>NC_061118.1:163713521-163743526 GCF_002878395.1 Capsicum annuum
TATATATTGTTTAACGTATTTAAAATGTATATAGGTGGGTATATATAGTGTATATTGAAAAAAAGTTTTTTTTTTCATTTTTGACCGGGTTTGACCGGGTTTAGGTGGGTTTGACCTGGTTGGTTAAGTGGGCCGGGTTAAGGTTATTTTAAAAAAATTACTGTTGAGCCCGGCCCGACCCGATCCACCTTACCCCCAACTCGAACCTGGTCCGGCCCACAACCCGGCTAACTTTAATGGGCCGGTTCCGGATTGGCCTGGCTCGGCCCATCTGACAGCCTTACTTTATTCAATGTTGCATTCGGATAAGGGTAAAATCTCTTGTTTTTTAAGAAAAATTATATAACTAAGGGAACATAACAACTATATTTACTGAACATATATAGCTATATTTTTACTAAAACCTTTTTTTTTTGTTGTTTTGATATGTTATATAGAAATATTAAAGGGAAGTTCTCCCCCTCTTTTCCTCTCTACTACTAAGAAAACAAGAAAAACAAGCACAATATATATCAGACTATTTCCCTTCTCTCCCTCTGATCTCCCTTTTCTTTCCTCTACGACTAAGAAAATTAAGAACAAGAATTGAAGCAGATTGTATCATGTTTTATGCACTGAGATGGGGTGGATCAAGATGAGCTAATTAAACAATAGGTGTTATAATCCAACAAATCCAACTCTTATCATGGTTTAACTTTTTAAAATTTTTTGATGATCTATTTAAGAACCCAATAATTTTCTCTCTTTATTTCTGCTATATATAACATATCAAGATAAAAAAAAAAAAATATATGTTTTGATAAGGTTTTTGCGTGGGTTACTAATTTGGTGTACATCCTAAATCAGTCCAACTTTTTAATAGATTGAATTTGGTGGATCAAAATCAATTGACTTACATGTATAAATTGACAAGTCACAAACACAACTTGAATATACCAATTTTTTAAGGGTTAATTTTGTCACCTCTAATTCCAGTTCTAATTAATATTAAAATGATATATACCAATCTGATCATGCAATAGCTTGTGCAACAATATAATATGACTAACCTCTTTCCTTCTTTTTTTTTTTGGTATATTGTCTATACGATTCATTAACAAAAGTAACTGCACATTTAATTACGTGTACTACTTTCATTTCATGTTTAACCCTAATTATAATATCTATTTATCAGACTATGTACATCACTAATTATTTAGAGGTTTGAAAAGGCAGATAATTGTTGAAAAATGGGCAAATAATTGCACTCAGCCTTGCACATTGCCACATTCTAATGAGTAATGACCCATGGGCATAGGCAGCAACCTGGTTGCTTTAGACTTCCTAAAATTATCTATTAATAGCATCGCCAAACTGAACATTTTCCTAGTCATATTATCCCCTTTTCACGGATTTGATCCATTGTTTGTGGAAAGTCAAGAAATAAAGTTCACAAATCAAAACAAAGTGTATTAATTTTGCAGGTGATGACTTTGCTTTTGTGTAATATGAAGTTCAATTGCACTGACTTTCCAAAGTCCACAAGGTGATTTGGGCATGTCCTCAATTTATGGTTTGAAAAGTAGTTTTATTTTACTTATGCATGTCCAGAAACTCAAATTTACTCCCTTAATTATGCGCTCAAAGAGTTTGACAGAATCCATTTATTTTTATCTCTGAAGTAATCCGAACAAGTAGCAACTGATTCTAGTAAATGAGATATTGTTTCATAGAATTGACTGTTCTTGACTTCTTCCCTCTCCTTTCTTCTAGAGGAATTGATAATTCGTGCATGGAGGAAAAATAAGTAAATTATTATATACATCAAAAGCCTAAAGAATTGTTAGAATTACCCCTCTGTTTAATTTAAGTTAATAATTCACGCTTACTATATAAACGTCCTAGTTGATTTAAAACTAATTAATCTTGTACATAAAATTATTATGGAGCTCCTAGCATGTCTCTTTGACTCTTTAAGTTCACAAAAGCTATATATATATTTGCTCTACAAACAAAATTATACATAGTTTTTAGCTTGGTATATTAGGCATGTGATGACGTGAATATCTATCTTTGTCAAGTTATATATGCTGAACAACACTAAACATAATTTTTAATCCTGCACCCTCATTTTTCTATGATGCTAGTTTTGAGGATATCTTTTTCCAAATGCCCAAATTCACGGGCTAACCACAGACTTCATATGTTTTACTCCAAAGATTTTCTCCTCTTTTTTACTTTTTTTATCAAGATATATCTATAAGTACCCAAGGCGTCCCACTTCTCCAAATAACAAACACAATCACCTTCTCTATTTGCCTCCAATTTGTCTCAAATAGCAAAGAAAAAAGAAATGGAGATCTCAAAGCTTTCAATTACCTTTATTGTGTTCATGATCTTAGCCATGACCCATTCTTCGCTGGCCCAAAATAAGCACAGGGATATCATTCTACTCCACAACAGGGCCCGTGCACAAGTTGGTGTCCCACTCCCACGACTAAAATGGAACAAGACACTTGCTGCCTATTCCAATAAATATGCATCCACCAGATTAGCTGAATGCACTTTGGTGCATTCACACTCACCCTATGGTGAAAATCTTGCCATGGGCTATGGCAACTTTTCGGCTGCGGAGGCCATTAACATGTGGGTCGGAGAGAAACCGAACTACGACTATGCCTCCAACTCATGCAAACAAGATATGTGCGGGCATTATACTCAAGTGATCTGGAAAAACACTCGCCAAGTTGGATGTGCAAGATTGAAATGTGATAATGGTGAAGCGTGGTTTGTGTCATGCAACTATTATCCCCCTGGAAATTACATTGGCCAGAAACCTTTTTGATTAAATAATTAATTAAGAAGCATGGTTTCAATAACTTTATAATTAATTTACTTTCATCCAATGAAAGTATGTAAGGTTTCCATTTACAACATGTAATTGGAGAAGTTGTCTCAGCTATTCCTGTGACAAAATGGAATTTAATTAATAGTAAATTGAAGACTAATTCTCGATGAAGTATACTATTTGAGTATATTTCATATAATATCATCTAACCTTTTCTTTCAATATTTTCTTATTAGCAATTTCAATATCTTTGAAATATCATGACGTGATGAAGATGTTAAATTTCGTGAATTAATATACAAATTATAGACTTGTAATTAAGTTGGATTAACACCGTGGATATTATCAAGTCATAACAATTAAATAGTAAAATGTAACGGTTAAATGATGAAATGCGCTTGGATCTAGGTTCCTTGCTCAAGGTAAGTCAAGGTAAGCTCAAATAACACAAAATCAGTCACAAACACGCCACAAAATAATATGCACCACGAGATCCCACCTCAAAAAGCTTCAAACAAGGCACAACAATGGTGGATCTAGCTCAAAAACAACCAAATCTTGTTCCAAATGTAGATATAGACTCCCTAGGTGCTAGGGAACAAGAATCTAGCACTTGAAATCAACAAAACAACACAAAAACATGTAGATCTAAGATTTTAAAATCTGCCCAAACACAAAAACGGATTTACAATTTTTTTTGTGAGATTTTCGATTTTCTATACTCTTTTTTGTTAAGATTTTCTTAGATCCAAGACTTAACAACCCTAAAACATGACTCTGATACCAAATGATACAAGAGAATACTAGACTCTTTGTATAATGCAACATTATTTTTTGATTGGATTATCTTAAAGTAAGTTTTAGATCTAGTAGCAGGCTCAAAGGGTTAGCTTGGGCTACACCCTTTTTTTTCTTTAAACATATCTTGTTATATATTCTAAATTCATCTGACATTAGGGATATTAGGTTGTTTAGTTTCTAGTCCCCGATGATAGAAGAGAATACTAGAAATTCATGAAATAGACACAAGATGCAAAATTTGTGATTTGGACAATTAAATAGTAAAATGTGACGGTTAAATGGAGAAATTTGTGATTTGGACAATTAAATGGTAAAATGTAAAGGTTAAATAGAGTAATATGCTAGTCATATTGAATTTGAACATGTCGAAAGTAAATTAGTCTAGTCCAAATACTTTTGAACTAACAGGACTTCTTTTAATTTTTTGATTATATATTTAAGTAAATAATATTTTTTTTCTCTTTAATATTTTTATATATAATATATCAAATAAAAAAAGATATTTCTGATTTTCCACAATCAATAAAGATCTTCTCAATAAAATTAGTGGCCTAAAACAAAATTTTAATATGAAGCTTTAAATATATGCACATAACAAAAATATTATCAATAATTTAGAGTTATTTTTTTATTCTTGCGTACTACTTTTTAATAGTGTTAATAGAAGACATTAAACATTTAACTTGATACAGTAATATTATTATTTATAAAAATAAGGACTAATTTTAATTAATAAGATGTTAGTCATTTATTTGCAATTCATTACCTTAAATCTTATTGTGAAATCCTTATTTATTAATATGAAGATTTGATTAAAAGTTCTAAAATATTTTTAATAAAAGTTAAATAGTTCTTATTTCTTTCCTTCTTAGTTTAAATTTTGTAATTTTGTATTTTACCAGCTTTAATATTATTTTAAGTAAAATTAAGATCATAAAGTTCATTTTAGATTTTTTGCAGCCTCAAAATTTAAGTATCTAAAGCAAATGTTTTATTAGCCTTAGCCTTAAGTCATCTCTGTCAATAACCTTTGCAACAATATAATATGAATAATTAGATTTTATTTTTATTTTTGGTATTTTGTTTAAATGTATTATTTATATACAAAAGCTGTAAGTAATTTTCTTTGAATGCACATTTATGTGAACGTTCATTTCATGTGTAATCACAATACTACCTTCGTCTCATTTTATGTGTCGTTATTTGATTGGGCATGAAGTTTAAGAAATAAGTGATGATTTTGTAAAGTTTATATAATTGTCCCTCTTAATATTTACTTTTTAGTTGTCTTTTATTAATAAGTGGGCCCTACTAAGTATAAAATGAGAATTATGTCATTAAATAATTAACAAATAAGAAAATGTGACATTCTTTTTGAAATGAACTAAAAAGAAAATGACGACACATAAAATGAGATGGGTGGAGTAATAATATCTATTTATCAAATCATATGCACCACTCATTATAAAGTCATTTGAAAAGACAGACTATTGTTTTTTTTTTTAGAAAAAAAAAACAAATAATTGCTTTCAATCTTGCAATCTAAGAGCTCGTTTGGTCGTGAAATTTTTTTTCTTTTTTCCCAAAAAAAATTTCGGAGTTGAAAATTATGGTGTTTGGTCATGAAAATTCGAAAATAATTTCGATTTTTTCTTTTAAAAAGGGAAAACAGGTTTTTGATGTTTTCTTAATTTTTCAACTCCAATTTCAATTTTTATTATTATTACATATAACCCAATCTTTTAAATTTTTACATAAAACTTTTCTTATAATATTACTTTTTCAATATTACGTATATAGCAGTTTTAAAGAATAAGATAATTATAATTTCAAACTTAATGTTATCCTAATTAATATGTATCTCTTTTTCTCTCTCATTATTATTTTTCTCTCTTATTTAATTTTCTCCCTTATTAAAGACATCATTTTACTACTAATGATCCTAATAATAATAATAATAATAATAATAATAATAATAATAATAATAATAATAATAATATTATTATTATTATTATTATTATTATTATTATTATTATTATTATTATTCGTTGTGATACGGACGTTTAAGGAATTATAGTTGTGTAATTAATAATGGATAATTGTTTTCTATAATTATGAAATTAATAAAGTTGTAGCAAATTAGTTTACCACTGCCACAAATTATTCTCATATTTAATTTGATTATGTATATTATATTGTGTACATCTTTATTATACTATTCAAATATAAATAGTTTATACCACATATATGCTAAAAATATAAATTGGTGATACATATTTTTCATAAAATAATATGTCCAATTTAACAAATTTATACCTTAAACTGCAACTGCTACCTTTATATACCATAATAATTGGTATCTTTATACACAAAGTATTATATTTATACTCATAAATATATAAAGTATTATATTTATAACCGAAATATACAAAGTATGTTATATATAAAGTTTATACCATGTATATACCATATATACACATATATAAATATACAAAGTATTAAGAAACATACTAAGTATATTTATAACATAAATATACAAAGTATGTTATGTAGAAATAGAAAAACTAATAAAGACTATAACAAAAAAACCTAAAGACCTAGAGATTAAAACCACTCAATTAGTAACAAAGATTGTAGAACAAGTAGAATCCATAAATAAAGAAATAAGTGCGCTAAAAATAATAATACAAAGATTAGAAGAAATCTCACTTTCATGAGTGAAGAAGATATAAATTACAATAGGGCATTAGAAAAATCGAAAAGGTATCACGACGAACCAGAAGGATTTTCTAAGTATCTTCCCTCAAGTTAGGCAGATAAAACTATATTAAAACAAAACAATACTATAATAGCACTATTGTTAGAACTACATATAAAAATAGATAGTATAATTAAAGGCAAAGAAGTTCAAGTTTTCAAAAATACAGAAATAGACGAATTAATTACTCAATTAAAAAAGGTTGAAATAACTCCAAGACAGGAAAAGTAAAATATAATTAAAAAAAACACAAAAATGGACTTTCTTTCAGTTAGACCAAGAAGAGCCACCGAAGGGGAAAGGCAAAGAGTAAGTTTTTTCGATAATAGAGTAGAAAATAATCTTATTGCCAGAATACTATCTAGAAGACACCCAGACATAGAACAAGACCAGGAATTAAATGAAATAATAGATGTGAAAAAAGATCTACAAATTTTTCAGCAAAATCAATTAAAATAATTAAATCCTAAGACATTATATAATGCTTTAAATCCTAAGACATTATATAATGCTAAGTATTTCTCCACAGATAATCAGCTATACAGACATTATAGAGAAGAGCAAATATCTGCTATAGGAGAAAATTTTACAACCTTAAATTTGGTAAGTACCGAATCATTAAAACAAATAAGAAATAATAAAATGTTGTTAATGCATATGGAATTAATAGTCATAGGAATAAAAGGATTAACTAGAAAAAATCTAGGATCGAAAGTATTAATAGTAATATATGATGATAGATGGTCAGATATTAAAAAAATCACTAATAGGATTAACCGAAGTAGATATGACAAATAATGGAGGAATATTTTAAATTTAGCCCAGACTTTTTAATGAATTTAAAAGAATTTTAAAAAAATATTAAAATAGAAATTCAGACTAAAGGGCATGAAGAAATGATTAATGGAAATAATTTATTAATATGTATAGGTTTTATAGGAAAAATGACTTTAAGTAGTAATACTAAGTTTAAAATAAAAGTAAATGATGTAGTTGAAGTAATGGGTAATAAAGGTATAAAATTAATAAAATCAATAAAGATAAATCCAAAAGAATATGCAGGGTTAGAATGAAATTTAGAAAAATTCAATAAGCCAAATGTATTTAAACCTGAAACTCATTTAATGTATACTACTAGTAAAGGAGAAACATCAGTAAGATTTACAGACTATAATTACACAAGTCAAAAGGAATTAGAAGATAACGAAACTGAAAATACCATAGAACAAGAATTCATGAATGTAGAAATACTGCAAGAAGGATATGAAGTGAATAAAGCAATAGAAGAAGCACAAAGATTAGTCGAAGAACATAGATATATAACATTTAAATATAAAGGGTGTAAGAAAAAAAATATAAACATAACACAATGTATAAAACATTTTAAAACTTGTTCAGAAAGGGATGATAATCTAGGATATAGAATCGAAAAGGTGGATACTATCTCTACAACCTTCGAAAGACAAGATAAAGACATAATATCCACGATAAGTTATAAAGAATTAGCAGAAATGAAAACAGCTAGCTCAACAAGTGCTAGTTCATTCCAACAAACTAATCCACATTCCCAACCAATAGATTATAGTACAGGTAATGCACCAAGAAGAAGAGCAATTAGAATAAATCCAGATACAGAAATTAAAGAAAATATAAGACCGGCAGAAAGAAGAATGCCAATAGAAAACCTATTAGATTACAAGAAGGAGGTAATAAAGGAAAAATACTAAATATAGCAGCACATGATTCACAAATGTGGAATACAGTAATAGACTTATGAAAAGAAATAGTAGTAGCAGATTATTTAAGACATTATACAGAAACAGATACGGAAATAATGTACAAATATATGAAAACCTTCTTAGGAGAATTGGCAAAAGCCGTATGGGAAGCTTTCAAGATAAACTCTCCCCATGATTTTCAGGCATTAGTATCATTAGGACTAAACCCTTATAATTTTATAAATAAAATACACAATTTACTAACAGGGGAGGATCCGAATAGTGGTTTATTAGCATTACAAAGAAATACCTTCATAAAATTAGAACAGTTAAGTATTTTAAGTTGGCTACATATAAAGAACTTTTTAAGAGACTATTTTTATTATTGTACAATTAGTGAAAATACTTTTGATGAAGAATTAGGTAAAAAAAACTCTTTCATAAATTACCAAGAGTTTTAGGAAGAGAAATAGAAGATAGATGGTATTAAAGAGATCGTGTAGTTCAAAATCCACATGCTAAATGGACCATAGGACATAAAATACAACATGTAATGGATATCTTAACAGAAAAATGTACAAATATTCAAATACAAAAACAACTAAAGAAAAACGAAATGAACTTCTGCAAATCTATTATATATACAACTCAAAGTTATGATAATGATGTAGAAAAATCTAAAAACTATAAAAGAAAATACAATAAACCACACTATCATAAAAAAATACTACTTGCGCAAATCATCAGCCATGAAGCCATACCTGAACAAGCACAGACATGTTAGAAAGTATAGGAATGATAGAAATTATAAAAACAAATTAGAATGTTATACATGTGGAAGCATAGAACATTTAGCAAACATATGTCCAAAAAAAAAAAATAATAGAACTAGAAATTCACAATTAATATAAGACTTTCAAGAAACCCTATTAAATGTAGATGAATGTATGTCAGATACCAAAAGTATATATTCCATAATGAGTATAAACATAGATGATACACAAAACTCTGATTCTTCAGACTCAGAAGAAGATAATTTAATAAATGAAATAGGACAAGAAGCAGACGAGTTAAATTTAAATGACTTATTAATTAGCAATCTAATGAATGTTATACAAAGCTGTATACACAATTTTCAAAGACAAAAAGAAATAGACAGTAATCAATACCTCATATGTAACTGGTACCCGAGTAAAGACAATAGAGCTAATTGTACAAAATGTTATATGGAAGCATGTGTAAATTGCATAGAAAATAAGCTAAAAATAAAAATAGAACCAGAAATAGTTAATGAACGAAAACAAGTAAATAACCAGATTACAAACTCAAGAATCGCAACTTTAGAAGCCAGAGTGAATGATTTAGAACAAAGACTAGTAGCATTAGAAAAAGGAAAAGCTATAATAAATAAAGATGAATTAGAAACACAAAGAACAACACATTTAGAACAAATAGAAACAGAACTTTTGAATGTAGAAGAAAATACTACTTTAATATGTAATGAAGATAAGGATTTCACGACGATGAAAGTACGTGCTAAAATAAGAATTCAAGATATAGAAATAGAAATTTTAGGATTGATAGACACAGGATGTACGAGTTGTATAGCAAACAAAAGAATAATACCACAACATGTACTTAAAATCTTGAAAAAACCAATAACGGCTATACAAATGGATGGATCATATAATATTTATAATTATTATATCGAAAAAGCACAAGTAAGTTTTATAAATACGTGCAACGAATTCTATAAACCAACTTATAAAATTATAAGTATGTTATATATAAATTTTATACCATGTATATACCATATACACACATATATAAATATACAAAGTATTAAAAAAACATACTAAGCATATTTATAACATAAATATACAAAGTATGTTATATATGAAGTTTATACCATGTATATACCATATACACACATATATAAATATACAAAGTATAAAGAAACATACTAAACATATTTCTATATTTATGGTATATGATATAATATAGAGAAAAGGCATGATTTCCCCCCTGAACTTGTCTGCTCAACTCACTTTAGTACTTAAACTAAACTTCTGTTTATTTACCACCCTTAACATCTTTAAAGTGTATTATTTTTACCTCTCAAAATTGAATACCACTCTCACAACGGAGAGTGTGTTACACTCGCCTACACATCAACGCCACGTCATTGTCACGTAAGAAATTACTATTTTTCTAAAAAAAAATTAATCCACATACATTATTTTTCTATATTTTTTAAAAGAAAAATAAAAAATATGTATGTACTATTTTATTTATATAAATATATATATATATATATATATATATATATATATAATTATGTATATATATGTATATATATTTATATATTAAATAAAAAAGGCACCTCCACCCCCCATTTTCTTTCTTCTTCACATCCCCCACCCCATCCGTTCACCCCGCCCTCTCTACGTTTTCTCCTCTTCTAGCCCTCACCCCCATCCCCTACCCTGCAAACGCAAGCCCCACCTCTCCTTGTTACACCCTTTTTTTGCTTGAGGGTATTGAGGTCGAAGGATTTTCCCAATTAAAGTGACGATTTTGAATAGGGATTATTTTATTTTACAGATTCGCCACTTGAAATTGAGTTTTGGTGTTGCAAGTCACCTTTTTGAATCCTTAGTCAAAAGAAAATGACTTTTTATTATGGTATGCAAAAATTTTAGACCGGGAAAGTAATTCTGTTGACCGAGGAAAAGGTGTGAGGCACCGCTCGGGTCCCGTGGTTCTAGCACGGTCACTTTTATTGACTTATCTTGACTAAAACGATTTTGATAATTATGTCAAGGCCTAAATTTGCTCATTTTGTAATGTCTAATAGCTGTCTATAACTCTTGTATTAAATCGGTGAAAATTAATTTTAGAAAAATATTTGTCAAGGTGCATTATTGCATCCTTGAATTTTTAAATATCTTAGAAAGATGCGTACGCTGCATTCTTAATTGAAACAAATATTTTAAATGTATCTAAAATTTGCCTAGCGTTGAAGCATTGGTTAGTCTATTATAAATTGAAGACATCTAAACTTAATCTTTTCTTTAAAAATCAAAACAATTTTTGTATTCATTTTATCCTCTCCTTTTGATTTTTATTTAGATTTGCAATGATTTTTGAATTAATCCGCAACTCGCCTCGTTCCCTCACATTAAACTATTCGGACACTAAATAGTAATCTAAAACCAAATTTTCTTTTTCCTCCATTAATGCTACTTGATAAATTTATTTTTTTTAAAAATAAAATAATAATAATAATAATAATAATAATAATAAAACTTTTGAATATTGGAATTAAGAAAGAAAAAAAAAAAAAAAAAATACAAAACATCAAATGTGATGACAAAATATTAAATTTAACCTTACTTAACTTAAAACATGAAAATTAATTTATTACACACATTAAAAAAAATACTTGAAGATGAATTCAATCGTGAATACCCCACTAACATAAGAATAATATCACATGAAATAATACTAGAAAGTAAAAATTCTACTAATGTATTTAATATAAATTAATAGAATTATATATTGAACGGATATTTTTACGTCCAATTGTTCTTCTATCCAGTAATAAGGAAACATTGATTTAATGGCATCATTATTCATTTTGATCTATTTTTTATTTGCAGCAAAATTTATTTTAACACCTTTTGTCTTCCTAATTAATTTTTATATGGTAGAGATAAAGATATCATATACCATTTTCGCTTACTCAGAATATAACAATATAAAATTATGAATATATACATGCTATAAATATTAGTAATAGGTTAAACATATATGAAACTCAAACAACTTCATATATTGAACTAACGTATTGCTGTTTTGCGATGTTACATTATGAAAAAAGAAAATTTTAGGGTTACCTCTTGTGAAGATAATTCGCAAGCAAAATAAAGAAGAATCACGAACCCGAAATCACGAACCGAACCTCAAACTCTAGGTTGCTTCAAACTCTAACTTGTTATCTTTGGTGGCTTGTTTCGTTTGTTTCTTAGTCTTTTCTCTTTTTTTTTTTTAATCTTGTTTTCTAATGCATGTTGATTTCGGGAAAACGTTAGGAGGGAGTAGTTTTCTTTTTAATGTTGTTCCTCCTCTTTTTTTTTTTTCTCTCAAATTTTTGATTTTGTCCGTGGGTGTTGTCTTTTTTTCCCTTCTCGTGTGTGTATGACAATATATAGGGTGTAGGGGGTTGGGAAGTTGAGGTAGGTTGAGAGAAATTGGGGGGGGGGGGGGGGGGGGGGTAGTTTTATAGGATAAGATTTATATTTTTTTAATAAATAATACAAATAAAAGAATATTAATTTTTATATTTTAAGAAAATACTATAATTTAAAATAACTATAATTAAGGTAATACTAGAACTAGTATTCTATTTATTTAAAAATAATGAAATATATTTATGAATTTCTTTTCTGTATTATTTTTAAAATAAAAATAAAAATAAAAATAAAATAAAAAATATTTCAAAATGTAATTTTATTTATTTATTTATTTTTAAATAAAAATTTATTAAAAATGAAATAAGAATTAAAATAATATCAAAGCAAATAAAATATTTAACGTCGATAAATAGGTTAAAACTCGGGGAGGGTAAAAAATCACGTGTCTACACTCCTCTTCCCCCCCCCCCCCCCCCCCCCCCCCCCCCCCCAATTGAATCTCAATCGTTTTTTCAAAATAAATAAAAAAAGTCAAAAAAAAAACTTCATTTTTTTTTTAAGAAAACAGGTGGGTCTCCTTCTTCCATAGTCTTGGACCAAAGCAAACATAGTGGATAAATTACAAATATAACTTTGATTGCGAGGGCTGAAGATTTGGTTTTGAAACAACATAATCGCTATGATGATCTCAGACCAATCACATAATTTGTTAATTATGATTTCTAAAAACAGAAAAAAACAAAGTAAAAAAAAAAACTCTATTTTTTTTCAAAGCTTTCAGCTAAAGGGTGATTTTTTTTCTTTTTTGGTATAAGAATGTTGAATTATTACATCTTAATCATTACATCTTGTGTCCGATTAATTACCATCTTGAAAGTGTTGATGGAGAATGTGTGTGAGATTGTTAATGGGGAAATTAATGGTTGAAGAAAATGGATGAAGTTGTTAATGGGGGAATTAATGGTTGAAGAAAATGGGTGAGGTTGTTAATGGAGAAATTAATGGTTGAAGAAAATGGATGAGATTTTTAATGGTGGAATTGATGGTTTAAAGAAAATGAATATTGTTGTTCTTGATCAATTGGAGAAGAAAAGAGTGTAGGGTGTGGGTTACCATGAGGGGGTGGGGCATTGAAGAGAAGGATATTTTTTTTAATGTATATTAAAATAAAAAGTGGGATTATATCAGTTTTAATTTAAAAAATTCGGCTTTTTTTTCCTTTTTAATAAATAAACAGGCCCCTTTTTTAAAAAAAATATCACGTCAGCTTTAGGGGTCAAACAAATACACTTTAAAGATGTTAAGGGGGTTAAATAAACAGAAGTTAAGTTTAAGTGCTAAAGTGAGTTTGGAGGATAAGTTCAGGGGGGAAATATGTCTTTTCTCTATAATATACCATAAATATGCAAAGTATGTTTTACATAGAAATAATTTATTTACACACAGTAAAATCCTTTATGCATAAGAAAATTAAAGAAATAAATTAGTGGCACCCTAAAATTTAATAGCAACTCATCATTTCCTATTTTTTAGGATCGAAAAATAAAGGAAATAAATTAAATAAATTCCTAAAAAAATAAATTTGTTTGAATGATAATATTTGTTACCTAAAAAATAGGAAGCACTGATATGTTAATATAATATCCATATTTAAATTTTTCAAATATGAGAAAACGGCTATTAATGTAAATATTATATATGTCATAATTGAAATTCATTAAATATGACCATGTATATGTAATTATTTTTATAAAAGTGGTTAATTGTGTTCTTTTCCCGTTAGTGGGTAAATTTTAGTTGAGTGATTTTGATAGTTTGAAAAATTTGGGGCATAAAATTATATTTAAAAAAGTTTTTTCAAAAGTTAAAAAAAAAATTAAAAAAGACATGACCAAACACAACTTCAACTCCAATTTCAAAAAATTTTATTTTTCATGGTCAAATGGCTATTAAATGTGCATGTTTCGGGTTGAAACCAACTTCTGCACGGGTAGCCTTTTTTTGGACTAATAACGATAGCTAAGATTTTAAAAAAAATATATTGAGTAAAAGATACAATGAATATTTAAGGAACAAATATAATTAAATATATGAAAGTAAATAACTATGCTTAGAATTTTGATTTAATTAATTAAATCTCAATCATTAATTTAAACTATGATATATGTCTTGAGTCCAAATAAAAACTTGAAGAAATTGGAGAGAAAGAAAATAGAGAAGAGCCCGATTGCATTAAACTGGCACGGCTCCGTGATATAAATAAGCGTTTATAAGAACAAATGATAAATTCGAAAACCTGAAGTATCAAGTACTCACAACTCACATTATGGCAAAGTCCCCATTGTTGACTATATAAAGAAAACATAACATGTCCATAGTCTCCTAGGGTCTCAGGCAACCTGTCCATTATTTGACTACGGTTATCTCTGTGTTAGTGGCAGAGTCTGAATTTAGAGTCTGAATTTTTATTAAGGGGTTTGTAAGTAAATATACAAACTAATCGAAAGAGGTTCAACATCTACTATTTATACATAAAAAATAATTTTAACTATATATATATAATATAATTTTCCGCCGAAGGGGTTTGGATGAACCCCTATCACAAGGGTAGCTCCTCCCCTGCTCTGTGCCCTCTTCCTCACTTTCGATTACATCTTCTTTCTGTTTAATTTCTGTAAGAGTCCTTTCTTATTGAATACTCTATCCGTTTGCTTTTACTTGTCACATTTTGTTTTTTTGACTTAACAAACCCAAAATAATTAATAACATGATTATTTATATCATAGTATACGTATTAAATAATGTTTGCATTGTATCTTGAAATTAATTTGAAGAAAAAGTAATTAATGTTAAGGATAAAATAGGGGGAAAAAAAGTTGACTGCTATTGATAAAATTCAATTAGAAAACTAGTGACACTAAAAACGAACACTGGTGTAAAGAAGTATATACCAAGAATGCTTTTAGAGTTAGGTAAAGCAATTAGGTGGAGTTTTTCAATAATTATTTCACAATACAAAGTATAATTGTCTTTACATGTTAATAATTAGAGGTTACCTTTAATTTACATTTTACAGCAGGTTATATAATTACCCCTCTGTTTTCCTTAATTTAATTAAGTTACTAATTCACGCTTAATGTATAAACTTACTGGTTGATTTTAAGCTAATGTTGTACATAAAATTATTTGCCATTATTCAATTATCAAAAATTATTAATGCAGATCCCCATTATCTTTTGATGCCTAAAGGACGGTCTTCTAGTATGTCTCTTTCAGTTCACACAAGTTATATATTTGCTCCACAACCAAAAAAAAAAAAAAAAATTGAACGTAGTTTTCGCTTGGTATATTAGGCATGTGATGATGCGGACCTCTTATCTTTGTCAAGTCATGTTGGACGTTAAACAATTTTTAATCTTACACTCTCATTTTTCAATGGTGCTAATTTTGACAATATTTTTATCCAAATGCCAACATTCACGGGTTAACGGCTAACCATAAACAACTTGTTTTTCTGCCAAAATTTTCTCCTCTTTTTGTCAAGATATATACCTATAAATACCAAAGCCATCTCACTTCTCCAAATTACAAACACAATCACCATCTCTATTTCCTTCAAATTTGTCTATAAAAGCAAATCAAAAGGAAATGGAGATCTCAAAGCTTTCAACCTTCGTTGTGTTCATGGTTTTAGCCATGGCTCATTCTTCATTGGCCCAAAATTTGCCTCAGGATATCATTTTAGCCCACAACAACGCCCGTGCACAAGTTGGTGTCCCTCTCCCACCACTAACATGGAATGACACACTTGTTACCTTTGCCAATCAATATGTATCCTCTTTAATAGGTGAATGTGCATTGGTGGATTCAAATTCAACCTATGGTGAAAATCTTGCCATGGGCACCGACAACTTTTCGGGCGTTGAGGCCGTAAAATTGTGGGTAGAAGAGAAAGCAAACTACGACTATGCATCTAATTCTTGCAAAGAGAATACATGTGGACATTATACTCAGGTTGTCTGGAAAAACACCCTTCAAGTTGGATGTGCAAGATTGAAATGCGCAAATGGCTTTTGGTGGATTGTGTCATGCAACTATTATCCCCGTGGAAATTTCGCTGGCCAGAAACCTTATTAATTAATTGATTAATTGAGTGCATGTTTTTAATACTTTTGTATTTTAATTACTTCCATCCCATCTAGGTCAAGTATATGTGTAAGGTTCCAAATTTCGTCATGTAACAGGCTGGGAAGTTGTCCAAGCTAGCCCTTGACAAAATAGAATTCAATTAATGACTAATTTTGGAGGAAGTATATTTGAGTATATTCTTAATGATCATGAGCTTACATTTTACTTCAATATTTTGGTAGCAATTTCAATATTATTAGAGATTCATGAAGATCTAGTGGATAACTTTGCTCATGTTCTGCTCTGATCAGATTGAATCTCGTGGATTTTAAATACTATCGACTTGTATTTATTTGAATTGACACGCACAAATATATATATACACACCTTACAACATGGACTGTTTAACGGGTAAGTCGGATTGAATTTAGATCGGTCAAAATTTGAAAACGTCAATAGATAGTAACTCTTCTAAAGAAAAGTTTGCGCTGAGATGGGTTGGATCAGCATCAGCCCAAGGCCCAGAAAGTAAAAAAAGAAAGTTTTGGCAACAGGAATATCACCCCCAAAGGCCTAGAAAGCAGAAAAGAAGTTTTGGGCCTACTGGCAATATCACCCCAAGGCCTTAGTAGCACCACCAACAACTATAACATATCCAACATAATCGACTTCAAAAAATTTGAATTTTGTGTCTCATATCTTTTTAAATAGTACTTCACAACTTAATCAATCCAAAAGTAAAAGAATTGGCTTAACCAAATCCTATAACTATGGATTTACAAATTTTGCATCCACATTTTTGTGAGACAAAAATGCGCCTCACACAACTAGTGTCGGCTATGTAAGTTACATAATAAAAATTCAGTAATTTCAGAGACAAGAAATTTTACATAATTATTGTCAGTTAGTAAGACATGTAATAAAGTTTTTCATGACTATATATAATGTAACTATGTATGAGCATGTGAAGTGGTGGCGTCTTGTTGAGTTGAGCTAATCCCACTTTAGAGTGGTCCTGTGTTGATTGCAATACTACGTTACACCACGATAGAAATTAATATAAATTTACTTTGAGGAGGCTGGCTGCGCTTGACTATGTATATATATTGGCATTAATTTAAACAATAAAAATGGGATTACAGTATAATATAAAAGAATTACAAAAATTACCTTCTACAACGAATTAAAATATACCCATAGCCATTGTATATATATATAATACACAGTCTGTGATTACTGGAGTTGGCCAAATATAATAATCATGGCAAAAATAGTGTTCTTCAATATTGTTTTTTTTAATGGCGGCTTTTGCTTAAACGAATAGTTGCATGTATTGACATTCTTGGAATAAGCAATATAGTTTTATATGCTTTTCAATTTATTTATTTTTGCACAACTTGCAAATTTTTTAACTCAGCATTCTTCCCTATTAAAATCCATCCACAGTATGCCTTGTTCTCATCAAAACCCGAAATGGAATACTCCATTTTAGTTGCTTGTTTCCTTACCTTTGCTATATTTCATTCATCACAAGCTCAAAATTCTCCACAACAAAATTTTCTTAACGCTCACAATACAGCTCGTAGACAAGTTGGAGTCAGCCCTATGACGTGGGACAATAGGCTTGCAGCTTATGCCCAAAATTACGCAAATCAAAGAATTGGTGACTGCGATATGATCCACTCTCATGGCCCATACGGAGAAAACCTAGCCGCCGCTTTCCCCCAGCTCAACGCTGCCGGAGCCGTGAAGATGTGGTTCGATGAGAAGAAATGGTACGATTATAATTCGAATTCTTGTGCACCAGGAAAAGTATGTGGACACTATACTCAAGTGGTGTGGCGTAATTCAGTACGTCTTGGTTGTGCCAGGGTTCGATGCAACAATGGGTGGGTTTTTATAACGTGTAATTATGATCCACCAGGTAATTATATAGGACAACGCCCGTATGGTGATCTGGAAGAACAACCTGCCTTTGATTCCAAATTGGATCTTCCAACTGATGTCTAATTATGAGTTTACGTAATCAAATCATGAATGAATAAAGTTTCAATGTGTTAATTAAAATAATAACAAGTGTTATTATGTGATGTTATCAATCTTCCTGATGAGTTTAATGATAATGTAATGGGTGCATAGGTAAATATATATAGTCGAAATTGATGTCCATATATATATGGATCATTTGGACCCGTGCATCTGAATGTTAGTTGATTAACCAGTTTATGTAGAGTCTTTTGTTGCTTGATTTTTATTATTGTATATTCTAGTTTTAAATCTTTTTGTTGGTACTTGGGGTTTGTCTTAGTGGTTTTTTTTCTAAACAAAAAAATAATCCAACCACCTATTTTACATATTAATGTAGAAACAGTTACTTATAAGGAGGGGGAAATAGGACCAAAGAACAAATGGAATTATTACTAAGATACAGGCAAAGGTAGCCTCAACTACGAAGGGTCGAAGTTAAAGACCACTCCGAAATAAGGGCTGTCCGTACAGTTGAAATTATGTCACCAGGCCTACGTTCTTTAGAAATTAAAATTATGTTCGAATATAACTCGTGAAATATTATAATATAAAAATATAAACTAATATCTGGAAAAAAAAAATTTAATGCTATGAGGAACATATATTAAAGACCAAAACAGTAAGAACAAAAGTGCAAATCATTTTAATGTGCTAACTAGTTTTGACGCTGGACGACATTGGTTGAATTTAAGTTTTGTGTTCACTATCAATTAAATTTGACTTAGCATTGCTGGTTATCTAAAAATTGGATAACATCAAGTTTATTTGATAGTATAAAACATTTTGATAGTATAGAATATTTAATGTGCTAGCTAGTTTTGACGCTGGACGACATTGGTTGAATTTGAGTTTTGTGAATATTCACCATCAATTAAATTTGACTTAATATTGCAGGTTATCTAAACTTTGGATAACATCAAGTTTATTTGATAGTATAGAATATTTTATACACTGATAACACTTTTATTTTATGCTGACAACTTTTAAATAAAAATACCACTACTATATAGGAATAATAATTACATAACTTAGCCAATATTGACTCCTAATTACTTTATTTAACCTAGTTTCAATTAATTACAATTTATAGCCTCCTCTTGCCTATTAATTTTTCATAATTACTATTCATAGTCTCTTTCATGTATTTTTTTTTCTCTATTTTTTATTACTTTCCTTTTGTTTTTTCCTTCATTTTTTCTTTTCCTTTTTTTTTCGTTTTCTCTTTCTTTTCTTTTTTTCAATTTTTCTTTTTCGTTTTCTTTTTTCCTTTTGTATTCTTTTTCTCCTTTTTTTTTTTGATTTTTTGGTCTATTTTCTATTAATCTTTTTTTTTTCCTTTTTTCTTAATTTTTTTTTTCGTTTTTTTGTTTTCTCTTTCTTCTTTCTTTTTTCATATTTTTTTTCCTTTTTCTTCTTTTTCTTTCTATTTTTTTTCTCTCTATTTTTCTATTACTTTCCTTTTTTTGTATTTTTTTTTCTTCTTTTTTTCTTTTTTTTTCCTTCTTTTCATTTGTACGAACTAACAAACACAAACACAAGTGTGAAATATGTTTTTATTTTTTCTTTTTCGTTTTTTTTTTTTTACTTTTGTATTTTTTTCTTTTTCTTTTTGTTCCTTTTTCATTTTTTTGTCTATTTTCTATTACTCTTTTTTCTTCATTTTTTCTTTTCCCTTTTTTGTTTTCTCTTTCTTCTTTTTTTGGTTTTTTTAATTTTTTCTTTTTCGATGTCTTTTTTTCATTTTGTCTCTTTTTTCTTTTTCTTCTTTTCCTTTTTATTTTTTTCCTTTTTGTTTTTTATTTTTTTCTCTATTTTCTATTACTCACCTTTTTTGTATTTTTTCTCCTTTTTCTCACATTTTTCTCCTATTTTTTTCTTTTTATTTTTCTCCTTCTTTTCATTTGTGCGAACTAGCAAATACAAATACAAATGTGGACTATAAAATATAAATACAAAGGCGAATTATAACATATAAATACAAGTGGAAACTATAAAATACAAATATAAATGCGAACTATAACATATAGATACAAGTGTGAACTATCGTTTGTATTTTTTAATTATTGAAAAGGAACGATTGATTTTCTTTATACGAATACTTGTTTGTATTTATTTATATAAGTTGTATTTATTGATACAAATAAATATAATTTAATTTTTTTTATAAAAATACAATATGTATTTGTATTTTTAAAATCATTGGTTTCATTTATTTGTAATTGTATTTGTATCAAGTGATATTTATTTATTTACAAATACGAATAATAATTTTGACATACAAATACAAAGCAGTACATTTGTATCAAATGATATATTGCATATTTATATATTTTAGAATCAAGAAAATACAATTAATGCATTTACTTGTTTGTATACAAATACAAATGATAAATTATACATAATCACGGCTAAATACAATATGCAATCAACTTACAAATACAAAATAATTGTTTAAAAATAAAAAGACATCGACGAAAATAGAATACAAATACAAATATAATCTAAATATACAAACACAATAAAATCATAATACAAATATAATCCAATATAATATACAATCAATTATAAAATACAAATACGTACAAAACAGTTCTTTAAAATGCAAGTGTGAATTATATAAAATATAAATGATGGTGCGAACTAACAAATACAAATATAAGTGCGAACTATAAAATACAAATATAAACGCGAATTACAAAATACAAATACAAGCGCTAACTTTAAAATACAAATACAGTTGTATCAATGAATACAAAAATTAAATGATGGCATGACTACAAATAGATAAACAATTATGGTATTTACGTTATCATCAATGACTTGTGCTCGAGTAGTTATATTTTTTAAATACAAAAAATATAAAATAGAACAAAAAAAATGATAAAGAAAATAAGTACAAAAAGGAAAAGAAAAAGAAAAAAAAAAGAAAGAGAGATAGAAGAGAGAAAAAATATATAAAAAACAAAAAAAAATAAAAATAGGAAAAATTAGAAAAAAGAAGAAGAAAAACGAGGAAAACGCGAAAAAGAAAAAATAAAAAAAAATAAAAAATAAAAAAATAGTAGTGTTTTGACAAGACTAAATATGTAGTGTATTTATGTTTTTATGAATACAGAACACTGAGTAAAAGTGAATACAGCGGCTGTGAATTGAATACAACAGCTAAATGGTATTGTATTTATATTTATATGAATACAGACTATTGATAAAATTGAATACAGCGGGCGTAAATTGAATACAGCGGCTATAAATGATAATTATGTAAAATATGACTATGAAAGTTTAGTTTTTCAACAAAATATGACTATTTTTGAAAGATCCCCTTATATATATACACATACACGATTCCTAATACGATTCATTCCGCACGTTATTAAAATAGAAATTTACATAAACACAATCAGTTTAATTTATAATATGTTGATATGATATTTATGCATTTGAACTTCAAAAAGGAATTAAAAATTGTGGTAATATAAATATAAAAAGAAAATAAGAAAAAAAGGAGAAGAAAAGGAACTATTACCCACTATCCACGCCCTAAATTCACTCCCTAATTTCTCGGGGTTTTGGATGAATAAGGAAATTTACTAATTAGGTTGTTTTGAGAAGAATTCGGGCTTTTGGATGTATAAGGAAATTCATTAATTATTATTAGGTTATTTTGGGAAGAATTCTAAAAAATATGTAATGTGTATTTTAAGATTGTGTAGTTACCTTAAAATCTCAAAAACTTTTTGAACTCAACATTCTTCCCTATTATTAAAATTTAAAACCCATCCATACTATGCCTTTGTTCTCATCAAAAGACAAAATGAAATACTCCAATTTGGTTGCTTGTTTCATTATTATCTTTTCAATATTTCATTCATCACAAGCTCAATATTCTCCCGAAGATTATCTTATCCCTCATAATGAAGCTCGTAGACAAGTTGGAGTCGGCCCTATGACATGGAACGATACTCTAGTGGCCTTCGCCCAAAATAATGCAGTGAGTTGTCTAATCTGTATTAAATATCCTTTTTCGAAAATTGTGCAACAATATAATAAAAAATTACGCTGTACACTTTTACTTGACACAACGCAATTAAAACTTGCGTATTACACTTTTAAACTGTTTACTTTATTAAAAACTTAAGGTGTTCCACTTTTTAAAAATTGTCCATTTTTTTTTTATTATATTGTCTCATCACCTGGTCTTCATCCCTACTTTTTCCATTTTTTACGTTTGACAATTATAATTTTTTTTATTTTATGTAGTTAAATTTATTTATATTTTACACTTAATTCAAATAATTTATTTTTGCTCTGTGTAATAAATTTTTACGTTTTACATAAAAAATTAAAAAAAAAAAGAGAAGTATCAATTAGATCATTAACTTAACAATTTTGTTATAGTTATTTTATGTCAAAAAATAATCACTTCTATCCTTAATTATTTGATTTTTCTCTAAAAAAATTATACTTTGAGTTTTTCTTTACTCTAAAATAGTAAAATATTGAATTTTCGTTGATATATTCTTGTTTTACATCTTTTTGTTGGCACTTGGGGTGTTGTTAGTGTTTTCTGCTCGATTTGAGTTTACCAACTTAAATCTATACTATGAACATGTACAATTTTTAATATTATAAGGTCAATTAAAAAATATTCTATAGTAATATTAAAACTAGTAACTTGGAAGTTGTCAAATTACTGCTATAACGGATTACAACACACTGGTTGAATAAATAATTTTTTACATTACATTGCAATTTTGTAAAAGATTGCTATCACCACTTATTTTTTTATTTTAATTTAATGTGACTATTTCTCAAAGTTAGCCCAAGCATTTATGTCTCGCCCAATCAATCCTAGCTTAATAGGTTTGGACAAGAGCGGTTTTGACGATGGGTTAATTTGGGCTAGCACAAGTTGACTCATCTTGAATCAATAGCCCTAAAAGACCCATTGTGACTCATGGGTATGACCTATTGGTCAGTAAAGTGGATTAAGAATCTGAGATCTCAGGTTCAAATTCCAGCAGAGACAACAAAACACTTGACGATACTTCCCATCAATCATAGTCGTGGTGAATAGAGTTATCCGATATCTGCTACTAGTAAGAGGCGACAGGTGTTCTGTATATTTAGACGAGGTATATTTAGACCACAATTATCATAAATACATATTTAATCTTAGCTTCTGAGGTTCAACTCTAGATTAAGATTTTTGCATATCAACAATTGTTTAATTTTATTTTTTTCATTATCATATACTATCAATATAGGCTGCAAATTCAAAAGTTGAGGTTTTGAAACAAGATAGAAATAAAAAAAGTACGAATATTTACTTTTAAATTTAAAATATTGCAAGTAGCAATGACAAATTCAATTGTCAAAATTGAATTATCACTTCATTATTTTATAGATTTCTTTTATATTCGATGGTGAAATATAAAGGAAAACAGACATGGTAAAGCTCTTTTTAAAAGAAATTGCTCGAGATTGGGCCTATTGACATAAAATATCCTGTTGGGTATATTAATGATATATAATAGCTATTTCTTATTTTTTTCAATTTGGGTCATTTTGACCCATTAGTTCAAATACAGTTTATATACTGTATTAATTCAGTCCATATACAATACTGATACAGTTTTCAACTTGAGTCATTCAGTTCTTTTCTAAAAATATTTTCTGTTTTTTCTGGGGAAAAGGTCAGAAACAACACTTCAAATTAAACTATTTCCACGAAAATGGCCGTGAAATTTAAATTCCACTTTCTAGCCATTTTAATTTGCTAGCCTATTCTATATTATTTCTACACACCTTCTATACAGTTTCTATCCATATTTTATACATGTAAACATCCTATACGAAAACTATACAGTTTTGATACATAATTTATACAATAATTGTACTTTTCTTTTTTTTCCACATTTTATACAATTTCTATACGTATATCTTATATCGATACATATTTTATATAACAATTATACCATCTTTATATAATTATATTTAATTATTATTTCTAAACAATTAAAAAAAGCAAAATATTTTTCAGTTAAAAAATTTATAACAAAAAAAACTAAAATATTTTTAAAAGGGCCGAATGACCGTACTTGAAAATTGTATTAGTGTTGTATATGGACTGTATCATTATTGAATATGCATTGTATTTGAACTACATGGGCCAAAATGACCCAAATTAAAAAATGATTATAAAATGAAAATACTTTATCCGACTGGCCACTTTTTGGCCAAATCTCAAACTTGGGCTATTTGTTTTAAAATGTGTTACATAGTGTCTTTTTCCTTTTTTTGCTACAAATTTTTTAACTTAAAAACATTCTGCTTTATTTTAGTTTTTTTAAAATAATAATTAAATATAATTATATAAAAACGCTATAATTGTTGTATAGAATATGTATCTACATAAGATATTTGTATAGAAATTATATAATTCTATCAAATATGTATATGCATAACATATGTATATATGTATATATATATATATATATATATATATATATATATATAGAGAGAGAGAGAGAGAGAGAGAGAGAGAGAGAGAAAGTGTATAAAAATTATATAATTGTTGTATAAAATGTGTAAAAGAAAAAATGTACAGTTATTGTATAAATTGTGTATTGAAACTATATAATTTTCGTATAGAATATTTATATGTATAAGATATGTATAGAAACTGTATAGAAAGTGTGTAGAAACTGTATAAAACAAACCAGCAAATTAAAATGGCTAGAAAGCGAAATTTAAATTTCATGGTTATTTTTGTGGAATTTATTTGATCTGAAGTATCATTTTTGTCTGATTTTTAAATATAAATTTAAAAATTATATCATCCTATTAAATAATTAATTAAGTTGGACGGATTGTATTATGATCCCTTATTTACTCTATCATATCCCATCTCAACTTTAGAAGGATTCAATAATAACCAATTTATTGCTTCAACCAATCTTGATCCGTCCAAACTCAGGCCAAATGGCCCATTTGCCATTCCCACCATATCATAATGTGGCTACTTTGCGGCAGGACGACATTGATTGAATTTGAAATGGGCCGGTGCCGAAATTGAAGAACTCACGATAACATTAATTGATTGGTTGATTCAAAAAGGAGCAACAAAGTATTGGGAGTTTTAGCAACAGAAAACATTAATGGATTAAACAAATAGTACTCCTAGTAATGGATAACAGTAATGGAAATAGCTAATTAGGGAGTTTCAATATAGTGAAACATCAAAATCGAGAAATGTTACGTTATAGATATTAATCAAACTTAAGAACGGTTTATCAAATGTTGTTCATTAAATTCTTTTTCCTGCTTCAACTATAATAGAAAAAACGTACATTAAATTTCAAGCACGATATCTAACATGACGGACTTTTTGTGCAAATAGATTTTCAAATCAAGAAAAAGGTGGTGTTAAAAGAATAAAGAGAAAGTGCAATTAATTTTAAAAAATAAAGAAATATAATGCTATAATTTTATTTGCTTTTCAAATATGGCTAAAAGTTGCGCTAATAAGTAACCGTTCAATTTGATTGTTCTTTTACAACTTGCAAACTTTTTAACTCAGCGTTCTTCCCTGTAAAACCCATCCATACTATGTCTTGTTCTCATCAATAACCAAAATGAAATACTCCAATTTGGTTGCTTGTTTCATTATTACCTTTTCTATATTTCATTCATCACAAGCTCAAAATTCTCCTCAAGATTATCTTAACGCTCACAATGAAGCTCGTAGAGAAGTTGGAGTCGGCCCTCTGACATGGGACAATAGGTTAGCAGCCTATGCCCAAAATTACGCAAATCAAAGAATCGGTGACTGTGGGATGATCCACTCTCACGGCCCTTACGGCGAATGCCTAGCCTTCGCTTTCCCCGATCTCGATGCGAATTATGCCGTGAAGTTGTGGATCGATGAGAAGCAATCGTATGATTTTAAATCGAATACTTGTGCACCAGGACAAGTATGCGGACACTATACTCAAGTGATATGGCGTAATTCGGTACGTCTTGGTTGCGCCAGGGTTCAATGCAACAATGGGTGGTATTTTATAACGTGCAATTACGACCCACCAGGTAATTATATAGGACAACGTCCGTTAGGTGAGGTTGAAACTGAAGCTGAACAACCATCCTACGATTTCACGTCAGAACCTCCAACTGATGTCTAATTATTATGAGTTTACACGATCAAACTATGAATGAATGAAGTTTATTCATCAATTATTAAAGAAATAAAATCCTGGCCAAGTGATGTTATTGATCATACTCAGTTGGATAATACAATCTAATGGCATAGTGATGGGAGAAATATATGTAGTCTAAATATTGATGTCCCAACTCTCATATGGATCGGTCCGTATGTACCTTTGCATCTGCATGTTAGTTGATTAATCAGTATATGTATGTGTTTTGTTGGTTTATTTAGTTATAATGATATTTTTGTTGGCACTTAGTGTGATATGTGGTAGCTTATATTATTGCTTTCGGCTCAATTCGAGTTTACCAAATTAAATCTATACTATGTATGATCATACATTTTTTAAAAAGTTATTTTAAACCTGAAATAGATTCGTCTAATTATTAAAATAAAGATTATAAATCTAAGTATAAAGCAAAGACAAAGAATTACTATAAAGGTAAACACCTAGTTATGAATCTAGAGTGTAAATAGTTACTATAGTATGTACCGTTAAAAATTTTATATGTGAATTTATAATTTAAGTATTTCGGTTCTTTTTCTTTTTTTTCTTTTTTTTTTTTTTGCTTAACATTAAAATAAAATTTTATCGGTTTTGAAATTTTAAAACCAAACCATATCAAAAATGTATTAGCCTTTTTCTTCAATTCGATTTTTCAATTTATCGTGAACCTCTTAGATGTGGAAAGAGAGCCGTTAGCACAAACGCTAACTATTGATAACGGATTAAGTTGCCCTCTCCTCAATCAATCAATCAATATATATATATATATATATATATATATATATATATATATATATATATATATATATATATAGAGAGAGAGAGAGAGGAGAGTTTTAGAATTGTTGATGTAGCGCTCTCTAAGAGCTGGATTTTTATTTATCTTTTTTGTTATTTTCTGGTTTTTTTTTTTCTAATTTTAAAAGTTAGAAAATTATAGGGAAGCCAAAAAGCAGTTCGAATGCAAAAGATGTTACTCTTCATTAAAACGTTTTTCAACTTCTTATTCATTGTATTTATTGCATGAACCCATAAATGATTTTCCTAATTTTATTCTTCAAAAAATTTGTAGAAAATTAAGTATTTTGATTTCTCTCGAATTTTTTTTTTGGGCGTTTAATTAATGCCATTTATTAGAATTCTTTAACTGTCATTGTCCTTCGAACAGTCACTATGTTCCTACTAATTGCTTTCTGACAATTTCCAGCTAAATTCATGCATTAATTGGTCATTACTACTATAAAATGTCATTTATTCTTGCTTGACAGTTTTCACCTGCATTGCAAAATTAACTTGGCCTAATCTCTTATAAACAATCCTACTTTCACCATTTGCTTAGTTGGAGAAACAGCCTTTTTTTTTTTTTTTGGAACCCAAGAAAACTCGCAGCCGCTATCAATGGTGCGCACTGGGTAAATCCCTCTCTGTGCACTAGATAAACCCCGTGTGATAGGCTCATGGCTTAAAGACATTGAGGGGGGAATCGATCCCAGGTAGCTGTGGTGGGCTACCACCCTCCAAACCAGTGAGCCAGTCCCGAAGGACGCCTTTTTTTTCTTCTTCTTTCTTAAGAAAAATTTTAAGCTTCAGTTTAATTATTTTATTTTTATTTGTATGTATAAATGGATAGATGATAATAACGACAATTGTATTCTGTGACGAAATCAGAATTTTCATTGAGGGTAAGTGCACACACGAGGAGGTTCAACATCTACTATGTATTCATTGATTGTATGTCATCTCCGCCACTGATTGTATTAACATTTGAATCATTGATAAAATGAGGTTGTAAATATTTTCATTTGCATTGCAATTTGCAAAATTACCTTGGCCTTATCTCTTGTATACACTCCTACTTTCACTATCGGAGAACCAACTTTTTTTTTTAATTCTTAAGCTTCAATTTAATTATTTTATTTTATTTGGACGTATAGATGATATAAGAACTATTACGATCAAATAATAATAGTTGTATCAAGTGGCGAAGTCAGAATTTTCATTGAGGAAATTTAAATGTGTGTACATGAGGAGGTTCAACATCTATTATGTATTCATTCATTGTATGCTATCTCGATTGTATCAACATTTGAAGCATTGATAAAATTAGATTGTAAATGTTTCTCGGCATTAGCTTCAAGGCTATTTTAAGGCAGTTCACATAATTAGAAGATGAAAGGGACAAATTGAAGACCTGAAGCAGATTGTCAGGAAGATCAACGTAACTTATATTTATCTGACTTAATTTTTTTAGCACTTTCTTAATTCATCGTCTTTGCTCAATTTTTTTTGGTTATTCTATTCTGACCTTTTTTAAAAAAAAATTCATTCGTTAGCTGTAATTACTTTTATTGAATATATTTATGATTAAATCAATAGATCTTTAACAATTTTTCATAGCAATAATAACTAATCAATGAATATTTATTTAATTTTAAATATTTTAGAATGGTAAATTTGGAAAAGGTTATAAAAAAAAATTTATTCGCTCTTTATAAATGTCATCAATATGCTCTTTTTTATTTTGATATGTCTTTGAAATTTGCTTGATTTTCTTTTTCTTTTTTTCCTTTTCATGTCGATTGTTGTCCTAAAATGTTGTCATGTCCAATTGAAATATATGGTCCTTTCTCTCAATATAGTACTTGTATTTTTTTCCATTGGAATATAATTATCTTTTATTATTTGAAAAATTATAAGGAATAATTTCTTTGTTCTAAAACTGTGGTAAATATTTTAGTATGAAAATATCGGTCAACACTCAACACATAGTGAGCCAAGTATCTATCTACTCTCAGACGGAAGTGATTTAATCACCTCATTTTTTCCCCAATTAATCCTAATTTTATATCATTTGTTAGGTGCTCTGATCCTCTTATTTAATTAAGATTGAATTATTTTTAATATTTTTTAGTTTCCACAAAAAAATACTTATAAAATCATTTTTAATGTTCATGCATTAACAACGACAATTATTCATAAATTTAACAGGTTTTATATGATTGTGTAAAGCGCAATTAAGTTACCTAGTTATTGAATAAATATATTTGAGTGAAGCATATTTTTCATTGAAAGGGGAATAATTCTAGGTGAAAATTATTTTCCTTATAGCTATTTTAATTTTAAATTTTGAGCACTATTGCTAACGTCAACATTCAAATTAAACATCATTTGGACGTTATTGTCAAAATGCAATATCTAAAATTCTCATCGTAATACTTTCCAATTTGCTAATATTATTATTAAAATCCTAAAAAATTACAACGATGTAATATTTTAGTAAAATTTGTAAATATTAGCAGCATTGGTTAAGTTAATAATTTATCTGATTATTTA
>NC_061118.1:163746526-163756042 GCF_002878395.1 Capsicum annuum
AAATTAATGGATTCGTTATAACAATATTTCATAATAGATATATATGTTTCAATAATTATAAAAAGGTTAAATTTAATTATGAGGATCATTCATTATAACAATTTCATTTTCTATCTAATTGATTTTTCATGTTATATTTTATTTATCTATGACAACAACATTCTTCTCATAACAATAATAATATTCATTATAACAGTATGCTAGCTTTTTGTAATAGATGGATTTGGCTCCTCTACATTTTTACTCTCTCCATTTTTTTCAAGTTTCTATTGGTAACATATGACATAGTTCAAATTGAATGGGTAAAATCTAATTATTCTAAAATACAACTCTAATTATAGTTTAGATAATAAATACATTATATATTTAGTTTTAAAAAATATTTTGATCCCACATTCTTACAAATATGTTCATAAATAACGCGACAAAAAAAATTCTCTTCCTACGCAAGAATTCCATCTTTTAATTTATTTGTCAATTAATTTTTTTTATTTTCTATTTTTTTTGTAACTTTTTTTTTAATAATTATCTTTTTTTTTTTTTTAAAGTGGGTGAAATAAAGTAGGAGAAATAATCGGCTCTTCTATTTTAAATTAACTTTTTATCACCTTTTTGGAACTTTTTTTTTTAAATTAGATATTTTAATTTCTTTGAAATAAGTGAAATAAAATAGGGGAAAATGAGAGAAATCTCTCGTAATCTAAATTAATTTTTTTATTGTTTTATTTTTTCAAAAATATTTTTTTCTTTAACAATCATCTGTTTTATTTTCTTTAAAATGAGTGAAATAAATAAGGGGAACATAGGTGAAATAAAGTAGGAGAACTTATCCGCTCTCCTATTTTATTTCGTCTATTTTAAAGAAAATAAATAGCTAGTAATTATTAAGGAGGAAGTTCCAAAATGCGATAAAAAGTTTAATTTAAATAGAAATTAAAAGTTGGACCATGAGTATGAAAAAAAATTAGGAAGAAAAGAATTTTTGATGCTATATAAAAGAAAATTAGGAAGAAAAGAATTTTTGTTGCTATATTTATGGACATGATAATATGTTGCTAAAATTGTGGGATTACAATAATTTTTTAAACTAAATATATAATGTATTTATTATCTAAATCATGATTAGAGATTTATTTAGAATAGTTAAACCTTATCCATTCAATTTAAACTATGTCATATATATGCCACTAATCAAGATAAGAACTTGAAAAAAATAGAAAGAGTGAAAATGAAGAGGAGTCGGATCCGTAATAGATGACCCTTCTGTAACAATCATACTTAAATTTATGTAGCAATATTTTAAAAGAAATATATTAAATATAAAATAAAATATTAAAATGTTTGTAATAATCATTATTAATATCATGAATATAGAAAAATTTCAAATATGATTATCGTCTAAAAGGAAAAGTACTGTATCAAAATAGTGTTCATTAATTATGGAACAACTAGTTTTGAATTTATTATTTATGTCTTAGTCTTTTCAATTTTTTATTAACGAATTATGGAAATTAATCGAGAATATAAATTTAAAAAGTATTTAATTTTTATTTATAACATAACACGTATAAAATCTAATTTACATATTTTTATTTGTAATAGCTAAATAAAATTTAAATGTCAATTTATATTTATAACATCAACTCACTGATATTATAGCAATTATGACACTTTCGTACAAATATTATTACTATAAAAAAATCTAATAATATATTAATCATTGATTTGATGTAAACACCTTAGATAGTTAATTTTGTCACATCTTATTAGCTAGCTCAGTTTTCTTGCTTCAACTATGTCATGTAAGATTTACGTTACCCAAGCTTAGACATAGTATATAAGAAGCTATTTGAATTGATTTATTTTTAAGTGTTTTGAATTTTTAAATATTATTTTATTTTTAAATATATTTGACAAAAACAAAAAGAATTTTTAAATATTTACTTTTGTACTTAAAAAATATATAAAAAAAAAACAAAAATTAAAAATAAACCACCATCTACTTTTTAACTTTTGACTTTTAGCAACACCCTCTGACTTTAATGGGTTCCTGAAAATTATTTTCCAAGTCAATGCAAAAAAAAATATATTGTGTTCAAAGAATAAAATGAAAGAAAATAATGATTTATTGGAGTTGTTCCGAGAAAATGGTCTAAAATTCCTCAAATTTATACTCAAAATTTCAACTGCACACTTCATCTTTAGGGGATTTCTATGACCCCCCTATCTATTTAAAATTGAAATTATTACCCCCTTAAAAACTCACAACCACATATGTATTGGGAAGTGATTATCACGCTGTCCACGTAATGCCACATAATATTACCACCTAATATTTTATTTTATTATAAAAAATTAATTATTTTACTTTTTCTTTTAATATTTTCTTTTTCTCTTTCCTTTTTCATTCTCCTTTCTCTTTTCTTTTTTCCTTATCTGTAAATTCTTCACCTTTCATTTTTTGAACGATCGGAGAGGCAACAAGATGGTGAAGAAAATGACTGCAAATAAATATTACGTGAATTTCAAGCCATAGAATCCGAATCAAATCTAAACTGATCAAAGAAAAATCTACAATAATCTTTCTTCTTAATTTGGAATTGAAAATGAAAAAGTATATCTTGTTAATTTTATTTTAGATTTGCTTAATTTTAGAGTCGAATTGAGGAGTTAAAAAGTTGGAATAAGCGTCGGAGATCGAATAAATTGTTGTTGTTGTTGTTAATTTTGCAAAGGAAGCTCTTTCTTTCTCTCTCGTTTTTTCTTTTATTTTTTTGCTTCAAGAAAATTTAGTGCTTTAGGCTTATTGGTGTGAATTTTTTCTAAGAAAAAAGAACGAATCTCATCAACTCTATTTTCATCTTTTTTTTTGTAACTTTGTATCATTTTTCATGAAATTTTGAATTTTCTGTTTAAAATGAAATAAATAGATTTTTTTGTGGATTTTATATTTGGACACATCCATGAATTAAATAGAGAAAGATGAAGAAGAAAATGAATTGGAGATGAGAAATTAATCTTGGACACCATTGATGAGTTCTTGAACCTTTTTGTTTTGAGAAAGAGAAGCAGAAGAAGAAACAAAACGTATAAGGCAAAAAAACCTTTTTGTTTTGAATCTTTTTGAAGAAAATTATTAACCCTAAAGCTTTAATTTAGAATTTGAAAGTTTTTAAATGGTAGACAACAAAATTCAAACTTCAAGCTTTGAAAATGACAAAAAAAAAAAGAAGGAAAAAGATGGAGGATTTAATGGCTAAGAAATGAGGATTTTTTAAAAAGAAAATTAAAAAAAAATAAATTTACACATGGCTTAATAAATGCAGATTTGTGTACTTTAGACAAGTTTCACGCGCCTAAGGAAAGTGTACACCTTCTTGGATAGGTCAGCATTTTAGAATCACAAAATATCAAAAATAAAGGTTCAAAGGGATAATAGGATTTTTTATAAAAGGTTCAAAGAGGTAATAAAACTTTTATAAAATTTGAGCGTGTAGTTGAAATTTCAGATAAAGATTGAAGGGGTTATGGACAATTTTGTCGAGTTGTTCCAGCAATCACGTATTATCGAGAATGACTAGTCTTCACCAACCCCGCCCCAAAAAAAAAAAAAAAGAGAATGACTATTGACTAGTCACCACTCACCAGTGATAGTACTTGATTATCACTTCAACAAATAGTTGCATAATGTGACATGACATTCATATGAACTATGTTAACAATTTATATTTTGTCGTTTTAATTTTTCTTATTGACCTGATTTTAATTTGATATAATTTTTTTTTTTAAAAAAAATAATTTTATAATGATAAACTAGAAATATGAATAATGTATTAAAATATCTTTTGACCTTGTGATCTTAAATATATCATATAAAAATTTAAAAAAATTTAAAAGTTGTTAAAAAAAAAAAGAACTTTTTAAAATAAACTATCAAGGAAATTACTACAAACAAATTGAAATTGAGAGAAACTAAACTATCAATTATATTCAATCCCTTTCACAAATTGTAGACTATTTGACTCTTCTTCCCTATATAAAACCCACCCAAATTATTCCTTGATTCTCATCAATACTCATAATGGGACTCTCCAATTCCTTAATTGTTTGTTTTCTAATTACCTTTTCTATATTTCACTCATCACAAGCTCAAGATTCTCCTCAAGATTATCTTAACGCTCACAATGAAGCTCGTAGACAAATTGGGGTCGGCTCTATGACATGGGACAATAAGCTAGAGGCCTTTGCCCAAAATTATGCCAATAAAAGAATTGGGGATTGCCGGATGCAGCACTCCAGTGGCCCTTACGGCGAAAACCTAGCTGTTGGCTACCCTCAGCTCCATGCTGCTGGTGCCGTGAAAATGTGGGTCAATGAGAATCAATGGTACAATTATAATACAAATACTTGTGCACCAGAAAAAGTATGTGGACACTATACTCAGGTTGTGTGGCAAAACTCGGTACGTCTTGGTTGTGCTAGGGTACGTTGCAACAACGGATCGTATTTTATAATTTGCAATTATGATCCACCAGGTAACTGGAGAGGAAAACGTCCCTATGGTGATCTTGAAGAACAACAACTGGCCTTCGATTCCAAGTTGGAACTTCCCAGTGATGTCTAAGAGTAAATAAAATCATGAATAATGCTTAATTCACGTATTAATGAAAATAAAACCCAGTACTATTTGCTATATATGTTGGATGTTATCTTACTAGCTCAGTTGGATAATTATCCAATGGTGCAGATCTAGTGACTGGTTAATCTAGGGGAAATATGTTGTCTACATTGATATTCATATGGACCCTTGCATGTTGTTTAATTTAATCCAATCACTTTATATATGAGTATTTTGTCTACTTTATTTTATTCATGTTCCTATTTTACAACTTTGGCACTATGGGGTGTGGGTTGTATTTTCTAGTTTAAATCTATATACGGACAATATACTATTTTTTTACACACTATTAATTAAGTCATCAAGAAATAATTCATAACAACAAATAAATTAATATAACCTCGAAAATCTGCTACAACATCTGAGCATGTTAAATACTCTGATAAATTAAAATTATTTTTACGTACACTAACATAATGTGTGCAAGTTAAATAGGTAATTTTGACCGTTGTACTAATTCACAAGCCTATTTTTGTTAATTGTTTTATATACATTTCTAAGTGTTCTATCTTGATATGATATAATATTTTTTGGACCGCTACTCCTACTTTTCGGGTGTGCATGGTGTAAACGCAACAACAACAACAACAACAACAACAAATTCAGTGTATTCTCATAAAGTGAGGTCTAGGGAGGGTAAAATGTACGTAGTCCATGTCACTACCTCCGAAGAAGTAGAGAGGCTGTTTCCGATAGACCCTCGGCTTAGGCTAAAGAATAGTACACAAGGTCGTAGTGATACATGAAGCAGGATGGATGACATAACGTAAATAAGGACTAAGCAATAATAAAATAGATATCATAGATATATGAAATAAGAGAAATATGAGTAACTGAAAAAAAGAAAAAAGAGATAGGACACCCACCTTGTAGTAATACACACCCACAGACCAAAGACACCAACCACACAAACCCTACTAACTAGGGGCTCCTACTAATGGACACAATCCTATGCTTACTAACCCAGCTACACAAGATCTCTACTAACATCTTGCTACAACCCACACACTCACAATAGCCTTCTATCCTTATCCACAACCTCCACAGCTTCCTATCTAGGGTCATGTCCTCAGTAAGATGCTCCATGTCATGTCTAATTACCTATCTCCAGTATTTTTTCGGCCTGCCTCTACTCCTTCTAAAGTCATCAAAAGCTAACCTCTCGCACCTACGAACTGGGGCATCCGTGCCCCTCCTCATCACATGTCCAAACTATTTCAGCCTTTCTTCTCGCAACTTGTCCTCCACCGAAGCCACTCCCATCTTCTCCCTGATAGTCTCATTCCTAACTTTATCCCCTCTAGTAAGTCCACACATCCAACGCAACATTCTCATTTTTGCCACCATCAATCGTTGAATGTGGGAGTTTTTGACTGGCAAACACTCCGCTCCATATAGCATGGCCGGCCGGACTGCCACTCTGTAGAATTTGCCTTTAAGCTTAAGGGGAACCTTCTTATCGTACAACACCCTTCATCCAACCTGCTCTAATACGTTTAGAGACATCCTCATTAATCTTGCCATTCCCCTGAATTATAGACCCAAGATACTTAAAACTATCTCTCTTACAAATATTCTAGAATCCAACCTCTCCACCACTTCTTCCATCTGACTCGAGTCACTAAAATTGCATTCCATATATTCCGTCTTCGACCTACTCAACCTAAAATCCTCAGATTCATGGGTTTGTCTCCAAACCTTCAGTCTTTTATTCACACCCTTCCGTGTCTCATCAATCAGCACTACATCATCTGCAAATAACATACACCAAGGCACCTCACCTTGAATACTCCGCATCAATACGTTCATCACCAAAGCAAACAAAAATGGGCTAAGAGTCGATCCCTTATGCAATCCTATCTCGATCGAAAAATGCCTTGAGTCTTCTCCTAGCGTCCTCACTCAGGTCTTCCCTCTATCGTACATGTCATTAATAGCTATGATGTACGCCACCGGGATCCCTCTCACCTCCAATCCTCTCCAAAGAACCTCCTTAAGGACTTTGTCATACGCTTTCTCCAGGTCAATGAACACCATGTGAAAATCCCTCTTCCTCTTCCTATACTGCTCCACAATCTCCTCACCAGGTGGATTGCCTCTGTCGTTGAGTAACCAAGCATAAAACCAAACTGGTTCTCTAAAATAGACACGAACCTCCTCAATCACCGCTCAACCAGCCTCTCCCAAATTTTCATAGTGTGACTCAATTGTTTAATACCCATATAGTTGTTGCAACTCTGAATCTGACCATTGTTTTTATATAACGGAATCATCGTACTCCATCTCCAAGCCTCAGGCATTCTCGTAGTCTTAAAAATGTCATTAAACAAATCAGTCAGCCACCTTAAACCTGCTACACCTGTATATACTTCCAAAAATCCATCGATATCTCGTCAGGCCCCGTTGCTCTACCCCTCCGCATCCTACGAATAGCCTCTCTGACCTCCTCAACCTTAAAACATCTATAGTAACTGAAGTCACTGCTCCCCTTCGAGCGCTCCATCTCCCCTAACTCAATGCCTCTGTTTCTCTTCTCATTCAAAAGTCTATGAAAATACTTCTGCCACCTCTTCTTAATGTGAACATCCTCCACCAAAACTCTACCATCCTCCCCTTTAATGCACTTCACTTGATCGAGGTCACGACCTTTCCTCTCCTTAGCCTTAGCCAGCCTATACAACCTTTTTCCCCCTCCTTTCTCTTTTAACCCCGCATACAAGCACTCAAACGTTGCTGTCTTAGTAGTCGTAATTGCTACTTTAGCCTTCTTTCGTGCTACTTTTTAAACCTCCCTACTCATCTGCTTCTCCTCTTCATCTTTACTCTCAATCAACTTAACATACGCCCCCTTCTTAATCTCCACTTTCTTCTTAACTTCTTCATTCCACCACCAGTCCCCCATATACCGACCTGCCCGACCCTTCGAAATACCCAACACCTCTCTAGCCGTCTTCGTGATGCAACTGGCAACCTTATCCCTCATACCATCCACGTCCCCCATTCTTGCCAACTTCTCCCCTATCTCCTATGCACTAACCGATGTCAAGCTACCCCACCTAATTCTGGTTTGACCCTCTTTGGCTCTACTCTTCCTGCTCCTCTTAATAATCAAGTCCATCACTAAAAGTCTCTGCTGGGTCGAAAGGTGCTCACTTGAAATGACTTTACAGTCCTTACACAAAACCCTATCTTCTTCCCTAAGCAGCAGAAAGTTAATCTGAGTCTTGGCTAACGCGCTTCCGAAGGTAATTAGATGATCCTCCTTCTTCGGAAAGCTCGAATTCACAACCACCAGCCCAAAAGCCCTCGCAAAATCCAACAGAGGAACCCCCTTACCATTTCTATCGCTTAAACCAAAACCTTCATGCACATCGTCATAACCTCGTAACACCCCAACACGGTGTAAATGCAGTGTTGTACGATAACTTTCAAAACACACAGGAAATATAAAGAGCACATGTATACTAAATAAGTCTGGTGCGATGAGCTAACTGCGTTGGTGGGTAATTGATCCCCTGACTGGCCCCCCTAATAGATAGGATACATACATACATACATATATATATATAAATAATTATTATATTATAATATTATAATATATTAAAAGTGTAAATATCCTTAGAAAAGTGATTTGAACTTTTTGTCCTTCATTAAAAGACTTTCCTTTAGACAAAACTGTCTTTTCACTATTTTTTAATTTATTATTTAATTATTTTTTACTATATTAACTAGACTTCCTAAAACATATGGGGACTCCTAAAACATATGGTAGGAGAATTAATTAATATTTTTCTTTCTACCAGACTTCCTAAATTATATGAGACTCCTTAAATATATAGTAAGAGAATTGATTAATATTTTTCTTTCTACTGTTCAATTAGAAAAATACTCCTAAAATAGTACTCTATTAAGGAAATACTTCTAAAAATATTGAGATGTACGTTAAACTAGAAAACAAACTGATTATCCCATTGGGAGAATATAATTGATGTTCATCTAACTTGATTCAATTGCATGTCTAGATTAGTGGATTCTTGATTTTCTAACCCCCAACTTCTTCACTATTTTTGTCAGTATAATAAAATTCAACATGTGTGTATATATACATCTTCTCTTTTTTCATTCAAAATTATTCTTTCGGGTCAAAATTTTAGCTCAGACAAGAATTAGTTGGATCAAAATCAAAGTTTTGTAATCACTATTATATATATATTTTTTATAGTTTACAGGTTGTTGGTTGGCTTTGAAAAATTTCTTGTGTAAAGGTTATGTTTAATTGTATTGTTTTGATATCTTTATTATCTTATTGTTTTATTTTAATTTACAAATGCTAGATCACTACTAAAAAAAAAGAGGAAATCCGACCACAAAAACCTACTACAAGTGGTCAGTTTTTCTCATTTTCCGACCACAAAACCGACCAAAATTTTTGATCGAAAAAGTAGTGGTAGCTTTTTTAAAAACCGACCACAAGTGGTAGGTTTTTTAAAAATATATATATTCATTTTAAAAATTTATTATTATTTTATTTAAATGAAAAAATTAATTTTAGGAAAAAATAAACCGACCACATGTGGTCATTTCTTTATAAAATTAATTTAACTAAAAATCGACCACTTGTGGTCGATTTTTTACAAAAAAATAAACTTAGAAAAACCTACCACATGTGGTCGATATTTTGCAAATATATATATATATATATAGAAAAATCGACCACTTATGTTCAGTTTTTTTGGGAATTTAAAAAAATAATAAAATTGAAAACCCAAATACTGCATGCAACCACAACAGATATATAGAGCAGTAACCAAAATGAAAATACAACAACAAAAAAAAAA
>NC_061118.1:163759042-163819272 GCF_002878395.1 Capsicum annuum
TTTGTGCACTGTCAAAGTTTAAGGTCAAAGTTATAATTTGGTGTCAAGTTTAAGATTATTTTTATGTATTAACTCGTTCAGTTTTCTTGCTTCAACTATGACATGTAAGATTTATGTTATCCAAGCTTAGACATATATAAGAAGGTGTTTGAATTGATTTATTTTTAAGTATTTTAGGTCTTTAAATATTTTTTATTTTTAAAAGTGTTTGACAAAAACAAAAAATATTTTTGAGCATTTTATTTTGTAACTAAAAAATATTAAATAAGTCAAAAATTAAAAACAAATCACTATCTACTTTTAACTTTTGGCCTTTAAGTTACTAAAAAAAAAAACGAATTATCGAAACACCCTCCAACTTTAATGAGTTTGTGAAAATTCATTACCAAGTCAGCGAAAAAAAAATATATTGTGTCCAAAGAATAAAACGAAAGGGCTGCTAATGAAAAATAATGATTTATTAAAGTTGTTCCAGCAATCACGTATCATCGAGAATGACTAGTCACCACTCACCAGTGACAGTTTTCCCTTCAACAAATAGTTGCATGATATGACATGACATTCATATGAACTATGTTAACAATTTATATTCTTTTCCTCCTTCAACTTGTCCTCCAAATTATTTTAGTATTTAAATTTAATTTTAAATTATTTATCTCTTTTAATATTTTTACAGTGAATTTTTTTCACCTTTCAAGATCGAATATCACTTTTACAACAGAGAGTATGTTACACTCGCCTAAACATCAACGTCACATTAGAGACACGTCATTGCCACGTAAGAAGTTTAATTTTTCTAAAAAAAAGTAAATTCCCCACACTTTATTTTTATATATATTTTTTATAAAAAATAAAAAATATATATTTACTATATATATATATATATTAGATAAAAAAATCACCCCCACCTCCCATTTTTTTTTTCTTCACACCTCCCATCCACCCCGCCCCCTTCCCTACAACGCAGCCCCTTCCCCCTTTCTATCTTCTTCAAATCAGCCCACCTCTCCCGCACCTTTATTTTCTATCTTCTTCAAACTTAAAGCATATTACCAAATCAAGAAACAACCAATTCAAGAAACACCAATTATTCCTTCATCAAACCAACAATTCAAGAAACTCAAATTTCTGGCACAACTTTACAACATCATCAGAAAACTCCAATAATCAATTAAGACATCAATCATGAATTCAATGAACTCATTTTTTTTTTGTTTTCAAGTTTTTTTGAGCTTTAACAATGGTGGATACAAAATTAAACTAGCAAAATTCATACCAATCAAACTCATAATTCAAGTACAACTTCACACCATCATCAGAAAACCCCAATAATCAATTTGAATACCACCCACAAATTTGACAAACTCATTTTTTTGGTCTTCAAGCTTTTTCAAGGTTCAATAATGATGGATACAAAGGGCAATCTCATAAATCCAACAATAGTTTTCTTGAAAAATCACTTAAGTAATTTAGTTCAACAATCATGTATTGAAAGAATCTTTTTTTACAAAAATATTTTCTAAACCCATTAAAATTCATAACTTTTCACACATATTTTTTTTTCTTTCTTGAAGAAATTAATGAAGATAATAGAAGTGAAGATGGAGAGTTAGAAGAAGGAGAAAAGAAATTGGGGTGGGCTTTAAGAAGAAATACAAGAAAACGGGAGTGGGGGGTGAGGGCGGCCTGGGGGATATGAAGAAGATGAAGATAGGGTGGGGTGAGAGGTAAGGGGTGGGTTTATATATATATATATATATAAAGTGGGATCATATCAGTTTTAAAATTAAAAAATGTTCTTTTTTTTTCTTTTCTTTTTTTAAAAATCCACGTCAGCTTGAGGGGTGAAAATAATTCACTTTAAAGATGTTAAGAGAGTTAAATAAATGAAAGTTAAGTTTAAGTGTTGAAGTGAGTTTAAATGACAAGTTTATCGGGGAAAAATATGTCTTTTCTCATTTATATTTGGAAAAATATGAATTTTTGTCCGTGAACTTTTTGACTTTTTTCGTATTAGCATCTCAATTAGTTCATGTACATATTGACTCCCTTATTCATTCACAAATGATTTCAATTAAGTACAACTCTCTTATTGGAAAGTGTATTGCACATGCCATGACATGTCAGTATTTGTGCTTAATTGATAACTATTTATGAATGAATAAAGAGTTCAATAGGTACATGAGCTAATTGAGGTGTCAATATGAAAAAGTCAAAAAGTTAAGGAGCCTGTCTATCTATTTTGTCTTTATATTTTTTAGTTTCAATTTATTTATTTATCTAATTTTAATTTGATATAAAATTTAAAAAAATAAAAAGAAAATTTTAATTTTATAATGTTAAACTAGAAATATGAATAATGTATTAAAATGTATTTTGACCTTGTGATCTTAAAAATATCATATAAAAATTAGAAAAAATTTAAAAGTTGTTAAAAAAAAAGAGACAAGTTTTTAAAACAAATTATTAAGGAAATTACTACAAATTGAAACTGAGAGAAATTAAATTCTCAATTATATTCAGTTCCCTTTCACAAATTGTAGACTATTCGACTCTTCTTCCCAATATAAAACCCACCCAAATTATTCCTCGATTCTCATCAATACTCAAAATGGGACTCTCCAATTCCGTAATTGTTTGTTTTCTAATTACCTTTGCTATATTTCACTCGTCACAAGCTCAAGATTCTCCCCAAGATTATCTTAACGCTCACAATGTAGCTCGTAGAGAAGTTGGTGCCGGCCCTATGACATGGGACAATAAGTAGAGGCCTTTGCCCAAAGTTATGCCAATCAGAGAATTGGGGACTGCCGGATGCAGCACTCCATTGGCCCTTACGGCGAAAACCTAGCTGCTGGCTACCCTCAGCTCTATGCTGCTGGAGTCGTGAAAATGTGGGTCAATGAGAATTAATTGTACAATTATAATACAAATACTTGTGCACCAGGAAAAGTATGTGGACACTATACTCAGGTTGTCTGGCAAAACTCGGTACGTCTTGGTTGTGCTAGGGTACGTTGCAATGACGGGTGGTATTTTATAATTTGCAATTATGATCCACCAGGTAACTGGTGAGGTAACGTCCCTATGGTGATCTTGAAGAACAACAACTGGCCTTTGATTCCAAGTTGGAACTTCCCAGTGATGTCTAAGAGTAAATAAAATCATGAATAATGCTTAATTCACGTGTTAATGAAAATAAAACCCAGTACTATTTGCTATATCTGTTGGATGTTATCTTACTAGCTCAGTTGGATAATTATCCAATGGTGCAGATCTAGTGACTTGTTAATCAAGGGGAAATATTTTGTCTACATTGATATTCATATGGACCCTTGCATGTTGTTTAATTTAATCCAATCACTTTTTATATGAGTATTTTGACTCCTTTATTTGATTCATGTTCATGTTTTACAACTGTTGGCACTATGGGGTGCGGGTTGTCTTTTCTAGTTTAAATCTATATACGGACAATATACTATTTTTTTACACACTATTAATTAAGTCATCAAGAAATAATTCATAACAACAAATAAATTATTATAAGGGATAATTATGTAATTTCGCCAATATTAACTCCTAATTATCTTATTTAGCCTAATTTTAATTAATTATAATTAATAGTCTCTTCTTGCCTATTAATTTTTCATAATTACATTCATAACCTCTCTCATGTATTTTTTTTCTCTATTATCTATTACTTTCCTTTTTTTCCTTTTTCAGTTTTTTTTTTTTTTTTTTTTTTTTTTTTTTTTTTTTTTTTTCGTTTTCTTTTTTTTCTTTTGTATTTTTTTTCTTTTTCTTTTTTTTTTCCTTTTTTTTTTTTCTCCTTTTTTTTTTTTTTTTGCTTTTTTCTCTATTTTATATTACCCTTTTTTTTCTTATTTTTTCTTCATTTTTTCTTGTCCTTTTTTTTGTTTTCTCTTTCTTCTTTCTTTTTCGTTGTCTTTTTTTCATTTTGTCTTTTTCTTTTCTTTTTCTTCTTTTCCTTTTTATTTGTTCCCCTTCTATTTTTTTCTTTTGTTTTTTCTCTATTTTCTATTACTCTTCTTTTTTTTTTTTTTTGTATTTTTTCTTCTTTTTCTCACATTTTTTTTTCTTTTTTTATTTTTCTCCTTCTTTTTATTTGTGCGAACTAGCAAACATAAATACAAGTGCGAACTATAACATATAAGTACAAAGACGAATTATAACATACAAATACAAGTGAAAACTATAAAATACAAATACAAATGCGAACTATATCATATAGATACAAGTGTGAACTATCATTTGCATTTTTTAATTATTGAAAAAGAACGATTGATTTTATTTTTACGAATATTTATTTGTATTTATTTATACGAGTTGTAGTTATTGATACAAATAAATACAATTCAATTTTTTTTATAAAAATACAATATATATTTGTATTTTTAAAATCATTGGTTTCATTTGTTTGTAATTGTAGTTTTATCAAGTGATATTTATTTATTTACAAATACGAATAATAATTTTGACATACAAATACAAAATGGTACATTTGTATCAAATGATACATTGTATATTTATATATTTTAGAATCAAGAAAATACAATTAATGCATTTACTTGTTTGTATACAAATACAAATGATACATTGAACATAATCACGGCTTAATATAATATACAATCAACTTACAAATACAAATACAAAATAATTCTTTAAAAATAAAAAGATATCGACGAAAATAGAATACAAATACAAATATAATCTAAATATACAAACACAATAAAATCATAATACAAATATAATCCAATATAATATACAGTCAATTATAAAATACAAATACAAAACAGTTCTTTAAAATACAAGTGCGAATTATATAAAATATAAATGATGGTGCGAACTAAAAAATACAAATATAAGTGCGAACTATAAAATACAAATATAAACGCGAACTATAAAATACAAATATAAGCGCGAACTTTAAAATACAAATACAAATATAGTTGTATCAATGAATACAAAAATATAAATGATGATGTGACTACAAATAGATAAACAATTATGGTTTTTACGTTATCATCAATGACCTCTGCTCAAGTAGTTATATTTTTTAAAAATACAAAAAATATAAAATAGAACAAAAAATGATGAAAAAATAAGTACAAAAAAGAAAATAAAAAGAAAGAGAGACAGGAGAGAGAGAAAAATATATATAAAAAAATAAAAATAGGAAAATTTAGAAAAAAGACGAAGAAAAAATGAGGAAAACACACAAAAGCAAAAATATAAAAAAATAAAAAGATAAAAAAATGGTAGTGTTTTTGGCAAGACTAAATATGTAGTGTATTTATGTTTTTATGAATACAGACCACTAAATAAAAGTGAATACAACGGCTGTGAATCGAATACATCAGCTAAATGGTACTGTATCTATATTTTATATGAATACAAACTATTGATAAAATCGAATACAACGGGCGTAAATTGAATACAACGACTATAAATGGTAATTATGTAAAATATGGCTATGAATGACTAGTTTTCCAGTAAAATGTAGCTATTTTTGAAAGATCCTCTTATTATAACCTCGAAAATCAGCTACAACATCGGAACATGTTAAATACTCTGATAAATTAAAATTCTTTTTACGTATACTAGCATAATGTGTGCAAGTTAAATAGCTAATTTCGACCGTTGTACTAATTCACAAGCCTATTTTTGTTAATTGTTTTATATACATTTCTAAGTGTTCTATCTTGATATGATATAATATTTTTTAGACCGCTACTCCTACTTTTCGGGTGTGCATGGTGTAAATACAACAACAACAACAACAACAGACCCAGTGTATTCTCACAAAAAGAGGCCTGGGGAGGGTAAAATGTACGCAGTCCATACCACTACCTCCGAAGAAGTAGAAAGGTTGTTTCCGATAGACCCTCGGCTCAGGCTAGAGAATAGTACACAAAGTCGTAGTGAAACATGAAGCAGGATAGATGACATAACATAAATAAGGAATAAGGAATAATAAAATAGATATCACAGATATACGAAATAAGAGAAATATGAGTAATTCGAAATAAGAAATAAGAGATAGGACACCCACCTTGTTGTAACACACACCCACAGACGAAAGACACCACCACACACAAACCCTACTGACTAGGGGCTCCTACTAATGGACACAGTTCTATGCTTACTAACCCGGCTACACAAGAGCTCTAGTAACATCTTGCTACAACCCACACATTGACACTAGCCTTTTACCCTTACCCGTGACCACAACACCTTTCTATCTAGGGTCATGTCCTCAGTAAGTTGAAGCTCTCCATGCCATGTCTAATCACCTCTCTCTAGTATTTTTTTTGGCCTATCTCTACTCCTTCTAAAGCCATCCAAAGCTAACCTCTCGCACCTACGAACTAGGACATCCGTTTCCCTCCTCATCACATGCCCAAACCATCTCAGTCTTCCTTCTCACAACTTATCCTCCACCGAAGCCACCCCATCTTCTCCCTGATAGTCTCATTCCTAACTTTATCCCCTCTAGTAAGTCCACATATCTGACGTAATATTCTTATTTTTTCCTCCTTCAATCGTCAAATATGGGTGTTCTTGACTGGCCAACACTCCTCTCCATATAGCATGGCCGGCCAGACTGCCACTTTGTAGAATTTGCCTTTAAGCTTAAGGGGCACCTTCTTATCATACAACACTCCCGTGGTGAGCCTCCACTTCATCCAACCTGACCTAGTACGTTTAGATGCATTCTTATCAATCTCGCCATTCCATTAAATTATAGACCCAAGATACTTAAAACTATCCCCCTTACAAATATTCTGGGAGTCCGACCTCACCACCACTTCGTCCTTTTGACTCGAGTCACTCAACTTGCATTCCACATATTCTGTCTTGGACCTACTCAACCTAAACCCCTTAGATTCAAGGATTTTCCTCCAAGCCTCCAGTCTTTCATTCACACCTTCCCGTGTCTTATCAATCAACACTACATCATCCGCAAATAACATACACCAAGGCACCTCACCTTGAATACTCCGCGTCAACACGTCCATCACCAAAGCAAACAAAAATGAGCTAAGATTTGATCCCTGATCCAACCCTGTCTTAACCCAAAAATGCCCTGAGTCTCCTTCTGCTGTCCTCACCCGGGTCTTCCCTCCATCGTACATGTCATTAATAGCTCTGATGTATGCCACCGGCACCCCTCCCTTATCCAAGTATCTCTAAAGAACCTCCCTAGGGACTTTGTGTAACGCCCCAAATCTGGTACCCGAAACATTACATGGTGCTCATGACCCGAAGGACCACAAACTAACCCATGACTTATAGTTGTACCTGTATACTGTATAACATCATGTAAAAATGCAGAAATAATAGATTGAAACATGCTGTAAGATTCAAAATAGATAAAACATAATATCTGAGAGTACGGTATATCAACACCAAAACATGGTCTGAAATAAACCGTCTGAATATACTGTAGTCTGAAAATCCTCTAACTATCTGAACTGTTTGAATAAGGAGTTGATGGGACATGTCCCCAACTAACTCCATCTACTGAAAGCTAAATTAAAATAGTGAAATAAATAATAATATCGTCCTCGAATGATGAAGACTTACTGCTAAATCTGGCTGCTAAAATTTAGAGTGCTATTGATGCTCTGGAACTCGTGCTTCTGGACCTTTGGTATAAAACACCATAGCGCAAATGCGTCAGTACGATTGAATGCACTGGTATGGATGCGAGGCATGCTAAATGCAGAGGGTTCAAATGCATGAACAATGCTAACTGACTATATAACATGAACGCGAGAATACATCATGAATAAATTACTGTAACTGAATTTGTGATGATACTGACTACTGAGTCTAAATACTGATAACATAAGTTACTAATAACTGATACTGAGCGACTGTATCTGACAGTCTAGGTTCTGATGGAACTAACTGAGTTTCGTACTGTTCTGAATTGACTGTATATAGTCCTAAATTCTATAGAATTATTTGAGTTTTATTACTGAGACTGAGACTGAAACTGTAACTGTGGGAAGTAGTCATCTAACCGACATGCCCCAAATAAAGCAATATAGCAGAGTTGGGGTCAAATGTGTATCCCCAATTGGAAGGGTGTCAATACCGCGCCACCGATAAGGATAAGCTGTGAGTGACCCTCAACTGGCAGGTACTCAAATGAGAATGGTGGGAATCCTCAACTAGTAGGTAAACCACCTCATCTACCCTCAACTGGCAGGTTAGATGTCTCAACCTATGCTGGTTACGTAGTTCTAGAATGTAAGGATTGCTTCTAAGAATCACACCCTTTACTGGCAGGTGAGTTCCTATCCTTGGGTTCACTCATTGCTAAATCCTACTCCCATCTGAATAGACACTGAACATGATTAACTGAGCTGAACTGGACTGAGTTAACTGAAGTCTGTTGACTGACGGAATACTACTGAGATTATTGAATTACTGAGCTTTCCTAAGTCACACGACTAACTGAGTTCTATTGACATGGCTTGACTGAGAGTATCGTGAAAACATGACACTGGCTCTAGACACACAGCTAAGTTGTCGGGTACATGTTACCCCAGGACTTGATAAAAAGAAACTGATAAGGCATGATGTTCTTGAATACATGACCAACATCATCAATTCACAATATAATAAGTTGGAGATTTTATGTAGCACATGGTTATCATAAATTTTTACATGGTAGGAATGCATATAATAAGTATCATAATTTCATACTCTAACATCATGAGCATTCCAACAAACATCTATATTGCACATCAATAGCATGTGAGTTATTTGAAAATAAGGGTAAGACATGCATTTATTATATGGGTTACAATGGGGCTATAATACATAATTTCTATCCTCTTAGGCATTTTATCAAACACCATACATGCACAACATATGGCATAGGTGTAATCATCAAATTACACATCATAAACAACTCAATTCATGGATTTCAACTTGCATGCTAACGTAGTTTCATGAAAAACACGTAAAGATTCCAACTTGGGAATCGTACAACAAGATAAACATGGTTACAAAACAACCCACAACATAAATATCATGATTTATAATTTGAAATAGGGTTCTTGAGCTTTATGAATGAAAGAAGTCCATAAATCAACACTATGCATAACTTGGATGGAAGATTCTTGAAATCAAATGGTGAAATTCTTGAAATTGGATCCTCAATTGGTAACCCTAAGCTTGTTCTTGATGAATTTGAGAGAGAAACCACTATAATTTGGGTGAAATAGGGCTGAATTACGTGTTTGTGAATTATATAAGGGTGAAGAATTAACCCTTTTGCCCTTGAGGATGCGATCATTTAAGGACTAAAAACTGGGTGTCGACGCTACAAGCGACACGGTGCGTTGATAACTGTGACACGATACTCGACGCATAACGCCATGATCGCGTCGAGCGTCAAAAGTTTTGGCTCTCGAAACTTGCACAATTGTTGACCAACGCGATTGGCGACGCGGCACACCAAGATCGCATTGGTCCACTATTTTAGGACTCCGAACATGATCTAAACATGTTCTGAAAAATCCAAAACTTGTACGAAAACACCTATTGACCTTTCTGATCATGAATTAATGAAAATACGGGCCATTAAAGGACATTAAGATGGCGAGATGAGATTGCCAATTTTCGAAGGCCAAAATAGGCTAAGTCTTGGAACTTGGTTAGAATTTTCTAAGTTTGGGACCCCTTGACAAGCTTAAAGGACTGAATTAAACTTAGAAGTTTCGCAGGGTTTACACTTTGTCATACGTTTTCTCTAGGTCGATGACCACCATGTGCAAATCCCTCTTCCTCTCCCTATACTGCTCCACCAATCTCTTCACCAGGTGGATTATCTCTGTCGTTGAGTGACTAAGCATAAAATCAAATTGATTCTCTAAAATAAACACGACCCTCCTCAGTCGTCGCTCAACCACCCTCTCCTAAATCAAATTAATACCTCGATAGTTGTTGCAACTCTGAATCTCACCATTGTTTTTATATAACGGAATCATCGTACTCCATCTGCAAGCCTCAGGCATTCTCGTAGTCTTAAAAATGTCATTAAACAAATCAGTCATCCACATTAAACCTGCTACACCAGTATACTTCCAAAAATCTATCGGTATCTCGTCAGGCCCCGTTGCCCTACCCCTCTGTATCCTACAGATAGCCTATTTGACCTCATCAACCTTAAAACATCTACAGTAACTGAAGTCACGACTCCTCTCTGGGCGCTCTAGCTCCTCTAACTCAATGCCTCTGTTCCTCTTCTCATTCAAAAGTCCATGAAAATACTCCTGCCACATCTTCTTAATGTGAACATAACTCTACCATCCTCCCCTTTAATGCACTTCACTTGATCTAGGTCATGAACCTTCCTCTCCCTAGCCTTATCCAGCCTATACAACTTCTTTCCTCTTCTTTCTCTTCTAACTCCGCATACAAGCCTTAAAACGATGTTGTCTTAGCAACCATAACTGCTAATTTAGCCTCTTTCCTTGCTACTTTGTAAACCTCCCCACTCACCCATTTCTCCTCTTCATCTTTAATCTCAATCAACGTAACATATGCCCCCTTTTTAATCTCCACTTTCTTATTAACTTCTTCATTCCACCACCAGTCCCCCATATGACGACCTGCCCGACCCCTCGAAACACCCAACACCTCTCTATCCATCTCCATGATGCAACTGGCAGCCTTATCCCATATATCATCCATGTCCCCCTGTACTCCCACACCCCCATTCCCGCCAACTTCTCCCCTATCTCTTACGCACTAACCGACGTTAAGCTACCCTATCTAATTCTGGGTCGACCCTCTCCGACCCTACTTTTTCTACTCCTCTTAATAATCAATTCCATCACCAAAAATCTGTGCTGGGTCGAAAGGTGCTCACTTGGAAAGACTTTACAGTCCTTACACAAAACCCTATCCCCTTTCCTAAGCAGTAGAAAGTCAATCTGAGTCTTGGTTAATGCGCTTCGGAAGGTAATCAGATGATCCTCCTTCTTCGAAAAGCTCGAATTCATTACCACCAGCCCCAAAGCCCTCGCAAAATCCAACAGAGCAACCCCCTCACCATTTCTATCGCCGAAACCAAAACCTCCATGCACATCGTCATAACCTCCCGGTAACACCTTAACACGGTGTAAACGCAGTGTTGTACAATAACTTTCAAACCAAACAGGAAATGTAAAGAGCACATTTACACTAGATAAGTCTGATGCGATGAGCTAACTGTGTTGGTAGGTAATTGATCCCCTGACTGACCCCCCTAATAAATAGGGTACATACATACATACATACATATATATATAAAATTATTACACTATAATATTATAATATATTAAAAGTGTAAATACCCTTAGAAAAGTAATTTGAACTTTTTGACCCTCATTAAAAGACTCTCCTTTAGACAAAACTATCTTTTCAATATTTTTTTAATTTATTATTTAATTATTTTTTATTATATTAACTAGACTTCCTAAAATATATGGGGATTCCTAAAATATATGGTAGGTATATATTTCTTTCTACTAGACTTCCTAAATTATATGGGACTCCTTAAATATATGGTAAGAGAAATAATTAATATTTTTCTTTCTACTGTTCAATTAGAAAAATACTCCTAAAATAGCACTATATTAAAGAAATACTTCTATGAATATTGAGATGTACGTTAAACTCAAGAACAAATCGATTTGCCTATTGAGAGAATATGATTGATGCTCATCTAACTTGATTCGATTGCATGTCTAGATTAGTGGATTCTTGATTTTCTAACCCCCAACTTCTTCACTGTTTTTGTCAGCATAATAGAATTCAACATGTGTGTATATATACATCTTCTCTTTTTTTATTCAGAATTATTCTTTAGGGTCAAAATTTTCGCTCAGACAAAAATTAGTTGGATCAAAATCGAAGCTTTGTAATCACTATTATATTATTTATTTTTTATAGTTTACAGGCTGTTGGTTGGTTTTGAAAAATTTCTTGTGTAAAGGTTATGTTTACTTGTATTGTTTTGATATCTTTATTATCTTATTATTTTATTTTAATTTACAAATGCTAGATGAATGTCAGTCGGCTTTGAAATTTTTTGTAGGTAAAGGTTAGGTTTAATTATATTGTTGTAATATTTCTATTAATTTGTTATTTTGTGTTAGTTTACAGTTCGTAGATGAATTTTGATTGGCTTAGAGAAATTTTTGTGTGTAGAATTTAAGTTTAATTGTATTATTTTGATATCATTTTTGTCGTTTAATTTTGTTGCAATTTACAGGTGATAGATAAATGTTGGTCGGCTTTGAGAAATTTTCTTATATAAATGTTATGTTTAGTTGTATTATTTTGATATCTCTATTATCGTATTATTTTGTTATTATTTACAGGTGGTAGATGAGTGTCGGGTGACTTTGAAAGAAATTTTGTGTGCAGAGATTAGATTTAATTGCATTATTTTGATGTATCTATCATTGTATTATTTTTTGCAATTTACAGATGGCAGATGAATGCTGATCGATGTTTAAAAATATTTTTGGTAAATGTTAGGTTTAATAAATAAAGTCTCCATCTTTACATACTCAAAAGATATTAAATTTAATTATTATATTCATCTTATTATTTAAATAAATATCCTATTTATTGTAATATTTGAACTCATTAAAATAAGGTACACGCGCAAGGCGCGTACACCTAAACTGGTATATATATATATATATATATATACTAGACATCGAAGGCCCCGTGCTATCACGAGCCCAATATATATTTTTTTGTCTCAATTTATGAGACATAAATACTATAATTTAGATAATTAATTATTAAAGTAATTTTATTTTTTAATTATTGTGATTTGTAATACTTTTTCTTCTATTCTAATTTAAGTGACATTGATATAATTTTGAAAACCAACCTATGTGACACCAATATAATTTCGATAGTCAATTAAATGTTTTATTGTGATTTATAATACTTTTTCTTCTATTCCAATTAAAGTGACTGATATAATTTCGAAAATCAACCTATATGGCACTCTATAATTTCAATAGTCGATCAAATATTATTGTGATTTGTAATACTTTTTCTTCTATTCCAATTTAAGTGACACTGATATAATTTCGAAAGTCAACGTAGGTGGCACTAATATAATTTCGACTATCAATCAAATGTTTTATGTTGACATATCATTTTGTGTCCATTTATGAATTATTATTAATTTTCTAATGCGGCCATAATAATTAATTAGGGGTCATATAATAAAATCACGATTGAAGAAGCGAAGAAGACATGTCTTAAATGACTTATAACAATTAACTAAAAGTGATATAATAAAATCACTATGAAAAAATACTTGTGGAAAAAAGCATAAATGAGCCTCATATAAGACATCAAGTTAATTTAAAAAATTAAATATTAATTTATTATTTTATGTCTATTTTATATTTTTATTAAATATTATAAATTTTTTATACTTAAATATCCTCTAGTAATTAATTAGGGTTGATATAATAAAATCACGATTAAGCAGCGAAGAAGACATGTCTTAAATGACTTATAACAACTAATTAGAAGTGATATAATAAAATTACTATAAAAAAATACTTGTGAAAAAGCATAAATGGGTCTCATAGACATCAAGTTAATTTAAAAAATTAAATATTAATTTATTATTTTATGTCTATTCTATATTTTTTATTAAATATTATAAATTTTAATACTTAAATAACCTATAGTAATTAATTAGGGCTAATATAGTAAAATTAAGACTAAAGCAGGCAGCACAAGCAGGCATGTCGAAGACGTGTCCCCACTTATTATAGATAGTTATATATATATAGAGAGAGAGTGAGAGAGAGACCATCCACCCTATATATACCATTTAAAAAATTAGCACTTAAAAATAAAACATATAGCGTAATTTTTTACGACACAATTTTGGGAATTTGGAGTATACAATTAATTTTATACATTACGTATAGCATATACATTGTTATATTTCATACAGTAAGGTAATTTGTTGAATTACCTGCCGGATATTTTGTAATTAATTTTATCTATTTGAGTATGAATTATGATAGTTTTTTCAAATAAACATTTTGGAATTATTATTTTCTACCGCATGAACATTTCTATTATATTTCCCTAGAACTACTTTATTAGTTTGATCAATCAGGATTCAGGGAGAACAATTTTGGATGGATAGGCCCTGGGAAAAAATAGGTTCGACCAAGAATTGAGAGAAACTTACCAGGGAATAATTGGCAAAAAAAGAACCCTTCAAAATTAATTTGTCAAATACCTACTTAATAACCTTTTTGATTTATTTTTTAGATTTAGGGTGTAAAAAGTGGGGCCCACACGTGGGCCAAGGGACCAATTCATTATTTTTACAACTTTACAAATTTAATATAATACACCTAACACCCTCCACTTATTCCAATATTAAAAAAACCCACCCTCTTTTAAAACTACTTCTCCCAAAAATGTCATTTTCATTTCGTGTTCGTCTTCAGCTGCTAAGGGGTCGTTGTCGCTTCGCAAGGTTAGTTAAAATCAAGTTTCGATCATTTCTAGATCCATTTAAACGATTTTTTTTGCTAATCGATTGATAGTGATGTAGGATTTTTTTTTTTCGATTTTGATGTTTTGGTTTAGTCGTGGTTTTTCTAAGTAACGAAGTGTTGAATGGTGGGATAATTATTGTTTGAAGAGTTATTTTGGCATTTTGATTTGAACAACGACCTGTTTCTGTCCGTAGACCCGTGGTCTATGAAATGAGAATGCCCTAGATTGAAATCAATTTTAAGATGTATGAAATTCTTTTAAAACATGATTGTTGAAATAGTGAAAATTGAAATATTAATAGCTAATTAGTTTGATTAGGTGCACTAGTTTGATTTTTAGCAATTGTTATGTTTTGATATTGCATGATGGATTTAGGTTCAGTTATTGTATGTTTGTGTAGTGAACTATTTAATGGTGGAGTATTTGTTAACTTTTTGGGGGGTTTTCATTTAAGCATTAGGTTATTTCTGTTGATAGATTTGTGGTATATGAACTGAAAATTGGAGATTTGTTCTTCAGGTATAGATTGTGTTGAAAATGTGTAAAAAAAAATATCATTCCTAAACGCAAAGCCAGTACCACTGGTAGCAGTAGAAAAAGAAGAACTGAGGCAATTGAAAATGTCTCAAAAAGGAAGAAAATTAAAGAGTCGGTGTCCGAATCAGATTCGGATTTAAAGGAGATAAGCGACTACGTCGATTCTAGTAAAGATGTTGCCAAGCGGAGTGTCGGTGGTAACAGTGAAGAGAGCAAGGGAAGTGGGAGTAATAGTGATGATGGGGATAATGATTTCTTGTCTGTGCCATATCTTTCAAGGTGCATTTCCGTGGAGCGATATGACCTTTGAATGATAATTGACGAGAATGGATCTCTCTCGGCAAAGATATCGGTCAGATCAAGAATGGCTGCTTATCGAGAATTTAAGCAAGTTCTTGTCAACCAAGAACTGAAGAAAAGATTCAAGCGGTCCTGTTTTGGACACCTGAGAAACCTGCCAGAACATTTCAAGTTCAATGGGCAGTTGGTCCATTATTTGTTGTTGATAAGCATCAGGATCAATAAGATACATCATGAGACGTGGTTCTGCATTAACAACAAGCCTGCCTATTTTGTCTTGAAAGAGTTTTGTTTGATCACGGGGCTGAACTGCTCATCATACCCCAATGAATAAAAAAATGAAGAAGGTGTTAGCAAATGGGGATAATTTTTATTTTAAGGTGCGAAAAACAAAAACATTACGGTGGCCAACTTGTTACATCTAATCAGAGGGAATAAGCTGAACGAAAACCAGAAGTTTAAGTACTTTCTACTGTGGTTCTTGCACACTATATTGCTTGCAAAAGATTCGATGAAGTTTGTCGACACAAAACTGATTAGAATGGTTGATTCGTTGAGTTTCTTTGTGAAATATCCATGGGGGAAAGAGACATTTCAACTGACCATGGACTATCTAAAGAAGAAAAGTGAACTGAAGAAGCAGAAGGAAGTATTTGATGAAAAGCAGAAGACATCCTATGCTCTATTCGGATTTCCCTTGGCATTCATAGTATCTACCATAAACCCTTCAGTGGAACACTTGACAAGATAATCGAAGGCGACCCATTCAAGTATAAAGGAAAAATTACCGAGCTATGAACTTATTTCGTATTATGCAATAATATTACCGTTGTATGGAATGTTATGTAATTGTTAATTGATATTTTGTAGAACGTCCACCCGTACATCATCCCTACTGTTCGTGAAACGAAGATGGATTACACGATTACGTTTGAGTCATATACGAACGAGGTGAAGAATAACGTCCTCAATGGATTGAAGAAAGAGTTAGAAGGGGTGGCTGTCTTTACTTCAAATGAGGACAGTGATGATGATGGGGATTTGGGTGGTAACCTCGTTGGAGTATGCATTGGTGATGATGATTCTCCGAGCACCTCCAAAGATGCAGCGGGAACCTCATCCCCCAGGGATCTTTATAAGCGTGTTGCTGCGCTCGAGGAAGCGGTGTTGGATATTACTGCCTATATCAGAGAGAAAAGAATGAAGAAAAAGGAAAAGGATGAACGACAATACGAGCGAGGTAACTTTATTCAAAAATTGATGTTGTCAATAAATTTTCAGCTTTAAATATAAGTAACACTTTGTAATATGATGATACAGTGCATGTGGACCTTTGTGAATGGGAGAGGAATGAAGAAGAAGAAAAAAAGAGCAAAATGGATGAGTTGGCCGCTGTTGTGGCAGAAGAGGAAAAAAAAGAAAAAAGAAGGATAATGAAAAAGATAAGAGCCAAGAAGAAGGTGGAAAAGTAGCAGCTGCAGAAGCAAAAGAAGAAGCATCAGCAGATGAACAAGAAGGCGACGGAAAAGAAAAACTGTTGAAGAAGAAGCTGACAAAGCTGACAAAGAAAAAGTTGAGAAAGAAGCAGCAGGTGAACGAAAAGAAGAAGCTGAGGAAGAAACAGCTGCTGCAGGTGAAGAAAGAGAAGAAAGTGTGGAAGAAAAGGAAATTGAAGAAGCACTAGCTGCTGCATATGCTAAAAAAGAAGGAGAAAAAGATGAGAATGAAGAAGCAGCTACAACTGTTGAGAAAAAGGAGCTGAAACTGATCAAAAAGATGCGGTCATGGACATTGTTGATCAAAATCAATAGTAACACTTGTGTTGATGAGGAACTTAGGGAAAAAGACATTTGAATCCTAAGCCGTTTAATGTGTTGTTGAATCATGGTTGTTATGATATGACAATTTTTTTATTCCACAAATATGAAGGTTGTAGGATCTGGTGGTAGGATATGACAATTATTCTTTTATTTTATGAAACTTGTTATGATTCTGCACTGAATCTATTTCTGTCAAACTGATTTGTGGCATGGAATTTGAACATGCATGGTGAGCTCATAGTTGGTACATTGTATGCTTGATATCATAGAATGCATACTTAATATTTCATATACCGTATGCATAGTCTATCATTACCCTACTGGTCGAATTTAAGTTGACATGTTGTTTAATCGACTATGATTTTATCAAAAATAGTATTAATATTATAGAAAAATAAAACTATTAATATTTATTCAATATCACTACATCCATGTTACACTTTTCCAAAGAACGAATACTTGCATTATAGCACATAACATCATTTTTAGGACATTCTCACTTTCTTCGGCCAAAATCAATTTTTGTTTTAGTTAATCCCTCTCTATTTGGGTGTTATGTAGCAATATTTTAAAGTGATCCCTCTATTGTTCGGCTTCTTTGAACAAAGTCATGAGAAAATCTTTATTTTCTTCGCATTGTTAGAGCTTTTGTAGTAGATTAAATTTTGTCAAGCCTTGAAAATTTGATGTCTCGAGTCCCGGACTCAACAGTGATGGACTGGTTGTAGGAGATAGTTCATCAAACCATTTAAAAAACGAGCATGCGCCATTATCCTAGGAAAAAAATAATAATTACATAACGATTAACTTAACTTCTTTTAAAAAACACACAGAGTTCACCTTCGCAGTTGCACAATTATAAAATTTGCGACCTGAATTTGAATTTGTGTGTGACGTCCTCAAGACAGCCGCATTCCCACAATGACAAATTAGAATATTTTTAGAATTGGATGTTTGAGATACCTGCAACATTGTAGAATTTATAAAAACAAAACAAAGTGAATGAAATAAAATAATGAGGGATGGACACCTTATATATGAAGTAAAAACGAAGTGTGTTAACACTGATGGCTTACAAAAACTAGTCGTTTATTACCGTTGAAAAAGTAATTTTTTTTGAACTGGTGGTGACACTTAACAGGCCGTCGTAGATCATGGTCTATGTCAGTCATCGATTTGTCAGAGCTACCATAGACTTACACCTTTAGTAGTGCATCGATTGATATCCTGGTTATGCGTAGACTACGGTGATGTATGTACACTTCTATAGACCATCACTTGGATGTAGTTAATAAATAAATAAATAAATTAAAAATGATTTAAAATATAATCACATGTTTTGTGGTTGGTGGAAGAAAATAATTAAATTAAAAATAATTTAAATAGACAATGACATGTTTTGGGGCTGGTGGAAGAAAGTAATTGAATTAAAAAAAATTTAAATATATAATCTTGGAGTGGTGGTGACACTTAATAGACCGTCGTAGATCATGGCCTATGTCAACCATCAATTAGTTTGGTCTACCGCAGACTTACATCTTTAGTGGTGCATCGATTGATATCATGATTATGCGTAGACCACGGTGATCTATGTACACTGTTATAGACCATCACTTGAACGTAGTTGAAAAATGAATAAATAAATTAAAAATAAATGAAATGTGGATTTCTACATATGTGGAGGAGTGTAAACAAGTCACATAATCATATTAAAGCCTAAATAAATTAGGGGAGTGAATTAAGGAGCGTGTGGATGGGTAGTGGCTGAATGTTCAATATCCTAAGAGTAATGTTTGTCAAAGCACAAGTATGTATTGAGGATGATGTCTGTTCTACCACTATCAATTCCACACACTTTTGATTTAGGGATGGTGATGGAAGGAGTATGTGGAATTTGTTGTCATCAAATACAATACATATCCTCAAAACATACTTGTGCTTTGACAAACATTACTCTTACGATATTGAACATTCAACCACTACCCATCCACACACTCCTTAATTCACCCCCCTAATTTGTTTAAGCTCTAATATGATTATGTGACTTATTTACACTCCTTTACATGTGTAGAAATCCACACTACATTTATTTTTAATTAATTTATTCATTTTTTAACTGCATCTAAGTGATGGTCTATAACAATGTACATAGATCACCATGGTCTACGCATAATCATGATATCAATCGATGCACTACTAAAGGTGTAAGTCTACGGTAGACCAGACTAATCGATGGCTGACATAGGCCATGATCTACAACGGTCTATTAAATGTCACCAGCACTCCAAGATTATATATTTAAATCTTCTTTAATTAAATTACTTTTTTCCACCAGCCCCAAAACATATCATTATCTATTTAAATTATTTTTAATTTAATTATTTTCTTCCACCAACCATAAAACATGTGATTATCTATTTAAAAAATATGTAATTATCTATTTAAATCATTTTTAATTTAGTTGTTTGTTTCCACCAGCCACAAAACACGTGATGATCTGTTTAAATCTTTTTTAATTAAATTATTTTCTTCCACCAACTCCAAAATATGTTATTATCTGTTTTAATTTAACTAATAACCCATTGATTAACATGGTCTACGATCGAATGATATGTCTAGTCGAGGAAGGACTGAGTATACGATTGATGATAGACTATATATTACTCTTTCGGAAATTATTCAAGCTAAGCTACAGAACTGTAATTTGAACAAGGCATACATATTTGATTCGAGTTTTTGTCTGTACAGAAGAATAACCGCCACATAAAAAAATAAGGGATCACAACAAAGATGGTAAACACAATGTTAAAACAAACTGAAACATACTTATATTAAACTTGTTCATTATATTACATAATAATATTTACAACAAAAAGGGAAAAATAGAAGAAGCTTTCTTCTAACAAGATCCTACAAGAAAGCTTCTTCAGCAATGAACAAATAAAAAAAACTTAAAAACATAAATTAAAATACAAAGTAAACTAAATTATGGGGATGGTGGAGGGTGACGTAGTCGTTGCCATCCATTCCAAGATGCTCTAGAATTGCTCGGTCCATTCGGCCTTCGGAGAGACAACATTAATTGCTTTCGAGTATGCGAGGAGTTAACTTTCAGCTTTATAAATTGGAGAAGAGTAGTCGTATATGGAGTTACCATAAATTTCTCCATCGCCATACTTTGCTCGCAAAGCTGCCATTGCATGTTCGCATGATATTTTCACCAAGTCAAATTTTCGACAAGAACAACTCTTCTTCAAGATATTGACCTTGGTAGTGATGCCATTGTCGAACACCGTGTTATGGTCGAGAATCCTATTTGGATTACTCACATACAAGGAATTGCTCGCGCTCTTATTATCCCTCAGGATCTTTTCCGCATAAGGAACAAATATGTTCTCTTTACCATTGACAAAGGCATGCCGCTCCCTAAACTTTTCACCATATTTTTTAGTAATTGAATTGAATATGTACGAGATGGGGTACTCCCGTTCATCCATAAAAATCGAGTTGAGCTACTCGACTATGTTTGTGGTCATCACGTCGTACCTATTGCTTGGAAAGTGTGCTCTACTCTATTTTTCACAACAAAGCACATTTTCAAGGACATATGCTGCCTCGGGGCACTTACTCTTCAATTCCGTAAAATTATCACCAAACTCATCAAAGGAATAAGCCTTTATCGTGGCATAGAATAGATAAAAATGTTCTCCGCAGTGTTGATTTACGAAAAAGATTTTCAATGAGGTGCCTTATGCAAATTCCGTGATATGCACAACTGTATACACGGGAGAAGGCATTGAGATGCTAATGTGCCTATCAGAGATGACACATAGATCTGGTTCATCTTCTATGATAGACTTCAGCTTCTGGAAGAAGAAGGTCCAAGAAGCATCGTTCTCTTTATCGACGACACAAAAGGCAATCAGAAAGATATGATTTTCAGTTTCCTGTGCAATGGCACTCAACAGAACGCCCCTGTACTTTCCATACAAATGTGTGCCATTGATGGAAACTACCTTTCTCATGTGGGCATATCCCCGTGTGCAAGCTCCGAATGATAAGAAGTGGTAAACGAACAAACCATTCATTCGGTTTATCATGATAGAGTAAGAAGACCCGAGATTCAATAACTCCACCACGTGGCAAAAAGCTGGCAAGCAAGCATATCCGTGCTTCGATGTCCTGCGAATAATGTCCTTCGTAATTATACTTCCTTTCCAACACATCCAATAGCTTGCGTTTCAACGTAACTCCTTAAACACATTCCTTTGAATTTATCTTATGTTTGGACCCTCATCATCCCAAAAATAATTTATGCATACTAAAGCAATCAATTCAGATGAGACTTTCTTGTGCCTGCGGGTGGCGTGTTCAACACCGCAGCTGTGCAATCCGACATACTTGTATATGAGAAATCGGTCTGAGGTATCATACTTTTTTCCCCACAACAACCAGCTAGAACCACTTGATAAGCATTTTGCCTCAATCAATTTCGTGAAGCTCTTCTCTATATAATAATAAAAAAACTGCCTCGCTACTGCGGCGTCTAGTAGTATTTTCAGTTTTTTCTTATCGATAAATGTTTGACCACAACAAAAATTGGTTTCGTCGAAGAAGGAGTGTCCTAGTTGTGATGTCGTTCCACGGCCTTCTTCATCATTTTGCGAGTCCGATGAAAATTCTTCCATTTGCGTTGAATCATCTTCCATATTGAATGGATGATTGCCACCGTTCTTGTAATCATTCAAATTATCGTTGATCAAATCATCGTCGATTGCCGGGCGCCGCAGTGGGGGTGTTGATGAGTTCACTGGTCCTTCAAAGGACCTCTTAACCATATTTATCCTCAAAATAGGCCTAAATCCATCTGCATCAACATCCATTATGTACGTTAGCACACATACATCGCTATTTATGATCGTAGGATTCACCTTTACCCGCGAATGCATTAGATAACTAATAACCAAGTTGCTCGGTGCGCAATCTAGATCCCTGCTCTGCATTACGCTTTCTACCAATTCATCGTACGAACTGTTGCGGCGAACAGGAATGAGAATTGTCACCTTGGTAAATGATCTCCATTTCCAACATTTGTGAGTCTCCACCCATTCTCCCATGAAATCACCAGAAACCAAAGCAAATTCTGCAATAGACATCCTAGAATTAAGCTTTGGTCGATGGTAGATTATGCTTATGGTCTATGTCGGGTTATATGCATGGTCTATGACTGACGATGACGGGTCGATGGTTGCGCAGATATCCGTACAAAAACTTGAAATTGCAAATATTGCTTCTAATCAATGATTGTTGGGTTTATGGAATAGAGAAATGTACTTGGAATTGCCTGAGATGCTGTAATGCACTTTCTAAAGTGGTTTTGAGTAATGTGAGTGATTTAAAGCTTTTTAACAATGGTGGAAAGTGTGTTTGAGAAGATAGGAAACAAATGGGGTAACAATGGATGCAATGGACAAGCTTATGATGTTTGTGGACTGATTTGCATCTAATCGCCGAAAAATAACACCGGAAAAGTGGCCGGAATCGGAGCTTTTTGGAGGGAAAAATAACCACCTTCTATTTTTAGCTTTTGAATTTTTTTTGTTAAATATTTTTGGAAAACCTAGATATTTTTGTATATATAATGGTGGATGATGAAGTGGGTTAAGTGCATTATTAGAAACTTGTGGGTGAATTTATTGAGTTGAAAGTATTGGGTGAAAGTGAATTATTATAAAAGTTGGGTCTGAAATTGTTAAGTTGGAAAAGTTGATGGTGAGGTGGAATTATGTGAGTATTTGACCAATGTTTTAAAACTTTTAGGGGTCGTTTGGTATAGTGTATTGAATAAAACAACATATGCATTAATTAATGTGTATTGTTAATACCTTGCTTGGTATCTTTTTTAGCCTATGTATAACTAATACTTGCATTATTTATACACTCTATTATGTATTGAGGTGTGTATTAGTAATACACACCATTTTCAATGTATTAGTAATACCAAGCTGTCCTCTCAAAACATTCTATCCTTATTACTCTCCTCTCATTTTTCCAGAAATAACGTCAATACACCAATAACAATGAATCCAATTCTTTCTTAGCTAATGTTTAGCTTGTACAATTCGACGATTGCAGTGAACCTGAGAGTTGGTTTTGATTGAGGAGTTGATCTCAACCAAATAGAATTACAAAGCTAAGACAAAATTTATGTTTATTTCATTTGCCCTCTGTATTTTTTTACACAGCAGCTTCCAATGATAGAGAAAAGAGGGAATTGTGAGAAAAAGAGAGTGATTGAAGTGAAATAGAGGGATAACAGATTTCACAACCAAAAGAGTTTTGAGCTTTCTGATGAATTCTCACCAAAAAATGCCGACCCATCCTGTGAAGCAACCTCCATCAAAAAATGCAAAATTAGCAACCAAAAATCTCTCTAATTCCAACCAAACCCCACCTCGAAACTCCAATAAAATTGACCCGATTATCCCGCTCATTTCCTCACTGTCGGAGCTCACCGGAGCTCCATCAAAGCAATGACCACAACCCAGACACTCCGATTCTGATTGAACCATTGCTAGAAATTCGACCAAAACACCTTTTAATTTTTGTAGAAAAAATCATGGAAATAGTGAGTATATAAAAGATGCAGGGAGGGCAAGGGTATTTTGGTAAATAAGTATCTTTTTATTAAAATTATAAAAATATAGATTAGCTTTAATACATCAAACCAAACGTTGTATAAAAAATAGTGTGCATAACTAATACCAGTATTACTAATGCTTGCATTAATAATACAAGTATTACTAATACACCTTATTCAGCATTATTTTTATACACTCTACCAAACGACCCCTTAGGTATTTGACAAAATAGTTTGAAAAAAGAGTTGTTTTGGCACACTTGCCCAACTCACCAAGAAAACCATATAAATCCTTATTATAAGAAAAAAAAAAAAGATTTGTTTAAAGGGTCAATGTAGTACTCCCCATCATCCCAAATCTTAGTGGTTCACCAGGTATTGCTATTATTATTAAATGGCGGCTTTTACGTTTCTGTGGAGAGGAAAAGAAAAAAAGGTAGTTGCAAAATCACTTTATGGAGGCTGCGCTTAACTACAGATTTGTGTTTTAACAAAATCAAAATTTAAAAGGGGTAGAATCTTTCAGAAATTTACTATGAAGAGTGTCTTACTAGCTATGTCTATAATATTATATGCAAGTCGTTTCAATTCTCATGATAGAAATAAATTCATTAATTATCTGTTTTATATCAACTAATATGTGGAGTAACTTTCAACATAGTAATAAAAATAAAATATAAATATACACTGATCATTGATCAATATTAAATCTTCTTAAAATTATTTTATCTTATTTATTTTGTAAGAGAATAAGAAATCTCATTTCCTCTAAATTTATGTCTATTTTACGTTAAGTAAAGCAGCATGAAGTAACTTCTTCATTCTACTTCCACAAAAAATAGAGAAGAAGTCGATGATATCCAATCATCAATAGCAGATAGAAATAGTAATGATTTACACACAAAAAAAATGGTGTTCAAACAATCATATCAATAATGACTCGTAGTAGTGGCGGCTGTTATCGTTTAAATGAATAGTTTCATGACATGTCATTCTTTGACTAATTTCACAACCTAATATCATACGTACATGTTTTTCAAATAATCCTGTAGAGTCTGCTAACAAGCAACCCATTCATTCAAGATCAACTCTTTAATTTCTTCGATAAAAAGGGCAGACTATTCAACTCTTCTTCCTTATTTAAACCCATCCATATCATCCCTTAATTCTCACCAAAACCCAAAATGGGACACTCTAATATTGCCTTAATTGTTTGTTTCATTACTTTTGCTATATTTCACTCAACACAAGCCCAAAATTCTCCCCAAGATTATCTTAACGCTCACAATGCAGCTCGTAGACAAGTTGGTGTCGGCCCTATGACATGGGACAATAGGCTAGCAGCCTTTGCCCAAAATTACGCCAATCAAAGAATTGGAGACTGCAGGATGCAACACTCTGGTGGCCCTTACGGGGAAAACCTAGCAGCCGCTTTCCCCCAGCTCAACGCGGCTGGTGCCGTGAAGATGTGGGTCAATGAAAAGCAATGGTACAATTATAATTCAAATTCTTGTGCACCAGGAAAAGTATGTGGACACTATACTCAGGTAGTCTGGCGTAACTCAGTACGTCTTGGTTGTGCTAGGGTTCGGTGCAACAATGGGTGGTATTTTATAACTTGCAATTATGATCCACCAGGTAATTGGAGAGGACAACGTCCGTATGGTGATCTCGAAGACCAACCGGCCTTTGATTCCAAATTGGAACTTCCAACTGATGTCTGATCATGAATATTTGAATTAAGCTTCATGTGTTAAAAGGAAAATAAATCCAGCAGTACTATGCTATGTGATAGTAATCTAATGGTGCAGTAACTGGAGTTTATAGGAAAATATGGATCTATATTGATATCCATATGGATCGTTTAAATAATTGCTTGTTGTTTTATTTTGTTATTCTTGTTTTACATATTGTTGTTCTGTGGAGTACGTTACTGTTAATTGAACAAATAAAATGTGTAAAGTTCATGAGTAAATTGTGTTATGAAACTATAATTATAGACTCAAAAGAGTTGTATTGAACTTGTCAAAATATAAGCTTTTAAAAGATTCTGCAGGCAACCACCACGAGTTATTTGGTCAGGATATAATTTCTCCTTTCCGTCTCATATTAGTTTTCTCGTTTTTATTTTAAACGCTCCTTAGAAAATCAATAAATAAGTATATATTTTCTCCATTCATCTTTACTTGTCCAATTTTCTATTTTGAGATGTCCAACAATACTTGTCCAGTTTATAAAATCAATGGATAATTTACCTATTTCTAACCATTTTACCCTTTGCATTAAATACGATTCATTATCTAATGTATTTTTCAAAACATTAAGTTTATTATATTCAAAAATTAATATGGTAAAATTATTTTTATCATTTACTGTTTCTTAATCTTTGTGCCAATAAAAAAGTAGACAAGTTTATTTTAGGGGGTCCTTACTCGATGGTGATTCTCTCTCTCGGCACCGTCTAACCAACGTGTGCTGCCATGGGGAAAAGATCTCGAATTCCATTAGCGCAGGCTCAAATGGCGCAGGAGGCAGCTATATATGAAGTCTCGAGGTAAAGCTAAGATGCATGAGGAAGCTTCGAATGGAGTAGCAATCAATGGAACAGAATCAAATTTAGGGGAATTCATGGAGGATTCTTTGAGCCTAAATTTCCAAGTAACTACTGCAGCTGGCACTACAAAGATGCAGAGGAAACAAAGTACAGAGGTGGAAAAGGCACAAAAAGCTCAAACAAAGGAGAAGGAGCTTGAGGCACGAGTGCTTACGCAGAAGCAGTGGTCTACAATTGTTGCTCCAGTACAATCAACATCAGGAAAGGGGAGAAAATCATGGGCGGATGAGGTTGAAGAAGAGGCAATGCAAAGTGAAACTGCACATTTAATTTGGGATTGATTTGATAGCTCAAAAGTCTCGAATGCTGGATTCAAGCTCGATTATGTAGCTCCTGTGAAGCAAGGTGAGAAAACCATTATCGATATTGATTTAGAGGATATTGAATCTGAAATTCAATACTGGAAAACTACTGTTATTGTTTGTTATGTATTGGGAGCTCATCCCCCATTTGCGGTGATAAATGGCTTTATACAAAGAATCTGGGGAAAGTATGGGTTGAATAAAGTAGCAATGTTGAAGAACAGAGTAATAATAGTTCATTTTGAGACGATTGCAGGGAAAAATAAGGTGTTACAATGAGGGATTTTCCATTTTGACAACAAACCGTTCATAGTGAAGGCATGGGTACCAGAAATGGAGTTCACTAGAGAAGAATTACAGCCAGCTCCTATATGGATAAAGTTTCTTGGACTGGATTTTAAATACTGGAGTCCTGCAGGGCTGAGTAACCTGGGAAGTTTAATTGGCAAACCAAAATACTGAGAAGAAACAGGGTCTGAATTTTGCACGTATTTTGGTGGAAGTTAACATGGATGCAAAACTGCCCGATCTGATTTGCTTTAGAAATGAAAAAAGAAATATTGTTGAGCAGAAAGTAATGTATGATTGGAAGCCTACACTATGTGGTTATTGTGGGAAACATGGGCATGCCGAGGAGATCTGCAGGAAGAAAAATCCTCAAATAATGAAGCAGAGGAAAGAGGTGTTAAACAAGGAGCCTCCTACAACTCAACAAGCAGTAACTGTAGGTACCTCTCAAGAAGTGCAGAAGAAGGAGGATAAGCAGGCTTCTCCAAAACTACCAGGGATAACATAAGTCCCCCCACAGCTAAGTGGATAACCCCTCATAGAACTGTTAGTCCTCAACTGGTGCTTAGACATAAATCTGTGCAGGTGAGAGCACAAATACTTTCCAAGATTTGCATAAAGAAGAGGGGCAACAGAGCTTAATGCAACGGAAGAGTGTTAAAGGTGAGACCATATCCACTATGGGATATGGTTGAATTAATATGTTCGAACGTTAGAGGTTTTAACAACCCTAATAAGTAGAATGATGTAGTGGTCCTCTGCAATAAAGAAAATATCAATATTGTGGGGTTAGTGGAAACAAAAGTAAAAAGTAATAAGATGGAAGAATTTGTTATCAGAATATTTGGAGGATGGGAATGTCTTACTAATCTTGATGTCTATCCAAATGGAAGGATCTTCTTAGCCTGGACACCAGATTTTTATAAGGTAAATCTGATAGCTAGATCAATCCAAATATTGACTTGTGAAGTATTATATATGCCCCTACAGATGGTATTTTGTCTCTCTCTATAGTGTATGCATATAACACCAGAGAAGAAAAGAGATCTTGTGGTTAGAATGGAGATGCACCAGAGGATTCGCCCTATGACTTGGCTTATCCTTGGTGACTTTAACTTTATATGGCATACTGAGGATAGAATGAGGGGGAATCCAGTTTCATTACATGAAGTCGTTTATTTCAAAACTTTCTTGGAAACGTATGAACTAATAGAAATGCCTCATCAAGGTCAGTAATATACATGGAATGATAGAAGTTCTGTGCGGAGGATTTATTCAAAAATAGATTGGATGTTTGTCAACTCTAAGTGGTTAACCTGTATGCCTACATGTAGAACCGCTTATCTATCAAAAGGATTAAGTGATCATTGTCCAACTAAATTGTCATTGAAAAATCATAATTACAGGCCTAAGAGAACCTTTCAATATTGTAATACTTGGGCTCAGCGCCCAAAGTTTACTGAGAAAGTGCAACACATTTGAAGTATTCAATTAGAGGGGCATCAAATATGGAAAGTGGTAAAGAGATTGAAATTTCTAAAGAGAAGTTTACAGGAGCTGAATACTCAACACTATAGGAATATAATTGTTGAGGCTGAAAAGGATAAGGAGGAACTCTAGATTGCCCAGGAGAAGCTACAAGCAAACCCCTGGAATATAATGATACAACTTGATGAAACTATAAAATTAGGGAAATATAGAAAGAACTCTTATTTAGCTGAAATGTTCTTGCAACAACAAAGCAAAGCAACGTGGTTGAAACTGGGAGATGACTGTACAAAATACTTCTTTGAAATGATTAAGCATAAAAGACTTAAAGAGTCCATCACATAGATAAAAGATGATCAGGGGGTCTGGCAACATGAACAGGGGAAAATCACTAAAGTATTTGTGCAGTATTACATGTCATTACTTGGAAAGAAACTATTCATTAGAGAGCCTGCAAATAGAGCAATACTCAGTAATGGAATAGTGTTGAATGCAACACAACAACTGAGACTACTAGAGGAATACACATACAAGGATGTGAAGCAAGCTATGTTTCACATTAATAGCAATAAAAGCCCGTGTCCGGATGGTTTCAGTAGTGGTTTTTTCAAGTAAGCCTGGGGAATTATAGCTCACGATGTTAGAGCTGCAATTCTTGAATTCTTTAGGAATTGAAGATTGTTAAAGAAGCTCAGCACAACAAATATAGCCCTGATTCCCAAGGTTTCTTCCCTGGAGTATGCCAACCAATACAGGTCAATCGCATGTTGCAATGTCTTATATAAATAACAAAAATTATTTGTTGGAGATTGAAAGAAGTATTAAGTTGCATAGTTGCAGATAACCAGTCTGCATTTGTCCAAGGGAGATCCATGGTTCACAATATCTTAATATGTCATGTCTTGCTGAGACATTACACAAGGAAAACTACTCCTAGATGCTTAATGAAGACAGATCTAAGGAAGACATATGATATGGTGAGTTGGGATTTTATTGTTAAGGCATTACATGGTTTTTGCTTCCCTGATAGGTTTGAGAATTTAGTCATGACTTGCATTTCAACCCCAATGTTTACTGTAAAAATCAATAGAAAAGGTCAAAGATTTTTTTCCGGGAGAAGAGGCTTAAGACAAGGGGATCCCATGTCCCCGCTTTTATTTGTGATAGTTATGGAATACCTATCTAGGACATTAAAATATATGGGAGATCTGCCAGATTTTGAGTATCATCTAATGTGTCAATCATTCAAGCTAACACATTTGATATTTGCAGATGATCTAATGATCTTCTGCAAATGGATTGTCCAGTCTGTAACTAGAGTTATGGAGGCTCTACAACACTTTAGCAAAGTCACAGGGCTAGTGGCGAATATGGAGAAATCGAGCATCTTCATGGCTGAAATAGATTAGTAAGTACAGAATCAGATATTGCAGTTAACTGGATTTGTGCTAGGCTCTTTTACGATCAGATATCTTGGTCTAACCTTTTCATCCAAGAAATGGAGTAAGATGGATTGCAACCAGTTGATTGAAAAAATCACTAGCAAAATCACAAAGGGCTATGCTAAGTAGTTATCATATGCAGGAAGACTACAAGTTATCATTTCTGTTTTATTCTCTATCCATAGCTTTTGGGGATCAGTTTTCATACTACCCCAAGGAGTTCTCAAGAAGGTGTCCAAAAGTGCAGGGCTTATTTGTGGGGTAGTACCAAGGAGAAGAGGAAAACTACCTTAGTTGCATGGGAAAAGGTATGTGTTCCAAAGAAATGGGGAGTACTGAATATAAAAGATTGTCAACTATGGAATAAAGCTTCTGTAGGCAAATTATTGTGGCAATTGACAACCAAAAAAGATCTACTTTGGGTCGGGTGGATCCATGGTGTGTACATGAAGAAAAATCAAAATTTTTGGGCGCACACACCTCAGCAGGATAGTAGCTGGTACTGCAGGAAAACTAATGCTCTAAAATATATCATGCAGGGTCGGTATACAATGCAAGAAGAGTACAAACTTACACAAAATGGGAAATATTCTATTTCAGCAAGTTATACTGCCATGTTAGGTGATCAACGAAGGCTAAGAACCGTGGAATTGATTTGGAGTAGTATTCTACTACCTCGACACAGGTTCATAACCTGGTTAGTGGTACAACAGAGATTGCTTACAAAAGTCAGACTTCAGAGACTGCATATTCAGGTAGAGACAATCAATTGCTGCCTTTGTGAAACTCAGGAACTTGAGACTCAAGCATATTTATTCAGTGAATATCAGTGGTCTAATAACATAAGAAGAGAACTAGCTCAGTGGGCAGGTGTGCCGTGGCCACGAGGTGACACAAAACAAGTGTAGGAAGGGATCAAGAGGATGAGATGGAAGAAAATTTAGAAAGAGGTCATTGCAGGTTTGTGGAGTAGCATGATATATCACATTTGGCAATCCAGGAATAAAAAGGTGCATTTAGGGAAAACTATGAACTCTGAGATTGTAACAGCACAAATCAAGAGAGAGTTTAGTTTAAGAATAGCAGCCATATCTGGTACCAAAAAGGCCACTGGAGTTAGCTTTTGGCTTTAGAGATTTCATTGTAATTAGTCTGTCGGAGGCTTAAACTACATGAAATCTTGATTCAAGGTTGTGTGGACACCTAATCTTGTCCCTCCCAACATTGATTTTATCCATTTTTAGCTCACCTTGCCATGTGTCCTTATCCATGTGATCATATCTCACAAAAATACAAAATAATAACAAATGCCTAACCAACCTAATCCTCAAGATTCTCTTAATAACAAACTAACAACCCTCCCTGTTAAAAGTTGACAACACCCCACCCACCCTACCCCATACCCCCTTACCACCTATCTTTCTTGGACACAAAGAAAAAAGAGATAAGCATACACTAAGAAAATAGGCCCCACGGATCACACACATAGAGAAGGGAATCTTCTAAGTATTTTCTTTTCCATAACAATTCAACAAAGACAAAAAGGAGACGGGCCCACGTAGATAAGTCACCAACCCATGACCATTTTCCATTTCTTTTTAGGAGATATACATACAGGTACACACCATCACTAGAGGGCCCTATAGAAGTTTCCAAAGATTCCAATTACACAAAATATAGACACATAGTAACATTCACGGGGGGGGGGGGGGGGGGGCACATACTCATCATTTTCTTTATCACAAAAAAGGGAGCACGACAAGAGGGAGAGGAGACCATTTTTATCTCTTCTTCTTTCTTTCTTCTTCTTCACACCAAACACACTAACACCACTTCTTTGATCGTCTCACACCACAACACACACTCACTTCCATTCAATTCTCATGGATGAGTACACACTAATCTCTCTCTAAATTCTCAACCATAAATCATGCCCACCCGCACGCAGTGAAAAATTGAGAATGAAGATAGTTTGAGAGAGAGATAGATCCAATCATTTTTTTGAGAGAATTCCGGCGAAATTTTGCCAAAATTGATCTTTTTTAGTTCGTGTTCGATCGTATTCCCCCACAAATCCTGAAATCTCACTGTTACCTTTGATTTCAAGGCATAACCAGCTGGAAAAGCTAAAGATTTTTCAGAAAATGTGAACTGGCAACAGATCTTTTGCTGGAATCGTTTATATTTTTGGTCGATTTTTGGGATATCCTCACATACGGGCCGGTCTGTTTCTGTTGCTATTTTGCTGTGGTTTTATCGGTCTTCACTACTGATTTAAATATTAGAATCTCATTCGTCTCGACTTATTAATCGCGATCAGTTTTTGAGTCTTCAACTTTCAATACCGAATTTTGGGTTATCACATTTTGGACGGTTTCTTGACTGATTTGGAGAGTTGAGATTTTGTATAAATTCTTTGAGGTTCTTGAATGAGCTCTTATTTCTATCATTAAAATCAATCGAACGCTCTCGAGGTCCATCTCTTTACACGCTTTCTTTCTTCTTTATTTTATTTAGTTGAAATAATTATAATTATGTGTTGAGTGATTGTAATTGTTTGATGTTGTTGATGTTATGATCATGTGCATGATTATGTGACTCCGGTTGTAGAAGGAATGAACTTGATTAGTTTTAACGGTGTAATTGATAGAACAGGATTTGGGGCGGAATCGTAGAGTTGAAAAATAGAACTGAGACTAATTTGAGTTTATTATTGTTTGATTTAATCCAAAATAAGCATAAATATGGTATGAACGTGAAAGAATTATGAAATGTGGAAATGGATAGGCAACATAGGTTTGGGTAGGCATCAATTTAGGAATAAGTGTTTTTTGTTATTTGATTGAATGCGTGGAATGTTGAACAGGTCGAATGCTTTTCTAGTTTATATCATGAAATTAAAATTGTATTCATTTGCTGGGGAATGCCCCGAGAAAATTGTATTTATTCACCGGGGAATGCCCCGAAGTATCATGTACTTGAAGACGGTGCACGGTCAAGGCCCGGAACGTCGGGTGGAGTTTAATTCATGAGTAGTTTAGGGATAGTTTAGAATATAATAGGTTTATATTTTCACATTTTTCATTATTCGGGACAGTATAATTGGACTGGACACTATATTTTTTATTCGTTTTGTTTTGTTGGTTTGATTGATTGTTTTATGTGTTTTGTGTGGTTTATACATTTGTAATGTCAAAATTAGCCGATATTCTCTACCAAGATACCATGGTCGAATCACGGGATTGAGGGGTGCCTAACCCCTTCCCCTCGGTCAACAGAATTCCTTAGCCGGAATCTATGTTCGCAGATCAGTTTTAAAGTCAAAACCGTTTTGAAAAAGAATTTTCAAAGGTGACTTGGCACACCCAATTTATGCCAAGTGGCGGCTCTGAATTTAATTAAAAAGAATCCCTTTTGAAACAAATATTCATTTTGTCACTTCAATAATAGAAACCCTTTCAAACTTAAAATATAATCTTTTTGGTGGTAAAAAAAGGATGTGACAGCTCTAGCGACTCCACTGGGGATCTTTTTCAGAATTCGAGCTCGTTTTTTGAAGTTGTATCGGCTTATTTGACATTATGGGTGTATAAACATTTGGTTTGTGTTATTGTTATCATCGTTGAGTGTTTACTTGCTACGTGTTTAAGTTTTTCATCCTATGTGTTACCGCTTTATATCTAGCATCACTTGAATAACCCGAGTCAATCCTTTCAGCAACAAGTCCCGGAGTGCACGTCATGCGCACGAACTCTAGTTGAGTCACCCTTATTTTAGGAGGGGGAGCTGTCGGATGTATGGAGTAGGTGGAACGTAAAGCAGCCACTATCGACCATATGCTCCCCCGAACGACTTTGTTAGTTAACCCAACGTAGGTCAATCTTTAGGTCATGCTTATGTGCATCATATTGAGACCTAGCGGGGCTTACTTGGTCCTTTGTAGGAGACTCTCCTCTAAAGCATCTATACGTGCTAATTGTTGTATTTTTTAGGGTAACAGGGTCATTTGACGGATTGATTTGAGGAAAGCATGTGCTAAATTAAAGAAAGGTGTGTAGGCATGAAAAAATAAAAAAAAAAGAGAAAAAAGAGAAAAGGTGAATCAAAAAAGAGTTTCGTAGTTTTTAGGTTCTTTATGGACGTTGTTTTCCACGATTCAAACGTTCAAAAAAAAAGATTTTTTTTTACTTTTTGCACTCATTTTTCAAAAATAAAAAATAAAAAATAAAAAAATATCAGAAAGATTTTCCTTTTGTTTCCTTTAGCAAACATTCACAATTTGAAAATTTCAAAAAAGATCTTTTTGGGAGCTTTTTTATAAAAGAAAAATTTTAAAAAAGAGTGGTAGAAGTTTTGTACATTTCTTATAACGAAAATACCAAAAAGATTTTCTTTCATAGCAGTCGGTGTCATTTTTTATGTGAAGTGTCAAATTGAAAATTCAAAAAAATATTTTTGTCATGTTGTTCATCGTGTGTCTTTGGTCGTGTCTCAAGTCAGCGTGCAATCTGTTATTTAATCGTTAATTGTCCAATCTGGACGAACTACGCACCCCTGATTCTCTTCTCTTGGGAGTGAGATACGTAGGCAGCCTATTGTGGGTTCGGTGATCTTATTTCAAAAATTCAAAAAAGATCTTCTACACTCTTCACTTAGAGTAGGTGTTTCATGTACATCTTTAAACGAAAACAACAAAAAAAAATATTTTCCTTTGATAGGTTCAAGTTTCATTTTCGTATGAAATTCAAAATCAAAAATTCAAAAATATTTTCTTCGGTAATTATAGATTTCATTTTGTACAGGAATTTGAAAAATTCAAAAAGATTTTCTTCACTCTTCACTTAGAGTTGGTGTTTCATATGCATCTCTAAAAGAAAACTACAAAAAGCTTTTTCTTTAATAGTTTCAAGTTTCATTTTCCTATAAATTCAAAATCGAAAACCACAAAAGATTTTCTTTGGTAATCATATGTTCTATTTTTGAATAAGGAGTTTAAACCTGAAAAATACAAAAAGATTTTCGTCAATTCTTTTGACAAATTGTGATTTTCTATTTTTTCCTTTTTCTCTTAAAGTTTCAAGAAAAAAAAGAAAGAAAGAAAAAAGAGTTTAATTGGCCATTTTGGCAGAACTTCACGAACTACGCACACCTGATTCTCCTCTCTCGGGAGTGAGATACGTAGGCGCCCTTCTTGGGTTCAGTGATCTTTTTAAAAAAAAATAGAAGGAAAAAGAGTTTTGAAAAAGTGTTGAACTCTAACACATTTGTTGTGTTTTTGTTGAGTCAGTTTAAGGTGGTTGGTTTGTGGTATTCTTGGTGGCCCTCCACATCACACCAAATTCAAAGGGTTAGTTCTGTCCAACAAAGATATAGAGAGTGACATCATGGATCAAATAAAGAGTCATGAAAATGAGAGTTTAAAGCGAGAAATTAGGAGACTAAGGCAGCAAATAACAGAAATGCATTGAGCTTGGACTCGTGGGTTGCCCCTTCCTCCATTTCCCTTTATTGATCCTACAAATACCTCGAGTTTTCCTCCAAAATCTCAAAGTCAGTTTTCTACTATTGTTGATGCACCGCAACATGACTCAAAATTCATTTCAAGCCAAAAGCATCTCAATACTTCCACCACTTTTCCTGTAGCTCCTCAGCATAAGTCTGCTACATTCACAACACCACATGTCATGTGTGATCTTGTTGCTCGATCCACTACTGGGACTTCCACACTGGCTCACCCAATAATTGTGCGTCCCCATGCTGCTAGTGAACCTATATTCAATACTTTTGGTGATCATTGTTATACTCCTGAGCCTTCTTTTAAGTTAACTGGACCACCAAAATTTCTTAACAAGATGTTCAGTGTGCCAGAAGAGTTGGAGAAAATGGTTGAAAAAATAAAGAGTGCAGAAAATGCTATGAAAAATTCTTTAGGACCTGTGGGTAAAGAAGATGTTTCATACGAAGACTAGGGAATGCCTTCAAGTGCTAACCTTCCTCCAATCTTTCAGATGTCGAAATTTGAGGAGCAAAATGGGCATGAGGAATCCGTGAAACATTTGGGACAATATTGCAATCAATTAAGGGAACCCAGAGGGAAGAAGAATGAGAAAGATGACATTGCTATTGTAGTTGGAGAACGGGCACATCCAAGAAGACGACATCGTCATTTCCGTCAGTATCAAGTCCAAGTTCATACTTAAGCTCTCCATAATCACTCTCAAAATCTATTATACTATATTTCCCCACATCCATATCTAGTATATTGCGCACAACTATATGTTCAACTCCCTTCTTACCCACAATAGCGTGCACTAACTCTTCAAAGTCATCCTTCAATTCCACAAACATACCAAAGCCCTTCTAGGACCGATGTTCGATCAAGTTAAACAATGAAATAAGGCAGAAATTAAGGGATAGTTTCACACCAATTGGAGAGTTGTATGCTAGTTTATTTTAGAGATTGGCATAACGAGGCATGATCACTCCTATCCTTGGGTATACTCCTGACCTGCGTTCAAGAATTTTTGATCCTAATGTACGATGTGCATATAATTTTGATGTTCAGGATCATAGTATTGAAGATTGTCGTGCTTTGAAAAGACAAAATTGAAAAGATGATTCAAGACAAATTGATTATGGTGTAGAACTTTGATAGTGAGGAAAACTCGTCATGTTGAGATGCAAACCAGTGGCTAAGATGTCAGGATGAGCAATTGAGAAGTCACCTCTCTCCCTAATAGAAAGAGGCCTGGTAGTTTATTTTGTTTTCTTTTCTGTTTTTTGAATTATTGCAAGGTTGTAGTTCGAGATCTATCTTGTTTTGTCCCTATGTCATTTATGCTCAAACATTTCTATCTTTTATTTCGACTAAATGAAGTGTCCTTTTACCTTTGTGTTTTAAATGTGTTTGTTTTCTTTACTCATCACATTTTATGTTGATTCTATTGTTATGACATGCCTGTGGAATTTTCAGTCAGATCTTAAAATCCAGTTTAAGCATGAACATTGAATCAGAGGGTTAAAGTTATAAAAAGAGAGAACTGAGAAAATAGGTAGAGTGTTGAGACATTTAGTGACAAGTTCAAGACATTTTTGAAAATTAAGGCCATTTATTTTGAGAATCACATGATAACTTGGTCATCAATTGTAAGGCGTTCCTCAATTAGGTCAAACAGTGGATGTGTGATCCTATATCAAAAGGGACAGAAAGAAAATCAGCTCAACAAAATCATGAGTCATTCAATGTAAGGAATGTACAACAATGGTGGAGTTTGTATGCTAGAAAAGTGCAGAAGAGGCAGAAATGCACAAACTCAGTCAAAGTTAATGTTGTAAAAGATGTCGCACATGATCTTTATCTCCAACTTTCAAATTGCATGTTATGTACTTGTATTTTCAAAGATTGATATGAGGAAGACATTTCATTCTGCTATCCATTGTTTACCCCATTTGATTCTTAGTTTTATTTTCTTTCATCCACCTCTTTTGGAATCAAGATAGAGTTAGCAAAATTGAAAAGAAAAGTGTCAAAAAAAATATGTGTCCAGAAGAAAGAAAAGAGAAGAGTATCAAAAATAGGGCCAGAAAAAAAATCCCAAAGAAAAAAAAAAGAAGAAACAAAAATCAGAATCAATCAAAAGAACAAGCTGCTAGAACTACGCATGACCTGATTCTCCTCTTTAAGGGATGAGATACGTAGGCTGCCCTACTAAGGGATCGGTCCAACCAAATAAACAATTTAGAATTGCCCAGTCAAAAGAAACTGGGGCATGATTTAATCCTTATTGTTTGAGTCGGTTCCAAAAGTTGTAAGTCCTACCCTACTTCAAGTGTCATTTAGGACTCATGCTATCTTTTTCTTCTAACATTATTCAAAAGCCAAGATACAACCAAAAAAGACCTTCAGATCAATCTTTGAGAATGTTAAGACTAAGTATGTAATGAATGTGATGAGACATTTTGGGAACTGCTTGTCTACCCCAGCAATAAGAATTGGGAGAGAAATAAAAATGAGAGAGTCTTATCGGTGAAAAACCTCACGGGCACCGTAAGATGATGGTAAGCTGAGAGAGATAACAATGAGAGAGTCTTATCGGTGAAAACCATCACGGGCACTGTAAGACGACGGTGAGTTGAGACAAATGAAAATAAGAGAGTTTCATAGGTGAAAAACCTTCATGGACACCATAGGGCAATAGTGAGCTGGGAAAAATAAAATGAGAGAGGCTTGTTGGCAAAAACCCTTCAAGGCGTCACTAGCCGAATGAGGTCTTAAATGCAATTGACCTAAGGAAGCAACTCAATTTCGAGGTCGTTAACTCAACAACAATTAGTAGAAAGTTTTGGATGGAAAGATCAAGCAGTTTAATTCGATATGCATGGTATAATCATTAGAGTTGACTGTCATTTCTAGATAAATTTTTCATTTCTTTGTTTCAAACGGGGACATTCATTATCTTTTCTTTCTTCTCTTTATTTTTATTTTGTTTTCTTGAGTCAATGGTCCAAATAAAAGTCATTGCCATTTTTCTCTTGTCTTTGAGTCAAGTCCATATCAAAACAAGTGAGAAAAGATTTCAAAATTGGCTACCAGCTTCTTCAATTGTACAAAGCAAGACAAAGTTAGCATACAAAAGAGACATGATTGTGAGCTGAATAAGGCATGCAGAAAGTTTTGTCAATAGAAAAGCCGGGGAACTCATGAAAATACCAAGGTTTAAAGGGTTTATCTGAGAAGCATGACAAAGTAGAGATACTGTGTTTATTTCGGAGTCACTCTTAATAATATAAGTTTGGGTAAATGACAGGACAAATCAGGGGCAAGTGCCAGCAATCTGAAATAAAATGAAGGGAATGAACACTGGAGCAGGTGTCGGGACAGCCAAGTGCCACTAGCCACCACTAAGTTTTTAACTGAAAAATTTTCTTTGTTGAAACAGGGGCAAATTCACTTCACGTAATTCAGCTACCATTGGATATGCACATCCGTGAGACTTTACTTTTTGCTCAGAACCCTCCTGAAAAATGGGACTTTACTTTCTATTCAGGACCCTCCTGAAAAATAAGAATTTACTTTCTGTTCAGGACCCTCCTGAAAAATGAGAATTTACTTTCTGTTTAGGACCCTCCTGGAAAATGGAAATTTACTTTCTGTTCAGGAACCTCCTAAAAAATGGGATTTTATTTTTCTGTTCAGGACCCTCCTGAAAAATAAAATTTTATTTTCTGTTCAAGACCCTCCTGGAAAATGGGAATTTACTTTAAGTTCAGGACCCTCCTGAAAAATGAGAATTTACTTTATGTTCAGGACCCTCCTGAAAAATGGGATTTTGCTTTCTGTTTAGGACACTCCTGAAAAATGAGATTTTATTTTTCTGTTCAGACCCTCCTGAAAAATAAAATTTTACCTTCTGTTCAGGACCCTCCTGAAAAATGGGATTTTATTTTTCTGTTCAGGACCCTCCTGAAAAAAGAAATTTTACTTTTTGTTCAAGACCTTCCTGGAAAAGAGGAATTTACTTTAAGTTCAGGACCCTCCTGGAAAATGAGAATTTACTTTATGTTCAGGACCCTCCTGAAAAATGAGAATTTACTTTCTACTCAGAACCCTCCTGAAAAATGGGAATTTACTTTCTGCTCAGGACCCTCCTAGAAAATGGAAATTTATTTTATGTTCAAGACCCTCCTGAAAAATGAGAATTTAATTTATGTTCAGGACCCTCCTGAAAAATGGAAATTTACTTTAAGTTCAGGACCCTCCTAGAAAATGGGAATTTACTTTAAGTTCAGGACCCTCCTGAAAAATGAGAATTTACTTTTTTCTTAGGACCCTCCTAGAAAATGGAAATTTGTTTTCTGTTCAGGAACCTCCTGAAAAATGAGAATTTAATTTATGTTCAGGACACTCCTTGAAAATGGGAATTTACTTTATGTTCAGGACCCTCCTGGAAAATGGGAATTTACTTTATGTTCAGGATCCTCCTGGAAAATGAGAATTTACTTTATGTTCAGGACCCTCCTGGAAAATGGGACATTACTTTCAACAAAAAAAGAATGAATGAAATAGTTCTTTATCATAATCTTTGTTTGGGATAATTTCGTTTTAGCTTTGATTTTGGTGTTAGGAGCCCGTCTGAAGAACAGGGTAATAAAATTACAAGTCAGGAGCCCGTCTAAAGAACAGGGTGATGAAATTGAAAGTCAAGCAACAAGGTGAAGGGATTGAAAGTCAAGTAACAAGTTGAAGAAATTGAAAGTCAAACAGCAAGTTGAAGAAATTGCAAGTTAGGAGCCCGCGTGAAGAATAGGGTGATGAAACTCAAATCAAGAGTCCAAAAGAAGCTGCATAGATAGGATTTGTGTAATTTTATTTATTTTTAACTTATAATTTTCATTTCTGATGTAATAACAGAGCTGCAGACCGGAACCTCGATGGGACCTCACTCGACTCTCCAACTCGGTATAGTCCATCTTCCTTCTAATCCTTTGGTATACCCGTCACTTGATTCCTTCATAACTTGGGTAGTTAGGATGTCCTGGTGTAGACTCGGTTTCCCTCCTCCCTTTTGTTTCATTCTCTTTGAATAATGGTCGGGACAAAATTTTGTCTCATTGTCTACTTCTTTGTCTAAAAACACTTCGTGTTTACATTCAAAGGGGGCATGCTGTAGACACCTAATTTTGTCCCTCCCAACGTTGATTTTATCCATTCTTAGCTCACCTTGCCACGTGTCCTTATCCATGTGATCATACCTCACAAAAATACAAAAAAACAATAAATGCCTAACCAACCTAATCCTCAAGATTCTCTTAATAACAAACTAACAACCCTCCCTATTAAAAGTTGACAACACCCCACCTACCCTACTCGATACCCCCTTACCACCTACATTTCTTAGACACAAAGCAAAAAGGGATAAGCATACACTAATAAAATGGACCCCACGGATCACACACATAGAGAAGCGAATCTTTCAAGTATTTTCTTTTCCATAACAATTCAACAAAGACAAAAAGGAGGTGGGCCCATGTAGATAAGTCACCAACCTATGGCCATTTTCTATTTCTTTTTAGGAGATATACATACAGGTACACATCATCACTAGAGGTCCCTACAGAAGTTTCCAAAGATTCCAATTACACAATATATATATATATACACACAATAACATTCGCGGAGGGGGGGCACATACTCATCATCTTCTTTATCACAAAAAAAGGGAGCACGACAAGAGGGAGAGGTGGCCATTTTTTTCTCTTTTTCTTTCTTTCTTCTTTTTCACACCAAACACACTAACACCACTCCTTCGACCGTCTCACACGGCAACACACACTCACTTCCATTCAATTCTCAGGGATGAGCACACACTAATCGCTCTCAAAATTCTCAACCACAAATCATACCCACCCGCCCGCAGTGCAAACTTGAGAATAAAGACAGTTTGAGAAAGAGAGATCTGATCATTTTTTTCAGAGAATTCCGACGAAATTTTGCCGGAATTGATTTTTTTTAATTTGTGTTCAATCGGATTCCCCCCCTCCCAAATCCCAAAATCTCACTGTTACCTTTGATTTCAAGGCATAACCAGCCCGAAAAGCTAAGGATTTGCCAAAAAAATGAAATGGTAGCAGATCTTTTGGTGGAATCATTTCTATTTTGGGTCGATTTTTTGGATATCCTCACATATGGGCCGGTCTGTTTCTGTTGCTATTTTGTTGTGATTTCATCGATCTTTGCTACTGATTTAAAGATTATAATCTCATTCGTCTCGAATTTTTAAACGCGATCAGTTTTTGAGTTTTCAATTTTCAATACCGAATTTTGGGTCATCGCATTTTGGACTGTTTCTCGACTGATTTGGAGAGTTGAGATTTCGTAGGAATTCTTCGAGGTTCTTGGATGAGCTCTTATTTCTATCATTAAAATCAATCAAAAGCTCTCGAGGTCCATCTCTTTACTCCCTTTCTTTTTTCTTTATTTTATTTTGTTGAAATGATTATAAGTATGTGTTGGGTAATTGTAATTGTTTGATATTGTAAATGTTATGATCATGTGCGTAATGATGTGACTCCGGTTGTAGGAGAAACGAACTTGATTAGTTTTAACGGTGTAATTGATAGAAAAGGATTTGGGGTGGAATCGTAGAGTTAAAAAATAGAACTGAGACTAATTTGAGTTTATTATTGTTTAATTTAATCCGAAATAAGCATAAATATGGTGTGAACGTGAAAGAATTACGAAATGTGGAAATGGATAGGCAACATAGGTTTGGGTAGGCATCAATTTAGGAATAAATATTTTTCGTTGTTTGACTGAATGTGTGGAATGTTGAACGGGTCGAATGCTTTTCTAGTTTATCTCATGAAATTAAAATTGTATTCATTTGCCGGAGAATACCCCGAAGAATTTGTATTTATTCACCGAGAAATGCCCCAAAGTATCATGTACTTGAAGACGGCGCACGATCAAGGCCCGGAACGTCGGGTGGAGTTTAATTCATGAGTAGTTTAGGGATAGTTTAGAATATAATAGGTTTACATTTTTTTATTCGGGACAGTATAATTGGACTGGACGCTATATTTTTTATTCGTTTTGTTTTGTTGGTTTGATTGATTGTTTTATGTGCTTTGTGTGGTTTATACATTTGTAATATCAAAATTAGTCGATATTCTCTAACAAGCGACCGTGGTCGAACCACGGGATTGAGGGGTGCCTAACCCCTTTACCTCGGTCAATGGAATTCCTTAGCCGCTCTGTTCGCAGATCAATTTAGTGTCAAAACCATTTTGAAAAAAGATTTTCAAAGGTGACTTGGCACACCAGATTTATGCCAAGTGGCGAATCTGAATTTAATTGAAAAGAATCCTTTTTGAAACAAATATTCATTTTGTCACTTCAATAATAAAAACCCTTTCAAACTTAAAATATAATTTTTTTGGTGGTAAAAATGGAGCGTGACAGGATGATGATGAGTTTAGACGCTATTTAGATGTAATTATTCTTAGTGGGTTAATGGTAATATTTACATTTGTTACAAAAAAAAAAAGGAAGATAGACGAAGGGACTCGTAATATGTACAATTCATCATTGTCTCTCTTAAATAAATATATACTTTAAGAACAATCTAAGCAAATTTTAATGGTATTTGGATACTACTCCCTCTATTCACAAGTATAGATAAACGGAGGAAGTCTATATATCTTTAAATTTATAAGTTCTATACGATATGTAATCAATATTGATTATTTTCAAGAACGCTCAGTATAAGGGGCAAAATGGAATTAAATAAATTAATTTCATCTCAATTGATAAATGACAAGTAGTGCTTTGGGACAGATATTCTTAATAACCTTTACAATTAATATAGACGGAGAAAATACTATATCTAAGTTTATGTAACATCCGTTATTTTGGGCAAGAACGAAAACTGTCATTTCTATATGTAGATGATCCAAAAACCATAAATCCTATGCAAATTTTCTATGTTAATCAATTATGTAGTGTGAGAAATTTAATGATCTTTCCGTCAATTTAAGATTCGCCCAAATCCGTTACCCGGGAAAGATGTTATGGTTAATTTAAGCCCTAGTTGTACAACACCGTTATTTTAGTGCTTGGCGCGTCGCGGAGGGGGTCTATTTAACAATTGTCAAATTCCAGTAGCCTAGCGCGATTGTGGTGCGTCGTGCCGAAGTTTCAGGTCCCAACCAGTGGGACAACGCGATGGTTCCGTGTCGCGGTGACCCCAAGAATCCCATTCGTCAATTTCCAGTGAGCCACCGCGATTGTGGCGCGTCGCGGTGGCCCATAAAATCGGGCTCTCTGTTATATTTTATTCCTTCTCATTAAGGGTATATTGGGTATTTTTCACCCCCTTATCAGCTTAAACACGAGATTTAATCTCAAAGACACCAGAATACATTCACAATCTTCCAAATTACTCAAGAACACTCTCTAGGATTTCAAACTAAAAACCCAATTATCTCAAGATTTAACCGTGGGTTTTTCTTAATTCTTCAAGATTCGGAATCCCCATTGCTAGGGCTTCAAGAAGCACCCATCAATCGTACGTATAGCATCCCAAAAGCTAGAGTCCATTCAAAAGCTTCTAATTTAAGGTACGTGGGGTTTATCCTAAAAATACATAGGCTTGTTGAAAACACTCAATTATGATTTAAAGATTATAAATCATGAATTTGTTAAAGAGATTTGAAATCCATGATTTTTATTATGCTTTATGCATGTTATCGATATTATTTTTTTGGCCTTTAGGCCTCATCCCCTTAAGTTGATTTACAAGTATGTGTATGCGTATGAAATTGAAATTTAAGATTTGTTTGAGAGCACAGATTATGAAGTCCCCCTCTTGTGATAAATTCAAGTTTATGATCTTATTGTAAATAATTTGAAATGCATGATTTATGGGTTGAAATTAGTTTTCTCAATACCTTAGTGTTTGAGCATGATTTAAAGATAATGAGAGGGAGCTTCTTGACATAATCACATCCTTGTTTTAAGTGAGAAAGAGTTGCATGTAATTGAGAAATTTGACATGACCACCTTGTATTATTGAAATGCTTGACAAAGAGAGTTCCTTGCATGTGTTTACATGAGGTTTGAGAAAGAGTTTCTTTGAATTGATTTATTGATATGGTGGTCCCAAACTTATGTTTTGAAAACAGAGATTATAATATGTTATTAATGGCTCAGATATGTGACTTGCAAGTCAATGGTATGACGATACCATAAGTATGTATGCAATAACAAAGTATGTTTTCAGAGTTTGATTTCAAAGAATGCATGTTTTAAAGAGTTAAAACTGGGCTTAAAGAGGGTTAGGTGATTACTCGAAGAAGGTTTGAGTTCAAGTAACTCTTAGCCTAAAACCGTGATTTGCTGATCCGGGTATATTATTTTTACGCTGGCGACGGCCGTGTGGCGTAGCAGAGTCAGAAACTCCATCCCTTGAGGCACACTTGGGTTGGAGGCTTCCCCGCCGAGTCAATGTCGGATTCCATATAGCCCGTGGAATTTCAGAGTTGTAGGGTATACCACCTAGCGCAGAAGTAAAACAAAGAATGTCTTAGAGTTCAGATGATTTTTCAGAGTTTTTCGAAAATGCCCTTGTGATTTCTTACCATATGATATGTTTATGAACTGATTTAAATTGCTCTCATCTATGTTGAATATAAATTATTATTTTGGGTTTGCTCTGCGTACCAGTACATTTGTATTGACCCCCCTACCTCCCAGGGTCTAAAGCTCAGTTCAAAGGTCCTGCTAAACTGTAGAATTTTCAGACAACAGTGAACTGTGCAGTTGGTGAGCCTTCTTAATTCCAGAAGGCCTGTGTCTTTCAGATTATGTTATTTATTTTGGTTTAGGTCCACTGGGGACCTTGTCCTAGTTTTCAGAACAGTTTTGAGATGTAGTAGAGATTTCGCAGACTGAGTCAGATCTTATTGAGATGTTTTGATCATTCTCGAGTTAATGACCATGTTTCCGTATCAGATTATATTTCTGCATTCTCTTTTATGATATGAATGTTGTGCATGATTACTAGATCAGATAGACTAGGACGTCCGGGCCTTCATGGTTCGCAATGTCCGTCACGGCCAGGCCCTAATTTGGGTTGTGACAGTTTATTTACTTATGGCTGTTTTTTTACTTTGTTTTATAAAATTAGTTAGCATTTTGTAATGAGAAATACGCAGGTTATTATAACTTGTAACAAGTAAAGTTTGACAAGATGAACTTTGTGGATAAGTTTGCTTTGACATTTGTAACTTTAGTAAATTTATAAACCACAAAAGGAAGAAATAAAAATAATCTGCCGATCGATCGTAACATGTGAAATAATACCACTATATTACAAGTCTACAATGACTTGTGTGTCTGTCTATATCGTGAGAGCGTTATTTGACTAACTGATAACGGAGTTAAAAATTCTAACAAGACTCATAGAAAGTTTTATTTTTTTTTAATAAATGACGTTCAACAATAGGTTATATAGTATAAATATGAAAATTTTCTTTTATGTATATATACAGTATAATTTCCCCCTTCATCTTCGTCTTTAGAATTTGTACTTTATCGTGTTATATTCCGTGACCTGATAATTAAGATGAAGCATTAATTAAATAAGATCTGACGACATGCATGATCTATGAAATTGTAAATGTGATGGGATAATATCAAAGAAGAAACAAAGTAAAAATTTTAATTAATTTGCTTTGCTAGTGGATAACATGCTTGTATAAAAAGTAACAACAGACAAGACGTATGATACGTCGATCGTTGTAGTTAATCGAGTAGAGGCCAATTCAAATTTATTTGTCTACAGAGAGCTAAACTTAAGCAATACGTGATTACTTCTTTTAGTAAAGGCGTTATGATACCCAAATAATTAATTATCTCAACATGCATGCATGGGCCCCTAGCTATATATCTAGTTGCATTATATAATATTGTATTCCTTTTAATTAGTATGAGTTTAGAGTTTAACTAGATAGTATACATTCACTATCTTAAAAATACGATCAAGTTATTAGAAATTTGTAGTAAACTATATGAGGAACAGTTTTATAGCAAATTATAATGAATTGATAATTACCTGCAAAACATGGTAAATGGCATGTAATTACATTAATATAGTATGTAAATCTTTTACATTGTTTGTGTGTATAATTTAAATTCTTAGTGAAATAGTACTATTTGAATATCTTAAGGTTAAAGCATTTTCAAGGGAGATGTATAGAAGTAAGTAGCTTTAAAACGCTAAACTTCTTTTCACTTTGCACATGCAATTCCTAATTTTACGATGCAAAATACTCATCATTTTCACCTATAAATATCCAACATATCCAATTCCTTCTTATCACCTCTTCAAGAAAAATATTGGTAAAAACAAACATGGCACTATCAAAACCTTGTTTTTTGACTCTTCTAATTTGTTTAATAATGTTGGCCCTAGTTTTTCCTTCACATGCCCAAAACTCCCAAACAGACTACCTCAACATTCATAATTCAGCTCGATCTGAAGTTGGTGTTAGTGCAATAACATGGAACACTACTCTTGAAACCTATGCACAAAATTATGCCAATCAAAGGATCGGTGATTGCAATCTAGTCCACTCTAACGGCCCTTATGGTGAAAATATTGCTAAGGGAAGTGGTTCTTTCACCGGTGCTGCTGCTGTCAACTTGTGGGTGAATGAGAAGCAATACTACGACTACGCTAGTAACACTTGTGCTACTGGACAACAATGTGGGCATTATACTCAAGTGGTCTGGCGTAATTCGATTCGGGTTGGTTGTGCTAGGGTTCAATGTACCAATGGCTGGTGGTTTGTTATTTGCAGCTATGATCCTCGAGGCAATTACATTGGTCAACGCCCTTACTAATTATTTTTACTAAAGAGTTTTATAGTCAAACAAGAAAATTGATGAATAAGCTACGTACTTTATAGAGATTTTTATGATCTCTATATTTATGTAGCATTTTATAGCTTCGTTGGACCAATAAATTACAAGAATTTTTTTCTTGTACCTGTTGTTTGAGTCTCTTTGTTTTATGTATGACATATTTAGTCATCCTGTTAAAGGATGAAAGTCACATCAGAAACTATTTGAGTTTATTTTATATATACATGCAAGAAATTTTTAACCATCATGTCATCATTTATATATGTTATAATTGATAATATAATTTTTATGATTGCAAATTTCACATTTTGAAAAAAAAGAAAAAAACTTATATGTGAACATTCTTTGAAAAATCTGTTAGTGTAAACTAATAATCTATATAACTTACATGTAAAACGTAAAGCAAATTTTAGATCAATTGTCCATTGAATTCATAAATATCAACTTATTAAAGAATGTTTCCTTCAAGCCAGCAAAAACATTCTTGAAATCACATATAAAGAAGAAGAAAATATAAATACCCTTATCCCAACACCCTTCCACCCTATAAACGAAAAGGTGTACTATCCCACCCTATAAAATATAAATAAATAGAAGTATAAATAAATTATCAAAATTAAATTCAACACTTTGCTTCATAGGATAAAGATACTTTGATTAAAGGAACCATCACAAACTTTTTGATTTAAATAAATATTTAGTATGTAAAGAACAAACATAAGAGTACATAAAGAGAAAAAGGAAAGAATCTTTTCGATCTCTCATACCCCGTTTTTGCAGAGGCATTAAATTTAATCTCATAAAAATATAATTCGTCCAACCCGTTCATCTATACCTGTAATCATTATTGATTAGTATTTTGGAAGAGAACACTCTATGGGAATATTATTTTGAAACCGTTGATTGTCCATGCAATAATCGTATGTCAAATGATATTTTCTAACCCATTTAAACAACCTTCTTTGAGTCCATGTCAAAGTACTGGAATACCCCTTATTCCACCAATTATTTTCACTTTCTACTCTGCAAAATCTAGCATTTCCTTTCCAATTACAGGCATCAACGCTGTAATTTCCCAATGTGGCCACAAAGGGTGCTTGTGACCAATCAATTTTTGTTTTTCCACCATCTGTTGCCCAAGTTTCTCCATTCCATATGCTGATTTTGAGTTCCATGGGCTGCCAACGAGGATATTTAGCACCTTTGTCAGCATGGTTTCTATATGTTCTAATAGGTACCCAATCTACCATGAACCTGCCCAAAGAAACATAGGTTTATATATCACCTTATAGATAATATGTTTTATCATCTAACATTATAATGAAATAAAACTCGAATAGAGTGATATATATTGATAATTCATATAGTCAACTTTAACTAGTCCAAGACAGAAACGTAAGTTATACATGGTTGTGTCATGTGTGTGATGCTGATGAAAATGATATAAAGTGTATGTCTGAGGCCCTGAGGGGCAAATGAAGAGAGCAGTTTGTGTTTAACTGATAAATTTCAAAAACAATTTTGTCAGTATTGTGTCTGGCCAATGTTCCAAATGCACTTATGCCAATTAAAAGACTACTTTAAAGCCTTTTTTTGAAGGAGTAGGGGGGATGCAAAATAATTGTACGAAGAAGAAAAAAGACTTACACAATTTGGTGAAGGTTCCATAGTATAGAATAAGTGTGGAAGTCTTGTGTTGGATCAAACCACAGACTGATTCTCTCTTCTCTATCGTCAGATCCGTCAACATAAACATTCGTTTGAAGAGTAAAAGGCTTCCCAGCCACATTCCCCAGAAATTCAAAATCTACCTCGTCATGATTTGGTTGCCCCGAAGCTAACTGCATATATATATGTAGTTCCTAATTCATTAAAATTTTTAAAGAAATATTGAAGAATAATCTTCTCTTTTATAACTTACATAAAATGCCACAACGGTGCCTGCTGAATTCCCTGATATCAACTTAATTTTCATGTCGAATTGACCAAATAAGTACATATCGTTCGAAGCAATTTCTGTACCTGATTAACAAGTTGATCAAAACGAAAATTATTAAGAAAATATTCATCAAATTAACATTGTGTTCATAGCCAAAAAATAATAATAATAATAATAATAATAATAATAATAATAATAATAATAATAATAATAATAAACAACAGAAAAGTTGCATTTCAATTAATTAATTAATTAATTAATTACCGGATTCTTTGTCAAATATCAAGCTTCTTGTACGGCCATCAGCAGAAGTGTTTACATGGTTAGGTGAATAGTTTACGTAGAAATCCTTATTGAAGTCTCCCGTAGAAACTATAGAAGCTAATATAATATGAGATAAATAATTAAAAATAGTGACAAACAAAATAAGTTTAGAGAAATTTTTCATGTTTGAGCATATATGAGGCAACAGGGATTATTGAGAAAATATATATAGTTTGTATTGCATGGGAAGGAGAATAACCCATAAGAGTTTGTTTAAGTAAGAATATCTTTAATATGAAGCAAAGGAGTAGTATCAAGTTATATGCTAGTTGTTATTAGAAGCATATTCAATAAAATAAGCTTCTCCATGTCGTGTTACGATTGAAAATGTGTCACTAACTTAGCTATTAGAGTAGACATAGAGTTGTCGCATAATTTTTAATGGAACTAAGAAATCAATTTATAAAATGGGGCAATTCGGTACATTAAAGGGTCTGTTATGGAAGGGTCGGGGGAAGGTCTGACCACAAGGTTCTATTGTTTAGCCTTACTTTGCATTTCTGTCATAGGGTGTTATCAAAGTTTGACTCTGTAACCTCCTGATCATATGACAATAACTTTACTAATTACTACAAGACCCCCCTTCCTGTTAAGAAATTAATTTAAAAAGGATATTAGAAAACCTTACTTTTCTAAACCTTAGAAAAAGGTAATAATTTTTATTATCTCCTGAGGAAGGTGCTAGATGTGTCAGGAAATTAACAACTAGGATTCACTGGCGAATTTAAATATTTTGTGGCCAGAAGAGTATAAATATTTTGTAAAATGGAATTTGAAAAAAAATAGAAATTAATAATTTTATTAATTCAATCAGTAAATTAATTTTAGAATTCTCGACTCTGTTGCAACGCAGTGGTTAACTTCTAAAAAATATAACTGTCATATCATTTAAAATGAAACTTTAAATTAAATACTTTAATCCAGCTTCCAATTAATTAACACATGAATTTATTTTTGTAACTTGTAAATTTATGAATTATTTCCAAGCTATTTAGATAAACTTTGACGTTGAGTCCTAGGGCCCGTTTGTCCATGAAATTTTTTCCTTTTTTCCAAAAATTTTTTCGGAGTTAGAAATTATGGTGGTTGGCCATAAAAATTCAGAAAATAATTTCAGAAAATTTTTCTGAAAAGGGAAAACAAGTTTTTGGTGTTTTCACAATTTTTCAACTTCAATTCCAACTTTTATTATTATTACATATAACCCCAATCTTTTAAATTTTTACATAAAACTCTCCTTATAACATTACTTTTTCAATATTATGTATATAGCAGTTTTAAAGAATAAGATAATTATAATTTCAAACTTAATGATGTACTAATTAATATATATCTCTTTTTCTCTCTCATCATTATTTTTTCCCTTATTTAATTTTCTTCCTTTTTTAAGACATTATTTTACTGCTAATGATCCTAATTACTATAATATAATAATAATAATAATAATTTTTCTGTTGCGATATGGACGTTTAAGAAATTATAGTCGTGTAATTAATGTGGATGATTGTTTTCTATATTTATGGAATTAATAAATTTGTAACAAATTAGTTTACCACTGCCACAAATTATTCTCATTTTTAATTTGATTATAAATATTATATTGTGTATATCTTTATTATACTATTCAAACATAAATAGTTTATACCATATATATGCTAAAAATATAAATCGGTGATACATATTTTTCATAAACTGCAACTGCTACCTTTATATACCATAATACTTGGTATCTTTATACACAAAGTATTATATTTATACCCATAAATATATAAAGTATTATATTTATAACAGAAATATACAAAGTATGGTTTATATAAAGTTTATACCATGTATATACTATATACACACATATAAATATACAAAGTATCAAGAAACATACTAAGCATATTTATAACGTAAATATACAAAGTATGTTATTTATGAAGTTTATACTATGTATATACCATATACACACATATATAAATATACAAAGTATAAAGAAACATACTAAGCATATTTATATATTTATGGTATATGATATAATATACCATAAATATGCAAAGTATGTTTTACATAGAAATAATTTATTCACACAGTAAAATCTTTCATGTATAAGAAAATTAAAGAAATAAATTAGCAGCACCCTAAAATTTAATAACAACTCATCATTTCCTATTTTTTAGGAACATAAAATAAAGGAAATAAACTAAGTAAATTTCTAAAAAAATAAATTTGTTTGAAAGATAATATTTGTTACCTAAAAAATAGAAAGCAGTGATCTGTTAATATAACATCCATATTTAAAATTTTCAAATATGAGAAAACGGCTATTAATGTAAATATTATATATGTCATAATTGAAATTCATTAAATATGATCATGTATATGTAATTATTTTTATAAAAGTGGCTAATTGTGTTCTTTTCTCGTTAGTAGGTAAATTTTAGTTGGTTGATTTTGATAGTTTGTAAAAGTTGGAGCATAAAATCATATTTTTAAAAGTTTTTTCAAAAGTCAAAAAAAAAAAATAATTCAAAAAAGACATGGCTAAACATAACTCCAACTCCAACTTCAACTCTAACTCCAAAAAATTTTAGTTTTCATAGCCAAACAACTACTTAATTAGATAAAATCTGTTTTGGTTTGAAAAATTAGTATAAAATGATATAGGTAGCAAAATTATGCGGGAAATATTTTTTTCTTACCGAAGTTAAAAATATTTTTCAAAACTTATACATTTAACTATGGCGTGATTATACTTGTTTATGTAATATTATCTTGACTTTTAAAAATTAAATAGGACACATGTCGCTCGTCTAAACATCTACTACACGACTTAAAGAGAAAAGGCAATGGAGAAGAGCTGAATCCGTTATTTTTTTATCGACGACAATGAAAATGGACGGAATACATATATAGGCCGCTAAACTAATTCACTTTTTTCGTATAGACACCTTAATTAAGCCAGATACCTATTGAACCCTTTACTCATTCACAAATTGTTTCAATTGAGCCCAATTTACTGACGTGGCAAAAAATAAAAATGCGTGTAATATACACGCTGATAATGTGGCAAAGTAACGAATTAAATAACGACACATGACATTTTGACTTAAAATAATTATAAAAATAATTTTCTAATATAATTAAATCTAAATTTTTAAAACAAATCATTAATTACCCACCCCCACCCGCAAATGCACCTACCCGATCTGCCCTCCCCCTCTCTTCCCTTCCAAACTTACTTTCACCATTTTTGAGCAGACGACTAAAAGAAAAAAAAATATTCTCCATTTTTTAGCACAGACAAATAAAAAAAAAAAAAATAGCATCCTCTTCTTCTTTCCTTTCAAACACCCCTTTCTCCATCTTGGAGCATAAACAAGTAAAAACAAAAAAACAATGATATCTTCTTCTTTTACCCTTCCAAACACTTCTTTCTTCATTTTTTAGCACAAAAAAGTAAAAAAAAAGTGGTATCTTCTTCTTCTTTCAATTATCCGCGGTGTTTTTTAACAATAAAACCTTCAATAATAGCTTCCGTAATTTGAACAGTGTTTTGATTATTCCCAATTTGAACCAAACTGGCTTCCGTACGTACTTTAGTAATGACTTTCGTAATGACTCGAATTATCAATAAATTCAATTTCTCCGACTGTAACAACGTCGTCACACATCGTGAAATTGACTTCTCCGGTAAGCAGCGGCGTCTTTCCGGTTCTCTCCTTAACGATATTTTTGTCAAATTCATAATATGACCAATTCGTTTCAAAAGGAAAATCTCCGTCGAGTATGACGATTTCTACTTTTAATGGATACGAAAAATTGGGGGAGTATGTGTGTGTAGTTATGTGTGTGGTGTTGTGAAAGAATTCTTTGTATGTAAAAAAATGGAAAATGGTGAGTTAATGGAGAAGAAGATGAAATGAAAAATGGTGAGTTATGGAGAAAAAGTTATCCTATTTTTTTTGTATGTAAAAAAATGAAAAATAGTGAGTCGTGAAGATATGCTATTTTTTGTATGTAAAAAAAAATAGAAAATGGTGAGTTATGGAGAAGAAGATGATTGCTTTATTTTTCTTTTTATTTCATTAATATATCTTTTTTAATTGGTTGGAATTTTATGTTTAATTTTATTTTATTAATTATGATCTCTCACTCTCCTAATGGAGAGTGTATTACACATGCCACGCCATGTCAGCGCCACGTCAACAATTGTGCTCAATTAAAACGTTTTGTGAAAGAGTAAAGGGTTCAATAGATACCTGACCTAATTGAAGTGCCTATACGGAAAAAGTCGAATAGTTAAGGACACTTTATATATATTTAGCCATGAAAATGTAATATGTAAGTATGTATGTGTCAATAATACGGCCAAAATGTGAGAAGAAATATTGCATGGGTTAAAAGCCATTGTAAGTTGTATTGAATTTGGATCAAACCACAAGTTGGTAGCCTCTTCACTATATATCACCCCATCCACCAACAAAAAACATTCGTTTGCATAGGTTTTCCAGCTACATTCTCCAGAATTTAAAATGCACCTAGTCATGATTTGCTTGATACGAAAACTATTACATTACTAAACCCTCAATGTATCATAAATTTGCCCCAAAAAGCATAGTTTTATCACCTTAATTAATTAAAATATGTAATTTTTTTAAAAAAGTAATCAATTTACATAGTGCATTTGTGATGCACAAAATGCACATGAGGCACATAAATTGTACGTGGATGACACATGCAAAATTATAATTTTGGAACGTATATAAAACATCACAACAATGCCTGCTGAACTTTGCAATATTAATTTAATTTTCATATCAATTATTCAAAAAGTACTTATCTTTCGAATCCATCACCAAACCTGAACAAGTTAATACAAAAAAAAACATAAGTAAACGTTAATAAAACATTTTTTTTCGGTAATCAAAGTATTTTATTAATCACCAAAGAGCATTAAAGTCTACAACAAGCCACATCCCAGCTTGTTGTTTTCATATATAACAGCAATACAAACTCAAATTCTAACTACTCTAACCAAGACCAACAACTATTACTGCCAATAAAAACTAGAAAACTTTCACTGAAAAAAGATTAAACTAGAAAATAAGGCCTAACAGATAGTTTCTCAAGTCTCCAGTAGCTCTCACAATACAGATGAATGTCATTTCTTTGACCAACTCTTTAGGTGCCCTCTGCATTTTGTCAAATATTCTTGTGTTCCTCTCGATCCAAATAGTATAAAGAGTTTCAGTACAGACTTGTTTCAACAGTTTAGCCCTCTTAGAATTACCTTTGGTTGCTTGAATAAACCACCATTGAAGGTGCACATTGACAGGTATTGGTACTCACAGCCATCTAAAGACTCTTAACCAGAGTTGCGTAGTGAAATAACATTTTCAAAATAAATGAACACTAGTTTCTGGAGAGGTCTTACAGAAAACACACTCAGGATCAATATTGATACTCCATTTGGCAAGCTTATCCACTGTGTTCAAATAACCATGCAAATATATCCACAGAACAAAAATAGCCTTAGGTTTGGCTATGTTTTTGCACATGAGATGTTTCCATTCTTTCTTCAGTAGGTTCCCAAATGATTGCTTATAAAATTGTCAGATTAAACTGTGTTTGGAGTCGGCAATCTGCAATTCTTTTACATTATCTCTTGCAGCAAAGAGTTTCTTGGTTATCCAACTTGCTTGTTGTGGCACCTGCACTTCCATAAAATCTTCATTTTTTATACAATAACTGTGAATCCACCTTATCCACAATTTATCTTTTTTTAGTGATAATTCCCAGCAAATCTTTGCTATAGCATATTGATTCCATAACTTCAGATTAAGAACGTGTAAACCTCCTGCTGAAACTGGCAAACATATTTTTTCTATGCTACCAAAACCTTTTTAGTGATTGTATTAGTCCCTGACCAGATGTAGCTTCTGCAATAAGCCTCAATAATTTTGGTAACTTTGACAGGTATCAAAAACAATTGAGCCTAGTAAGCTTAAATGCCAAATATCACTGTCTTGACTAGTTGGACCCTTCCTGCATAGGATAAGGTTTTTGTTGTCCAAGAGGTAATTTTTGCCACTATCTTCTCAATTAGAGGTTGCCACTGACTAAGAGTAAGTTTTTTTTTTATGCTAGGGGAATGCCCAAATACTTAAAAGGCAATGCCCTTTGAGAATAACCAAGGTGCTGAATAATAGTTACTTTCTTAGAATCAGATACACCACCAAAATAAATACAACTTTTAGTCAAATTAACCTGCAACCCTGAAGCTTTAGAGAAGTCTGTAAATCTTGCATGCATAAGATTAACAGATTCTATATCACCCCTAGCAAAGAGAAGTAGGTCGTCTGCAAAACTGATATAAGTTAACTTCAACTTTTCACATTTAGGGTGATAGTTATAATCAACATCATTCAGGGTAGCCAGCTGTCTACTCAAGTATTCCATCACTATGACAAAAAAATAAGGGGAGAGCGAATCTCCCTGTCTAAGACCTTTTGCAACATTGAAAGGGTCTGTTGGTTCACCATTGATAGTAATAGTATAGTTAGTTCACTGTAGTCACACATTCCATGATCCAGTTAGTAAATTGAGAGGGAAACTTGAGCTCCTCCAGAATCTGTCTAATATAAGTCCACTCAACTAAATCATAAGCTTTTCATAGAAAAAGAAAGAAAGAAATTAGAAATATAAAAATTTAATTTTCATTTATTGGATTCCTTATCCAACGTCATACCTTTTATAAGGCCGTCATTGAATGTATTTACGTGACTGTCATTTTATTTCAAAATCTTTATTGAAATCTCATGTAGAAATTTTAGACACTAATATACTATGAAATTAAAAAAAATGCTAAAAACATAAGCTTAGACATTTTTTTCTCTTTGAAATTTTCAAAAGTGGCTAATATATTAATCTATTATTATCTGTACAGTAATCATATACCAAATAGCTTTTTCTGTTTCATATGTGCATCGAGAATTCCAACAGTTGAAAAAGAGGATATCCAACTCCTTTATCAGCAAGGTTTATGTATGTTCAATTACACCCTATTAAATGCAATTTGTTTGGATTCAAGTCCTTTAATTAAAGAATAAGGAATAGTTATCAATCACCTCTAACATCTCCTATACCAACCTCAATTTTAATGGGATAAAAGAGATGAAGTATATAAATTCTCCTTAGGAAAAATAAAAATATAATAAAAATTTATTGGTGTTTATCAGGTCTAAATGATATGAAAAATCATTTGTACAAAACTTCTGATGAACTAAAGTTTAAAAAGAAAAAAGAGATCAATTAACAGTCCATATGTGTTTTAATAAATAATTAGTAATAATTAATGTAGAAAATTCGCATACTTGATAAAAGATCAAATACTTTAGACGTATTTTTCATCCTTGACTCTTTCTAAAACATGTCTTCAAATTAGTCTTCGGGCTGTCAAGAGTTTGAACAGTCTTACCTGCCATCTTTGAGAAAGTACAGTTATTTAATTTCCCATCGGCCCTTTTTATACTCTTTTCTTTGTTACCCTCTTCATTTCATATTAGTTGGTCATTTTATTAAAAATAATTATTTCATATTAATTGTTTACTTTACTAAATTGAAAATAAATTATTTCCAGATTTATTATCCCAAAATAAGTTGTACAAACATATATATGTAATAACTTATTCCATCACCTTAATATAAATAGTTGGATAAATAATTTTAAAGCTAACTAATATCTTTAATCAAACGCAAGATAAAATAATCTTCAATTTTATCTACAAATTAAAGTGAACAAGATAATATCATCATAGAATATAATATCTATTGATACTTATTCTTAATAGACCAATGATATTTATGTTTGATTAAAGATACATTAAAAAGGATTTAATTAATTAATTGAAGTTGCACATATAGAAACAGAGACATGGGCCAGGGTCACCGGCCAATGCAATTTCCATTTCCATTGTATTTGTCTCCACATTCTTTACGACATTCATCGATGTCGCATGGCTTGTCATGCAATTTGATCCGACAGAAGTTAGTTTGAGCATTTATCTCCGTGATTGTTTAAACTGCACTCAAATTAAATATTTATATATCAGTAAACGAAGAATTAAATTCTTCTCCTTTATCACAAAAGAGACAGCAAATACTAGAATATATATAAGCACAAACCTGAAAGTATGAGGAAAGAACAAATGAAAGAGTCTAAAGAATTGGTCATCCTTATTGAAATGGATCTCAAATGTTATTTGTGTATTTTGGTGCGTAGTGAAAGGTTTTTACAGTGAATATGGTAGAGAAATTTTGGGAAGTAGCGTTAAAATATCTAATGTGATGACATCATCAGGACTAAAATGTCATCTCTCATATAGTGTGTTTTATGGTTTCCGATCAAACCCATCGACAACCCCTCAAACTTGTTCTGAAAATTGACTTAGACCCCTCAGCTAAGGCCTGTACCTATCAGACCTCTAAACCCCCCGAATTTTGATTCTCTCAGACCTTTTTTGCCTAATCAGCAACAGGCATGAAGTGTGTGTAATACACTCGCTTGACGTGACAAAAATGACCAATAAAAAAAAAGCACGTGGCAAACAAATTTTTTTAAAAAATTATAAGTTAAAAATTCAACTAAATAAAGTTTGTAAAACGTAATAATTTATTACGTTTTGCACAAAAAATAAAAAACAAAAAATAGTGTGCTATCACATCTTCTTTATGTCAAATCATGTAGTTTGTAATAATTTATTACATTTTACAAACAGTGTTTATAAAACGTAATAATTTATTACAAACTACAAATAGTGTTTGTAAGTTGTAATAAATTATTACAACTTACACCTAACCACATTGCATCACCATTACTTTTCCACTTTTAAATTTAACCCACCCCACCCCACTTTTAAATGTAACCCACCCCACCTCTTGTAGAACCCTCACCCCACCCTAACCCACCTAACCGCCCCTGCCCCTTCTCCTGCCCCTGCCCTTTTTTTTGTTTTTGTACCAAGACTTTGTTCTCTTCCTTTTCAAGTTTAAGTTGTTAGTAAAAAATTAAGGTAGCTAATGTCCATTTTTGGATCCATACTAAGTTCCACTAAACTTCATTTGAAGAATTTTCATTGGTTTCCCACTCCCCTTTACTTAGTTCTTTTATATTTTTGTGTGGTAAAAATATGAAATTAATTTTTTCGATTAATGTTTCATATTAGTTTCTGATTAGTGTTTTGATTAGGATTTTGAGGAGACTTACATGGATAAATACGTTTTTTCACTATAATTAATAAAGTAAGAAATCTCAATTTAAGTTACGGGTGTATAAAAATCGAACCGCTAAAAATGTTATTGATTTATCTTTATTGGGTTAATGATTTTTTAATGATTTTATAAAAAAATTATTGGGTTATTGATTCGATTTTAATTTTTTTATTGGATTATTGGATAAATCAATACAAAGTAACTATAAATCAATTTTTTAATGATTTTATAAAAAAATTATTGGGTTAATGATTAGTAACACAGAATTTTTGAGTTACTAAACCTATTTTTTAAAATCAGCATTTTCAACGGTAACAAGTTTCAGTTATCCCTCTTCCTATTTATTATCCCTTTTCCTCCATCATTTCATTATCCCTCTTCCCCTATCACTTCCAATAAAAAAAAAGAACTCATTCCATTTCTTCTACATTGTCTACTTATTTCTAACTCCATGAATTATAATAGGAGACTTGTTTGTGCATGTGGGTCTCCTCCAATTGTGAGAATTTCATGGTCGGATTACAATCCCGGACGTATGTTCCTCGGTTCTATGCATTATGGTGTATGTAATTTTTATATTCTATCTCTTCTTTTTAATGTTTTGTAACAAATAAATTTTATAACTTTCTTTTCTATGAATTGTAGTCTCTATTTCGAACTAGTTGCAACTTTTTTGATTGGTATGATAAGGAATTTCCACGTCAAGCCAATATTATGATCTTGGGTTTGTTGAAGAAGACCAAGAAACAACAAAAAGAGTTGAAAGACAAAAAGATGTTAAAGCTAATTTTGTGGATTAGTTTGATGTGTAATGTGATGATGTTCATTTACGTTTTGTGTCGTTGAATTGAAAATTGATGTTGACGTATGTACTAGTGCATTAGTTTGATAAGATGGTGTATTTTGACGGATATAATTATATTTCCTTGCTGATTAAAGCATTATATTTGTAGTTATACTTCTAATATTTCTTGGTTATTGTTGGTTTCTATATAAGAAGATGATCACTATTGACACCTAATTTTTGCCCTCCACGACTAAATTTAATCCCGAGTTTCTTCAGTTTTTAATAAACCAAAATAATTATTTCATCCAAATTAAAAAAAAATTAAAATATTTTTCGTACGTGATTTTGTCATTTTAAGTAGCGATTATATACTATCATGTTCAGTTATACGAGATTATATAATTTGTTACTTAAATATTTATTTTACAAAATATCGGATTTAATTAAGGCTTATCTTGAAAATAAATTCAAATGATTAAAATCTTA
>NC_061118.1:163822272-163824865 GCF_002878395.1 Capsicum annuum
TTTGCGGTGCGATCCATGTTTGTGATTTTCAATAGGGTTTGTGGTGGTAGCATAGGGATCGGGCCGATAGGTCCATGGACCTTTTATGTTTTGGGGTCCTAGGACTTATTTGTATGCACATATTATATAAGTGCATTTAGTGGGTTGTTTTGTGTATCTAGAAAATCCAACCTTCTCCACATTGTACTCTCTCTTCATTATAGTGAAACATCTTCTGCCTCTGCCCGTGGTTTTTTCCACAAGGGTTTCTACGTAAATTTATGTGTTCTTATTTTCTTTCTGCTTTTGGTTTGCTTTATTTCTGCCCGATTCCTAACAAAATGGTATCAGAGCCTGTTCGATTGTTTTCTCAGGGATGACAACCATAAAGTATGAGATTTCGTTGTTGGATCGCAACACCAGATTTTTGTTATGGCAGGTTAAGCTACGGGTTGTGCTCGCACAGATGGATTTGGACGATGCTTTATTAGGGTTTGAGAAGATGCCCTCATCGTGGACGGATGAGGACAAACGACGTAAGGATCGGAATTGTGGTTGAAGGAGACCATAGTCGTTGCATTGTGGTTGAAATTGGAATCGTTGTGTATGACGAAGAGCCTAACAAGTAAGTTGCATCTTAAACAACGACTTTATTCCCTTCAAATGTTTGAGGATGCATCTTTGGAGGATCATCTATCTGTATTTAAGAAAATCATCTCTGATTTAAAGACTCTAGAGATTAAGTACGATTAGGAAGATCTAGGGTTGATTTTGTTGTATTCGCTGCCTGCATCATACACAAAATTTAGGGATACGATTTTATATAGTCATGATACCCTAACCATAGATGAAGTCTATGATGCATTGTTCTCTAAGAAGAAGATGAAGCATCTTATGAATGGGTCGGAGACTTAGGGAGATAGTCTCATTGTTCGAGAAATGAATCGTGAAAGAAATTCTGGGGGCGATGATAGAAACAGATCAAAATCCAGAAATAGAAACAAAACCTGTAATTACTGTAAAAAAGGGTCATATCAAATCCGAGCATTGGAAGTTACAGAATAGAGAGAAAAGAGAAGCTCCAAACCAAAGAAAACCCAACCAGAGAAGTCCGTTGAAGCCTGTTTTGTTGAAGATAATGGTAATGATGGAGAACTCTTGGTAGTTTTTTATGGTAATTCCAAACCCTGTGAGGATTGTATTCTTGATTCAGCTTGCACGTTTCATATGTGTCGCAATCGGGATTGGTTTACAATATATGAAACAGTCCCTAAAGGTGTTATGTTGATAAAAAATAACACACCTTATAAGATAGATGGTATTGGAACAATCAGAATTAAGATGTTTGATGGTGTTGTGAGGACACTTGGTGATGTGCAGTATGTCCCAAACTTGAAGAGAAATCTTATTTCCTTGAGTACCCTTGATTTGAACGGTTATAGGTACAGTGGTGAATGTGGAATACTGAAGGTTACTAAAGGTGCTCTTGTTGTGATGAATGAATAGAGAAAGTTTGCAAATTTGTATGTCCTGCAAGGCTCTATTGTTACAGGTGATACAATGTTTCTACCTCCTCTCTATCAGAAAGTGACGTTGCTAAACTTTGGCATATGCGACTGGGGCATATGAGTAAAAATGGAATAGCTGAACTAAGCAGAAGAGGACTTCTTGATGGGCAGAGTATTACCAAATTGGAGTTTTGTGAGCACTGTATTTTTTAGAAGCAGAAGAGAGTTAGATTCACTAAATGCATCCACTCAACTAAGGGTATACTTGAGTACATTCATTCTGATCTCTGGGGTCCTTCTAGAGTACCTTCTAAAGGAGGTGTGAATTACTTGTTGACTATTATTAATGACTATTCCAGAAAAGTTTGGGAGTTCTTCCTGAAACAAAAGAATGATGTGTTACCTACTTTCAAGGAGTGGAAGATTATGATTGAAAAGCAAACAGGGAAGCAGTTAAAACGCCTTCGAACTGATAATGGTTTAGAGTTTTGTTCTAATGAATTTAATGCTCTGTGCAAGTCAGAAGGAATTATGAGGCACTTGACAGTTCGTCATACTCCATAGAAAATGGTGTGGCTGAACGAATGAATAGGACTATAATGGAGAAAGTGCATTGTATGCTCTCTAATGTTGGTTTACCCAAGTATTTTTGGGTTGAAGCTGCTTCCACAACTTATCTTCTAATTAACCGCTCTCCCTCAGTCGCAATTGATAAAAAGACTCCACAAGAGGTATGGTTTGGTACTCTTGCTAGTTATTCTGATTTGAGGATATTTGGATGTTTTACGTATGCTCATGTTGATAATGGAAAGTTGGAGCCTAGATCTGTCAGGTGCTTATTTATGGGTTATAAGCCTGGTGTTAGAGGTTATAAGCTTTGGTGTCCAGTGTTGACACCTAATTTTTACCTTCCACGACTAAATTTAATCCTGAGTTTCTTCAGTTTTTAATAAACCAAAATAATTATTTCATCCAAATAAAAAAAAAACTTAAAATATTTTTCGTACGTGATTTTGTCATTTTAAGTAGCGATTATATACTATCATGTTCAGTTATACGAGATTATATAATTTGTTACTTAAATATTTATTTTACAAAATATCAGA
>NC_061118.1:163824965-163863227 GCF_002878395.1 Capsicum annuum
TTCGTACGTGATTTTGTCATTTTAAGTAGCGATTATATACTATCATGTTCAGTTATACGAGATTATATAATTTGTTACTTAAATATTTATTTTACAAAATATCGGATTTAATTAAGGCTTATCTTGAAAATAAATTCAAATGATTAAAATCTTAATTTAAATATAATTTATTCTCAAAAATAATTTATTTGGATAAATATGCATTCATTTTTTTAAATCAAGAAGCTCGGGATAAAAAAATATTAATTTAATTTAGCCAATCTATTAGATTTGACCATAATTGAAAATTGATCATAATTGCAATGCAATTCGTCAATTAATTTTTAATTTGGTCAACATAAATAAATATGACTAAATTTTAAATTCCAATTGGGGTTATATTTTAAATAACCCCAAAATTCTCAAGAATTCTCATAACTTTTACCCAATTCTCACCAAAAAATAAATTCAAATTGCACTATTCCCCCAACTTTGTCATTTCCCAATTTTGAAATTGAAAGATTGTACTACATTGTACTATTTCCCCCCACATTATCTTCCACCTCACATTATCTTTAATTTTTACATTCCAAAAACCCCCCTAAATGTTTTTTCTTCCACATTGGTAGATGACAAGAAATAAATCTCTATCCTTTCCTATAAATACTTTTCTCCCACATTGGTGGAAAAAAAAAATACCCCATTCTCTCCTATAAATACTATCACTACTTTGGTAGAGAGAGGAGGGGAGGAGGAAGAAAAAAGAAGGCTAGAAAGGTGAAAAAAAATCCTTTTGAGCAAAAATAATTATTTTTATTTTGTAAAAATTTTTTGTTTCATAAAGTTGATTAGCTAATCAAAATTTTTGAGTTGCCGGCGACGTTTTTCGGTGGTGGTTGATTCCAACGAAGCTCCTAGTCTCGTTTTGCTGCCCCCAAAAGGTAAACACACCTTTTTTTTTTTTTTTAAAAAAAAATTATTTTAGTTTTTATTATCATTTTCTCTTCATCTTTTTTCTTCTTCATAGTTCGTAGATATAATTTTATTTGTTGGGATTGTATGGCCTTGAAGGCCCTAGGACGTTGTGGTGTCGATATTCTAATTATTTTCCTGTTCATGATATAAAAATGAGCTAGCAATAGTTGTATGTGTCTTTTTTGATTTCACTCTTTGATTATTTTGGATAAAGTTTCAATCTTTGCTTAAAAGATGTATTTATGTTTTTTTTTTAAACTCATTGTTGTTGGATACATTTGTTTTTAGTATGTAAAGTTATTTTCTTTATGTTTAGAAGAATAGTTAATGTTGAATGTTTTGCTTTTTCACCTTATTCTTTGATTATTTGAATAAAGTTTAGATCTTTACTTGAAAAACGATACCCATGTCTTGTTTAAACTTATTGTTGGTAGATATATTTGTTTTAGCATGTAAAGTTATTTTCTTTATGTTGAAAAGAATAGATAATATTGAATGTTTCTCTTTTTTTTCTTTTTACTTTATTCTTTGATTATTTTGGATAAAGTTTAGATCTTTACTTGAAAAACAATACCCATGTCTTGTTTAAACTTATTGTTGGTAGATTTTTTTTTTTTTTAGCATGTAAAGTTGTTTATTTTATGTTGGAAGAATAGTTATTATTATTTGTTGCGCTTTAATAAAAATAGTAATTAGTTAAGTCAAGAATTTGTCATTTGCTTACTAATTATTTTAATGGATTTCAAAATCCTCATATAAGATATGAAGTGCTAGCTTTATTTTTCATCCAAGATGTTTATTCTTCTTTGTTCGCATGTTGTCTTTTCAAAATGATAAGAAAGTTCGAACTTTTGCGGCTAAATAAAATTATTTGGATATTTTGACTCATGCATAGTATGATTGTGAAACTTTTGCTTTGCATTTTTTATTTGTTGACTCTCATTCTTGTGCAAGTGTGCTTATTCTTGTCATTCAAAAATTGGTTCTTGATAGTTTCTTTTACTTTGAAATATGTCACTTTTATGCCTTGAGCATATATTAATTTCTTTATCTTTTCTTTGCAAGCAAAAAAAAATATCTCGAGTCCAAATGGACTCCTCTCTTCCTGCATTTTGTAATGGGTAAATGAGGCTCATCCCTTCGAGTCAAGTTCGAAGTTTAAATCCAAGGTCCACTAAATGGCGTGCGGGTGCTAGAAGATAGACGAAGAAGGAAAATGGGTCAAAACCCATTGATGAGGTCACTAAGAGACTTGAAAAGTCTCAGTTTTTATTATTGTCTTCTTTTTATTTATTCATTTAGTCATTTATTTATTCATTCATTTTGGCCTCGAAGCTAAAGTTGTATTTAATACAGGTAGAGCAAGACTCGAGCCAAAGGCTCGAAAAATAGTTTAGGACAGGTGAAATGGGTCGGAAGCCCAACTAGACTAGGACAGGTCTCGTTGATTTGGCCCAATGACCTAAATGCTTTACTTTCTCCTCCCTTTTCCTTTTATGTGTTTATTTGTTTATTAGTTTTGTTTAGACTTAGTTAAAATCCCTACTAAGTCGCCTAAATCTATTTTACACAAGTCTTTCTTTTTTTTTTTGAAAAAAATCAAATCACTATTTCAACAAATTAATCTTTTCGAAGTTAATCAAAAGACGATTTTCAAACAGTCCGAATAACCGCAAGTTAGCGGATGTTTTAGGTGCCTAACACCTTACTAAAACGTTAATAGGAACCGCTTATCTAGAATCTCTAACTTAAAACGATTTTCCTATTTTTAATCATTTGAAGTAACTTTTATAACGGTTTCTTAATTGCTTTTCAAAATTAAGTGGCGACTCTCTTTCAAAAGTCAAAATTTCTCCGCAAAACAATCACTTCTAATATTTATAGTTATATTAGTTATCGATTTTTAGCCAATAACGATTTTATTTTTTATTTAACCGATAAGAAACCGATAAGTAACTAACATCAAAAGAAACTGAATCTTCATTGCAACCAACATCCAATCCTACTTATGTATTTATATATATATGGAGGGTGTAAATAATAATTTCGTATAATCTTAATCGGTTATTGATTTATCCAATAACCCAATAAAAAAAAATCAAAATCGAATCAATAAACCAATAATTTTTTTTATAAAATCATTAAAAAATCGTTAACCCAATAAAGATAAATCAATAACATTTTTATCGTTTCGATTTTTATACACCCGTAACTTAAATTGCAATTTCTTACTTTATTAATTATAATAAAAAATGTATTTGTCCATGTAAATCTCCTCAAAATCCTAATCAAAACACTAATCAGAAACTAATATGAAACATTAATCGAAAAAATTAATTTCATATTTTTACCATGCAAAAAAATAAAAGAACTAAGTAAAGGGGAGTGGGGGACCGATGGAAATTCTTCAAATGAAGTTTAGTAGTGGAACTTAGTATGGATCCAAAAATGGACACTAGCTACCTTAATTTTTTACTAACAACTTAAACTTGAAAAGAAAAAGAACAAAGTCTTAATGCAAAAATAAAAAATAAAAAAACAAAAAAAAGGGCAGGGGCAGGAGTAGGGGCAGGGGCAGGGACGGTTGGGTGGGTTAGGAGTGGGGTGAGAGGGTTCTACAAGGGGTGGGGTGAGTTACATTTAAAAGTGGAGTGGGTTAAATTTAAAAGTGGGAAAAGTAAAGGTGATATGATGTGGTTAGGTGTAAGTTGTAATAATTTATTACAACTTACAAACACTGTTTGTAGATTGTAATAAATTATTACGTTTTACAAATACTGTTTGTAAAATGTAATAAATTATTACAAACTACGTGATTTGACATAAAGAAGATGTGATATCACATTGTTTTTTATTTTTTGTTTTTTATGCAAAACGTAATAAATTATTACGTTTTACAAACCGTGTTGACCGTTAAGAAAAAAGTGAAAAACGTAATAATTTATTATATTTAGCCTATTTTGGTAACTTTTTAAATAGGTGGTCTATTTTGGTCACTTTTTTTTATTTTGTGGCTTATTTTGGTCATCAAGGGCCGAAACGTCCTTCTCTATCTGGTAATCATGCACAACATTCATATAACTGAAGAAAATGCGGAATCATAATCTGCTACGAAAATTTGGTCAATTCAGAATTCAACATAAGTATGGAAACTGTAAATCAACTACATCTAAATATCTTCTGACTCAGTCTGCGAAATCTCTACTACATGAAAATCTGATAACTGTTTGAAACTGGGATAGACCCCCAGTAGACCAAAACAATACTAAGTGACACAATTTGAAAAGCCGGGCCTTCTGGAATAGAGAAGGCTCACCAACTGAACACTGCAACTCTGTCTGATAAATCTACAGCCTTTCTGGACCCCTAGATCGAGCCTCAGAACCTAGAGGGAAGAGGGGGGTCAATACAGATGTACTGGTACGCAAAACAATCCAAAATAAAGCTTTTATGTAAACAAAATATCAAGAGAGCAATTTGTCAAAATATCATGTATGAAATAGTTCCAAAACATATGGACACATTTTCGGAAAAATTATAAATCATTCTGGGCAATGTAGTTCTGATCTTCGTATTAATCCTGAGTTAGGTGGAACTCCTCTACAATTCTGATATTCCACTGGTGATATGAAATCCGCCATTGACTCGGCGGGGAAGCCCCTAACCCGAGTGTGCCGGAAGGGTTGGAGTTTCTGATTTTGATACGTCACACGACACTAGGCCAGCGTTGTATAATATACTCAAATCGGCAAATTACGGTTTTGGGCAACGGGTTGTCTGAACCCATGCCTTCTTCGGGGAACCACCTAAGCTCTCTTTGTGACCATTTTTATCCTGTTCTGAATCATGCATTTTTCTAGTTTCAACATCTGAAAAGTCTGATTTCAAACATGCATTCTATTCTGTTCTGAATTATCATGGCATAATCTAAATTGGTGTCGTCATTCCAAGAGTTGCAAGTCCTATTTTTGAACCATAATGCATCATGCATAATTCTTTCATTAAAACATAGTTCAGACCACCCAAACATGCAAATACTGTAAGAGATTTCATGTTCCGAAAACATAAGTCAAAACTATGCAAGAATTTTTCAAACATAAGGTGGTCATGTGCTTTTGACAAAATTCATGCACTCTTTCATTATAAGTATTTTCAACATTTTTCAATACAAACAACCCTCTCTTTTGAATTCAAGATTCATAACCAAATCATTCATAAATCAAGACATTTCGTAACATGTTTTCAAAGATGCACTTCAAAAACACTCCATATCATGTGAAACAGGGAACAATCACATTAAGAGAGGGATTTCATGTGAGTCATGCTCTCAATTCGAATATTAACTTAAATCAGATACACATATATATAATTTCAAATCAATGTGGGGAAGGTCAAAAAATCAAAACAATACCGTCAAGATTTCTAAAACCTGAATGTAGTCATAAATCTTAAAACCTCTTTCTTAAAATCATAATTTCTATGCCCATGAGATTTTAGGAAAACCCCGCGTACCATAATTCTGGAAGATAATAGGTAATTCTTGAAGCTTACGGATTGGGGATTTCAAATGTTTAATTGCTTTTGAAAACCCAAGGTTAAATCTTGAGCTATGAGGGTTTTTTGTTTGAAATCCTAATGGAGTTTCTTGAGAGATTTATATGAAAATAATCTTACTTTGGTGTTCTTGGGATTAAATCCTGTGTTAGAGATGACAAGGGGTTGGAAAAGTACCATTTTACCCTTAATGAGACAGCGTAAAAATATAACTGGTGCCCGATTTTATGGGCCACTGCAACGCGCCACAATCGTGGTTGCTCACTGGAAATTGACAATTGGGAAATTGTCTCACTCCGCAACGCACCACGATCGCTGAGTCTTACTGAAAATTGACGAATGCAAAATTGGGATCCTCCGCGACGCGCTACTATCGCAAGGTCCTACTGGAATTTGACAATTTCTAATTAAACCCTCTCCGCGACGCGCTAAACAGCTGAATGATGATGTTACGACTAGCACATAAAATAGCCATAACTCCCTCACCTAGTGTCCGTTTTGGACGAATCTTATATCGACGAAAAGATTATTCAGTCGCCTACGTAATGAAGAGTTAAAATTTAAAGAATTCCATAGGGAGTTGAGTATAATTCGCTCTAGAAGCCCATGCGTGATACTTTAGGGACAAATTTTGGCTTGCAACTTTCGGTGCGTTACAATATCCCCCCTTGGGAACATTCATCCCCGAATATTGACGTGGAACACAGACAAATATGACTTCTAGCATACTATGGCATAGAAAGATTAAGGAAAGGATTCTACCTTCCATTTCGTTATCCACTGGGTCGAAAAGGTTTGGGTACCTAGATCTCATGTCAACTTCGAATTCCCAAGTTGCTTCATCAATTTTCTGGTTTCTCCACAACACTTTAACCTAGGCAATCTCTTTGTTTCTTAATTTTCTAACTTGGCGATCCAAAATTTCTACAGGCTCATCTTCATAGGATAAGGAGTTGGTCACTTTGATTTCATCGATACGCAGCGCTAACGAATGGTCTCCAATACACTTCTTCAACATAGATAAATGAAATACCGGATGGAGAGAACCTAAACTGGCAGGCAATTCTAGCTCATACACAACATCACCTACCCTTCTCATAATTTGATAGGGTCCTATGTAGCGAGGACTCAATTTACCTTTCTTTCTGAATCGCATGACTCCCTTCAAAGGAGAAACTTTTAGAATCACCCAATCACCAACCTCAAACTCTAAATCTCTTCTCCTGACATCGACATAAGATTTCTGACAACTCTGAGCCGTCTTAAGTCGTTCTCTGATAAGTTTTACATCTTCCATTGACCGATGAACAAGATCAGGCCCAAACATCTGTATCTCACCTACTCTATACCATCCTATCGTAGACCTACATCTTGTCCCATATAATGCCTCAAATGTTGCCATCTTAATACTAGAATGGAAACTGTTATTATACACGAACTCTATCAATGGCAAGTGCTCTACCTAACTACCTTTAAAATCAATCACGTAGGCCCTCAACATATCCTCAAGGGTCTGAATGGTGCGCTCAGCCTGCCCATCAGTCTGAGGGTGGAAAGCAATACTTAGGTTTACTTGGGTACCTAAGCCTCTCTGAAAGGATCTCCAAAACTGAGAAGAGAACTATGTACCTCGGTCGGATATGATGGACACAGGTGCACCATGCAAATGAACTATTTCTGCAATGAATAACTTGGCGTAATCCTCTCCCGAATAGTTAGTCCTGACAGGCAGAAAGTGGGCTGACTTGGTCAGCCTATCTACAATGACCCAAATAGAATCATATTGATATCGGGACTTCGAAACTCTTGTAATAAAGTCCATATTAATCATCTCTCACTTCCATAAGGTAAGGCTATCTCTTGGGAAGAACCACCTGGCCTCAAATGCTCTACTTTAACTTGTTGGCAATTCAAACACTTGAGAATAAAGTTAGCCACATAACGTTTCTTCCACCAATACATAGATTTTAGATCATGGTACATCTTAGTAGAGCCTGGGTGAACAACATACCTCAAAGTGTGGGCTTCGTCAAGGATTCTCTCCCGCAAACCATAAATATCTGGTATACATAATCTACCCTGATACCTCAAAATACCATCACCACCAATTTCCAAGGACATCACCTTTTGTTGACCCACATCTTTATTGATCTGTATCAAGATGGAATCTTCAACCTATTTCTCTTTAACTTCTGCACAAAGGGAAGAATTAGCTATCTCATGAACAATCATTCCCCCATATTCAGAATCCAAGGTCCCACTCCTAGATTTGCAAGCCGGTGAATATCTTTCACCATTTCTCAACTTGAGAAAGATAGCCTATAGATAATCTGCTGAGGGAATCGGCTACCATGTTCGCCTTGCTTAGATGATAGTACATACTCATGTCATAGTCTTTCAAAAGCTCCATCTAACGCCTCTACCTGAGGTTTAGTTCTTTCTGCGAGAAAACATACTGCAAACTCTTATGGTCAGTGAAAATATCAACATGCACCCATAAAGACAATGCCTCCAAATTTTAAGCGCAAACACCACGCTGCTAGTTCCAAGTCATGGGTGGGGTAGTTTCGCTCATGCACCTTTAACTGCCTAGTTGCATAAGCCACCACTTTACTGTGCTGCATAAGTACACACCCAAGCCCTACACGAGATGCATCACAGTACACAACAAAATCCTCTGTGCCTTCCGAAAGAGTCAAAACAGGAGCAGTAGTCAACTTGTCTTTCAACTTTTCAAAACTATTCTCACAAATGTCAGACCATATAAACTTCACCTTTTTCTGAGTCAACTTAGTAAGTGGTTCAGCTATGAAAGAGAAACTCTCTACGAACATTCTGTAATAACCTGCCAAACCTAAAAAGCTCCGAATGTCAGTTGGAGTCGTGGGTCTGGGCCATTTTCTCACTGCCTCAACCTTTTGGGGATCAACCTGAATCCCCTCACTAGACACAATATGCCCTAAGAAAGCAATAACATTTAGCCAGAATTCACACTTAGAGAATTTTGCATACAACTTATGATCTTTGAGAGTTTGAAGAATAATTCAGAGGTGATTAGCATGGTCCTCCTCACTTTTGGAGTAAATCAAGATATCAATGATAAAAACTATGACAAACAGGTCTAGGAACTGACGAAAGACTATATTCATTAGGTCCATGAAAGCTGCAGGAGCATTAGTCAACCCGAAGGACATGACTAAGAATTCATAATGACCATATCTAGTTCGGAAAGCTATATTCAAAATGTCTGATTCCCTAAATTTCAACTGATGATATCCCGAACAAAGGTCTATCTTAGAAAAACACTTAGCAACTTGAAGTTGATCAAAGAGGTCATCAATCCTCCGCGATACGCCACTATCACGAGGCCCTACTGGAATTTGACAATTGCTAATTAAACTCTCTTCACGACGCGCTAAACACCTGAATGACAATGTTTTGTGACTAGCACATAAAAGCGCCATAACTCCCTCACCGGGTGTCCATTTTGGACGAATCTTATATCGACTAAAAGCTTATTCAGTCACCTACATAATGAAGAGTTAAATTTAATGAATTCTATAGGGATTTGAGTATAATTAACTCTATAATCCCACGCATGATACTTTTAGGGACAAATTTTAGCTTGGAACTTTCGGGGCGTTACATAAGGTTTCATCGAATTTTGGGATGGGTGGAGATAATTGGTGTTTTTTGGTGAAAGGGAGGGTCGGTTTTAGTTAATGGGCCATTAAAATGGAGTTGGGTTCATCCTTTTTGCCTCACCAGAGCTCCGGCGAGCTTAGACAGTGATAAAAAATGGAGAAAAGCTAGTGGCAACAACGTCTCCGGTGAGAATTCGCTGGAAAAAGGTTCTCTCGATCCTCTATCAAGTCGCCATCCTCACCTCCTCGCTCAATTTGTTTCTCTATTCACCCCCACTCTCTTGATTCTCTTTTTCTTTGTCTGCATGTGTGTCTATATGGAAAATAGAGTGTGTGTGCAGAGCTACTGTATGATGCTATGAACTACATATCTTTTTCTACTTTTACTTATCTTCTATGGGTGCATTTTTCTTACTGTAAATGAGAATTAGGGAGCATGACTGTGGGTGTGGGTGGGTGTCGGGTGAAGATAATGATGCGGGGTGGGGGGTTGTAGACATGTAATTTTGTCCCTCCCAAAACCCCAATTCATCCATTTTCACCTCGCGTTGTCATACACTCTAACCCACATGATTATCCCTCCATAAAATGACAAAACTAGCAACCTCTAACTAATTTTATTTTTATTCTAATAACCCATCCAATCAAAACAAGACACATCACCACCCCACATTACCCCCATTCCTCCTCACTTTTCTTGATCAGAAAGCAAAAATGGGAGGAGGCATATAATACAAAACAAACAAAAGGAAAAGGGCCACGGATTTGGATCCATCCATCACATTTATACACCTAATATTATCTAGGAGGGGGGATAGAGACAGAAAGATAAAAAAGCTCTCCATGGTTCAGATTTTCCTCCTCACGGCACACACATATATCTGGGAGGATACTCATTGTCTCTTGATTCTTTTTTCTCACTATTAGATACATACCTACACAAAAGTAGACGCACACGCCAGAAAAATGGAGTAGCGAAGTCAGAGGGAGATTGAAGAGAGAGAGAGACTCAAGATAAAGAGGACAAACTCATCGGAAAATGCATCAAATCCGTCATACCCATCGGAGTTCATCATAATTGGTATTTCTTCATCGTTTTTAGTCATCAGTGAAGCTTATCGAAGTTATGATGACACCTAAAAACAGTCTAGTAAACATTGTTTTCTCTCAATTTATTTCACGTCCATTCGAACTCAGTCCGGGTTTTCTCTTATTTTCACGACCATTTTTTTAGCTTGAGTTTTGGTGGGTTAGTCAAATCTGGTTGGAATCTGTCTATTTTGTGACTTCTCAACTCTGAGTTGGATGAGTTCGCCGTTGAGGTATGAGTTAAAGTTATCGAAAGCGGGTTTTCTTTATTTTATCGAGTAATGTTCCCCAAAAATGGTATCGAGTTCCATTTATCAACTCTATTTCTTAATTTTTATGTATGATTAAGAATATTGATTTGATGTGGTGTTCTATTTGTTGAGTGAAGTAATGTTTGTGTGTTGATAACAGTGGATTAGACGATTTTGGTTGATGTTTTGGTGCTGCGTTTCCAAATAGCTAGTCACTGGCATGAAATTAATGTTGATATCGGGTGGATAATTATTTTCTTGATTGAAATTCGTGTGTAAAATTTAGGGTGGGGAATTGAAAGTCTATGAAAATGATAGATCTGGATTAATTTCGATATATTGTTGATATGAAGCATGATAGAATTATAGCGTGTTAAAGCAAATATGCAAATGTAGGTTCGGGTAGGCAAATTTAGGAATAAGTGTTTTTTGTTGAACGTTTGAACGTGAAATATGTCTGAATGTTTTCTAATTTGTCGTATTCAACTCAAGTGTACTCATTTGTCCTGGGAATGCGCCGAGGTTTCATGTGTTCATTTGTCGGGGAATGCCCCGAAGTATCTTGTATTCGGAGGACGCTCGTGATTAAGGCCTGAGGCATCGGGTAGAGCATGGAAGCATAGTATATGATTAGTATAGGTTAGAGTAGTATTTATATATTTTTTTGCAGTTTTTCTATTCTGGATTATATAATTGGACTGAACATTGTTATTTTTTTGGTTTTGGATTGTCGTTTTGGTTTGTATTTGTTTGCTTTGATTGTTGTGTGTTTATGTGGTGTATACACTCGTAGTATCAAGTTAATCGATACACTCCAACAAGAGACCGTAGTCGAACAGCAAAATCGAGGGGTGACTAACACCTTCTCCTCGGTCAACAAAATTCTTTAATCGGAATCTCTCTTCGCGGATCAGTTTTAGAGTCAAATAGTTTTGAAAAGGATTTTCCAAAGGTGACTTGGCACACCCGATTTTGTCAAGTGACTACTCTGAACAAAAAATGTAAATAATTTTTTTTTGAAACAAAAATCATCTCTTGTCACTCAATAAATAAAACCCTTTCGAAACCTAAAACTGAATCTTTCTTTTTGGGGTTAAAAAAGGGGTGTGATAGCTCTGGATTTGAGCTTATTTTTGGAGTTATATCAGCTTAGTTTGACATTATGGGTGTATAAACGTGTTTGTGTGATTGTTTGTATTGTTTTATCATTGTGGCGTGCTTACGTGCTCTTTGTTTACAAGTTTTTCTTATGCGTTACTGCTTTATATCTAGCATCATGTGCATAACCCGAGTCAATTCTTTTTGCAACAAATTTTGTAGTACACGTTGTGTACACGACCTATAGTTGAGTCACCCTTATTTTAAGAGAGGGAGCCGTTGGCTGGTATGGAGTAGGTGGAAAGCAAAGAAGCCACTATCAACCATACGCTCTCCCGAACAGTTTTGTTAGTGAACCTCAACGTAGGTCAGCCTTTAGGTCATGCTTATGTGCATCATATTGAGATCTAGCGGGGCCCACTTGGTCCTTTGTAGGAGACTCACCTCTAAAGCATCCCTACGTGCTAAATGATGCATCTTTGAGGATAATAAGGTCGTTTGACCGACTGATTTGGGCAAAAGCATGTGTTAGAAGTAAAGTATGTAGGCAAGAAATTGTTGATAAAAAGAAAAGGAAAAAAAGAGTGAAAAAAAGAGAGTTTCGTAGTTTTTTAGAGTTACTTTATGGCTTTTATTTTTTTTCACAATTTAAAAATTCAAAAAAAATTTCTTACCTTTTTCACGCATTTATTCAAAAACAAAAAAATCGTCAAAAAGATTTTTCCTTTATGTTCTTTGGCATGCATTCATAATTCAAAATTTTCAAATATATTTTTAGGAGCTTTTTATAAAAGGAAAATTCAAAAAAGATGGCAGAAGTTTTGTACATTTCATATAACGAAAATACCAAAAGATTTTCTCTTTCATAGTTGTTGGTGTCAGTCTAATGTGAAGTGCCAAACTAAAAACTCAAACAGATTTTATTGTTTTTCATCTTCTGTTTGTGGTCGCGTCTCTCAAGTCAGGTTTCAGTCGTTTATTTAATCCTTGATTGTCCTATCTGGACATACTATGCACCCCTGATTCTCCTCTTTCGGGAGTGAGAACGTAGGCAGCCTATTATTGGTTCGAGAAGCTTATTTCAAAAATTCAAAAAACAAAAGATTTTCTACACTCTTTATTAGAGTAGGTGTTTCATATACATCTTTAAAAGAAAACTACAAAAAAGATTTTTCCTTTAATAAGTTCTAGTTTCATTTTCATATGAAATTCAAAATCGAAAACCCAAAAAGATTTTTTTTCTTTGTAATCATAGGTTTCATTTTGTATAGGGAGTTTAAACTTGAAAAATGCAAAAAAAATATTCGTCATTTTCTTTGACAATTTGTTATTTCCTCTTCTTTTTAAAGTTTCAAGAAAAATAAAAAAAGAAAGGAAAAAGAATTAATTGGCCATTTTGGCAAGACTTCATGAACTATGCGCACCTGATTCTCCTCTCTCAGGAGTGAGATACGTAGGCGCCCCTTTTAGGGTTCGGTGATCTATTCAAGAAAAAAAAGAGGTTTTGAAAAACTGTTGAACTCTAACGCATTTGATATCTCTTGTCCAGTTAGTTTAAGGTGGATGGTTTGTGGCATTTTGGCTGGTCCTCCATATTGCTCCAAGTCACAGAGAAAGTTATGGTCAATAAGGATATCGAGTTTGTTGTCACTAATCAAATAGGGAGTTCGGGGAATAATAATGTAGGAGCTAATGAAGAGATTAGGAAATTAAGGCAGCAAATGATAGAAATGCATCAAGCTTAGGCTAATGGGTTGCCGCCTCCTCCATTTCCCGTTGATAATCTAGAATAACTTTCTAGTTTGCCTCCAGTGTCACATGCATAATTTCCTATTTTGGTCGACACGCCCCAACATGCATCAGGACCTACTCCATGGCAACAGTATCCAAACACTTCCAATACTCATTTCTCACTACTCAATACAAAATTACCACATGCTCGGCTCCGCCTGCTATTCATGATTTTGTAGCCCCACTCCCGTCTGAAGCTCCTATTTTTAATATTAATCCAATGGTTGTGATTCCTCATTCTACAAGTGACCCAAGATTGAATATCTTTAGTGATCAGCATTGCTCCCGAGCCCATATTTAAGTCGACTGGTCCTTAGGACTGTCCTCAACCACCTGAATTTCCTCCTAACACTGAGAAGCCTGTTATGACAGAAGAACAAGAGGAAATGGCCAGAAAGTTGAAAAGTTTGGAACTGACTATGAAAAACTTGTAAGGACTTGGGGGGTAAAAAGTGTCTCATATAAAGATCTGTGCATGCTTTCAGGTGTATATCTTCCTCTTGGTTTTAAAATGCCAAAGTTAGAGAAGTATGATGGACATGGAGATCCTTAGCGTATTTGAGATGCTATTGCAACCAGCTAAGGGGCGCTGCAGGGAAGGAAAATTACTCATGGCATATTTCGATGAGAGTCTTTCAGGTCTAGCTTTAGAATGGTTTGTTGACCAAGACATCTACAAATGGAATAGCTGGGATGACCTGGCTAATGAATTCATGCAACAATTTCAATACAATATAGAGTTGATTCCAGATAAAAAATCCCTAACTAGTATAAATAAGAAGAATACTAGAGCTTCAGGGAGTATGCGATCAGATGGCGCGAACAAGCTGCTAGAGTAAAACCGCCAATGAAAGAAAGCAAAATAGTGGAGTTGTTTATTCAAGCGCAGGATGAAACATATTATCAACACTTGTTACCTGCATCGGGTAAGTCATTTATTGAGATCCTTAAAATGGAGAAGATGATAGAAGAAGGAATTAAGATGGGTCGCATTGTGAGTTTTGCAACATTGAAATGGACTACTCAAGCAATTCAAAAGGGTTCAGGAAGTGTTAGGGAGACAAAGAATGAAGAAGATGGATCTGGTATTGTAGTTGGACAGCGGGAATGGTCAAGAAGACACCATCGTCGTCACTCTCAGGCAAAAACCCAAGTTCATGCCCAAGCTCCACATAATCACTCCCAAAATCCATTACACTCTGCTCCTTCACCTTCATATCTAGTATATAACGCACAACTACATATTCAACCCCTATCTTACCCACAGTGGAACACACCAACTCCTTAGAGTCATCTTTTAACTCTATAAACATACCAAAACCCTCATAAGCCTTATTTTATATCCAAGCCAAATGATAAAATGAGGCAGAAGTCGAGAGATAGCTTCACACCAATTGGAGAGTCGTCTGCCAGTTTATTTCATAGATTGGTACAATGGGGCATGATCACTCCTCTCCTTGGGTGCACTCTTAATCAGCGTTAAAGAAATTTTGATCTTAATGTACGATGTGCGTATCATTCTGATGCTCAAGATTATAGTATTGAAGATAGTCGAGATTTGAAAAGAGAAATTGAAAAGATGATTGAAAATGGATCAATTATCATGCAAAACATTGACTGTGAGGGAAGCTCTAGTCATGTTGATATGCAAACCAGTGGCTAAGTTGCCAGGCTGAGCAATTGAGAAGTCACCCCTCTCTCTACTAGGAACAGGTTTGGTAGTTTGTTTTATTTTCTTTTCTATTTTTTGAATTATTTTAGGGTTGTAGTTCAGGATCTATCTTATTTTGTTCTTTTGTCATTTAGGTTCAAACCCTTCTATCTTTTATTTCAACTAAATGAATTGTCCCTTTTCCTTTGTGTTTTAAATATGTGTTGTTTATTTGTTTTCTTTATACAGTACATTTTATGTTGACTCTAATGATCTGACACGCTTGTGGAATTTTCAGACAGATCGTAAAGTCCAATTTAACCATGAAACATGGAATCAGAGGGCTAAGGTTAGAAAATAAATATTTGAGAAAATTGGTAGAGTGCTGAGACATTTGGTGATAAGTTGAAGCCTTCTTTTAAAATTAAGGCAATTATTTTGAGAATCACAAGAATGACTTGGTCATCAATTGAAAAACATAGCCCAATTAGGTCAAACAGTGTCTGTGTGATCCTATCAAGAGGAACAGGAAGAAAATCATCTCTACGAAAGCATGATGAGTCATTCAATGTGAGGGATGTACAACAAATGTGGAGTTGTATGTTTGACAAGTATAGAAAAAGAGGTGACACACATGTTCGGGGAAAGTTAGTGTTGTAAAACATGTCATAAATGATGTTGATCGTGCACTTTCACATTGTATGCTATGTACTAGTATTTTCAATGATTGATATGACGAAGGCATTTCATTCTCCTATCCAAATATTGTATCATCCTTTGTTTACCCCATTTGAGCCTTAGTGTTATTTTCTTTCATACCTCTCTTTTGGAATTAGGATAGAGTCAACAAAAGCTCAAAAGAAAAGTATCGAGGAAAACAGTAGAGTCGAAAAAATTTCAAAAAAAAAAAAGAAAATATGTCCAAAAAGAAAGTAAAGAAAAGAGTGTCGAGAAAAATAGAGTTAGAAAGTATCACCAAGAAAAAAAAAGTCAATAAAAGAGAAAAGCAAAAAAAAAATCTGAATCAAGCAAAAGAACAAGCTACCAAAATTACGCATGACCTGATTCTCCTCTCTCGGGGTGAGATACGTAGGCTGCCCTACTAAAAGCTTGGTCTAACCAAATAAACAGTTTAGAATTGCCCAGTCAAAAGAAACTGGGGCATGAGTTAATCCTAATTGTTTGAGTCGATTTTAAAAGTTTTAAGTCTTACCCCACTTCAAGTGTTGTTTGGACCCCATGCCATCCTTTCTTTGTAACCCTATCCAAAAGCCAAGTTACAACCAAAGAAAGACCATCAGAACAATCTTTGAGGATGTTAAGGTTAAGCATACAAGGGATATGATGATGCATTTAGGAACTACTTGTCTTCCTTAGCATAAGTGAGGAGACACACTTTCTTGTTTGGGTGATTCAAGCAACATTGGTGAGGAGACACACTTCCTTGTTTGGATAATTCAAGCGGCATTTATGAGAAGACGCACTTCCTTGTTTGTTTAATTCAAGTGACATTGATAAGGAGACACATTTCCTTGTTTGAGTAATTCAAGAGACATTTGTTAGGAGACACACTTCCTTGTTTGGATAATTCAAGCGGCATTGGTAAGGAGATGCACTTCCTTATTTGGTAATTTAAGCGGTATCATAAAGAGACGCACTTCCTTGTTTAGGTAATTCAAGCGGCATTGGTAAGGAGATGTACTTCCTTGGTTTGGTAATTCAAGCAGTATTTGTGAGGAGATGCACTTTTTTTTTTGGTAATTCAGAAAGCATTTGTAAGGAGATGTATTTCCTTATCTGGGTAATTCAAGCAACATTTGTAAGGAGATGCATTTCCTTATTTTGGTAATTCAAGTGACATTGGTGAGGAGACACACTTCCTTGTTTAGGTAATTCAAGCGGCATTTGTAAAGAGATGCACTTCCTTGTTTGTTTAATTCAAGCGACATTGGTAAGGAGATACATTTCCTTGTTTGGGTAATTCAAGAGACATTTGTTAGGAGACACACTTTCTTGTTTTGGTAATTAAGCGGCATTGGTATGGAGATGAACTTCCTTGTTTGGTAATTCAAGTGGTATCATAAGGAGACACATTTCCTTATTTTGGTAATTCAAGAAACATTTGTGAGGAGACATATTTTCTTGTTTGGAAATTCAAGCAACATTTGTAAAGAGATGCACTTCCTTATATGGGTAATTCAAGCAACATTAGTAAGGAGATGCAATTCCTTATTTTGGTAATTCAAGCTATATTTGTAAGGAGATGCACTTCCTTTTATGGAAAATTCAAGCAACATTTGTAGGGAGATGCACTTCCTTGTTTGGGTAATTCAAGAATTTGTAAAGAGACACATTTCTTTGGGTAATTCAAGTGGCATTTGTTGGGAGATGCACTTCCTTGTCCGTTTTCATTAGTCAGGAGCCCGCCTATAGAACACGAATGAAAGTCAAGCAATAATTCAAAGAAGTTGAAAGTCAAGCAACAAGGTGAAAAAGTGAAAGTCAATAGATTGATGAAATTGCAAGTTAGGAGCCCACCTGAAGAATAGGGTGATGAAACTCAAGTCAGGAGTCCAAAAGCAGCTGCATAGATAGAGTTTTTGTAATTTTATTTATATTTTTAACTTGTAATTTTCATTTTTTAGTAATAACAGAGCCGCGGACCGGAACCTCGATGGAACCTCACTCTACTCTCCAAGTCGGTATATTCCACTTCTCTTCCAACCCTTTGAGATACCTGTGAATTGACACCCTCATAACTTGGGTAGGTAGGATGTTGTAACTCAAGACTCGATTGTCCTTCTTTCTTTAAATAATGGTCGGATCAAAATTCTGTCTCGTTGTCTACTTCTTTGTATGAAAACACTTTGTGTTTACATGCAAAGAGGGGCATGATGTAGACACGTAATTTTGTCCCACCCAAAAACCTAATTCATCCATTTTTACCTCGCATTGTCATACACTCTAACCCACATGATTATCCCTTCATAAAATGACAAAAATAACACCCCTTAACTAATTTTTTTTTTTATTCTAACAACCCATCCAATCAAAACAAAACACCTCACCACCCTACATGACCGCCCCTCCACCTCACCTTTCTTGGACACAAAGCAAAAAAAGGAGGAGGCATATAATACAAAACAAACAAAAGGAAATGGGCCCATGGATTTGCATCCATCTATCATATATATACACCTAATCATCATCTAGGAGGGGGGATGGTGATAGAAAGAGAAAAAAAGCTCTCCATGGTTCCAATTTTCCTCCTCACGGCACACACACATATCTGGGAGGACACTCATTTTCTCTTGATTCCTTTTTCTCACAATTAGATACATATCCACACAGAAATAGCCACACACACCAAAAAAATGGAGTAGCAAAGACAGAGGGAGATTGGAAAGAGAGAGAGACTCGAGATAGAGACAACAAACTCACTAGAAAATGAATCAAAGCCGTCATACCCATCGGAGTTCATCATAATTAGTATTTCTTTGTCTTTTTCAGTCATCACTGAAGTTTATCGGAGTTACGACGACACCCAAAAATAGTCTAGTGAACATTGTCTTCTCTCGATTCGGTTCAAGTCCGTTAGAACTCGGTTCAGGTTTTCTTTTAATTTCACAGTCTTTTTTTTTAGCTTGAGTTTTGGTGGGTTAGTCAAATCTGGTTGGAATCTATCTATTTTGCGACTTCTCAGCTCCGAGTTGGACGAGTTCGTTATTGAGGCGCGAGTTGAAGTTATCAGAACAGGTTTTCTTTATTTTATCGAGTAATATTCCCCAAAAATGGCATCGAGGTCCATTTCTCAACTCTAGTTCTTAATTTTTATGTATGATTCCGAATATTGATTTGATGCGGTGTTCTATTTGTTGAGTGAAGTAATTTTTGTGTGTTGATAACTGTGGATTAGACAATTTTTGTTGATGTTTTAGTGCTGCGTATCCAAATAGCTAGTCACTGGCATGAAATCGATGTTGATATCAGGTGGATAATTATTTTCGTGATTGAAATTCATGTATAAAATTTAGGGTGGGGAATTGAAAGTTGATGAAAATGATAGATCTGGATTAATTTCGATTTATTGTTGATATGAAGCATGGTAGAATTATAGCGTGTTGAAGCAAATATGCAAATGTAGGTTCGGGTAGGCAAATTTAGGAATAAGTGTTTTTTGTTGAACTTTTGAAAGTGGAATGTGTTTGAATATTTTCTAGTTTGTCGTATTCAACTCAAGTGTAATTATTTGGTCGGGGAATGCCCCGAGGTTTCATGTGTTTATTCGCCGGGGAATGCCCCGAAGTATCTTGTATTCGGAGGACATTCGTGATCAAGGCTCGAGGCATCGGGTAGAGCATGGAAGCATAGTATATGATTAGTAAAGGTTAGAGTAGGATTTATATATTTTTTTTTTTTGCATTTTTTCTATTCTGGGCTGTATAATTGGATTGGACATTGTTATTTTTTTTGGTTTTGGATTGTCGTTTTGGTTTGTGTTTGTTTTCTTTGATTGTTGTGTGTTTATGTGGTTTATACACTCACAGTATCAAGTTAGCCGATACGCTCCACCAAGCGACTGTGGTTGAACCATGGGATCGAGGGGTGCCTAACACCTTCCCCTCGGTCAACAGAATTTCTTAACTGGATCTCTGTTCGCGGATCAGTTTTAGAGTCAAATAGTTTTGAAAAGAATTTTTCAAAGGTGACTTGGCACACCCGATTATGTCAAGTGACGACTCTAAACCAAAAATATAAATAATTCTTTTTCGAAACAAAAATCATCTCTTGTCACTCAATAAATAAAACCCTTTCGAAACCTAAAACTGAATCTTTCTTTTTGGGGTTAAAAAAGGGGTGTGACAGGGGTGATGAAGACGATGAAACCGGGGTTTGGGGGGCTTGGGTCCTTTTAGTTTTTCTTTTATTAAATTAAAACTTATGTTAATTAAAAATTCTATTAATAAAATAATTTAAGTATAAAATTTTTAATTAAAAAAATAAAATATTATTTTTTTCTTCAATTCACGCATTCAAGGAGAGTGTTACACTCTCCTTGTCAAATCAACATTTTGTGTCTGATAGGTACCAATTTTAGCACTTGAGGTGTCTGATAGGCACATACCTTAGTTGAGGGGTCTAAGTAAATTTTTGAGACAAATTTAGGTGTCTGGCGATGAGTTAAGCCTATGGTTTATTAATAATTTGCTTTCCATACAATAAATATGATTTCTTTCCTTTTAGAATTTTTTTTTTTTTTTTATAGAAAGTTGAAGTAAATATCTTAAAAGGCGATTGAAATATGATTTTGGCTAAAGTTAAAGTTGTCTTAAATATTTTATTTCTTCTATGGTCTAGTGATAATTTGCTTTCCACAGAGCAAATATGACTTGTTTCCTTCTAGAAAAAAAATATATAGAAAGTTGGGTGTAAATATCTCTAACGGCCACTCAATTATAAGAATTGTTCTCTCTGTTTCAAATTATCCGTCTTAAATTGAGATGATATATTGATTAAAAAAATAATTAATAACATGACTAGTTTACCATAGTATCCTATTAAATGATGTTTACATTTTAATTTAAAGAAAAAGTAATTAATGCAAAGGGTAAAACATGAAATTTTTTTGTCTCTTCTTGATTAATGAAAAGAGACAAATAAAATGAAAAACTAAATTAGAAAATTTGAAACGGAAGGAGTATGTATTAACGTTATTTAACTATATTTTTTATCAATAAATTATTCAATTAAGAATTTTTCACTTGTAAAGTCACTGAATCAAATTTATTATAAAAGTTAAATCAGAGGTAAAAAAAAATTATCTTTCATGTCATACAAACATGGAGCCCATAAATAAAAAACAGAATTAATGAAAATTCATATCTTATACCCTATCCAAGGATTCATAACTGAAAATAGTTTTTGGTGTTGGAGACCTTAAATTGTTGGATAGTGAAAGAGAAACAAAAGATAGAGAAATCAATAAAAGAAAATGTTTGAAAAGGAAAATCAGCAAGAAAAAAATAAATGATAACGATGTGACTTAGCAAATATCGACTCCTAATTAAATTTTAATTAATTAAAATTCATATTATCATCTTATCTATTAATTATTCCTAATTACTATTCATAATCTCTCTCATTTATTTTCTCTCTTTCTCTAATTTTGTTATAAATGTATTTACATTATAGTGAATGTCTATCAAGATCTATCAAGATCTACTTTGATATCTATTAGGATTTGAAACATCTGTCTTTTATTCAGACTAGGAGTAAATTTTTCCTATAAATAGAGGGGTTTTGTTCATTGTATTTACAATCTTATGATCTCTCATCCCTCAAAAGAAGAAATAAGAATCACTCTCTCTATTCTCTGTACTCTTCTTCTTTATTCTTTCTTGTTTTATAACACGTTATCAGCACGAGACTCTACCAAATAAGGTGAGATTATAAATCTAAAGGTCAAAATTAGTAATTCCTTATGTTATTTGTATTTTTCTATTAATGATATAATTATTGTTGGATTTGTGGAAAAATAATTGGTTGGGAACCATTTATATTTTAAATTTATTCCTCAAGAACAATATTATAAAAAAAGATGATAATATGTTGGGTTCAAGTCCCATCGATTCATGTTTAAGACACCTTTATATGAATCAAATATTGAGTTTGAATCTCAATACACCGTATTGATGATATTGTGATGGCTAAGGCAAAATAATGGGTGTTTGATGAAAAGTTTAAAATTCGACCCTTTGAATATGCTCCATTCCATGAAGTGAATGTGGTAGCAATATATGATAAGTCTAAAATATGACAGCTTACTTCATTCTTGAGGTGCATGCAGTAGCAGTGCATAATATGTCTGAAAGAAGGCAAGTGATTGAATGCACGAATATACGCGTGGAGGGACAATATGATAATGATCATCAAAAGTGATGATATTTTCACACGCTGATTATAAGATATGCTAGAGAAAAATTCTCTATATTATATGTATGCCTCGATTTGCTTCTGAAGTAGCAAAATCTTGAAAGAGGTTATAAGCTATCATAATTTGATAGACTTAAGACACGATTATTATATTCCATTCCTGGGGAATGAGAAACTTATTAATGCAAACGTGCACTTGATTGTGATTGTATCACAACTCACCTCCGAAAGAGGTTGAATAATTTTGAAATCTACTTCTAAAGAAGTAAATCTGAAATTTATTCATCTAATAGTAAATCTTAAATTTACTAAAGAAAAAGTACATGTCATGGTAAACTTGGATTTTACTAGAATAAAAGTTCATAAATTGATATGAACGATTGTGACATCTCGAAGATGTGCATGTATTGAAGAACTAGAAGATTCTTCAAGAATTGTTTATGTCATTTGTTCTCATGAAAAGTTGGTTGGACCAACTAATATTGAGATTGGATCCCTTCAAATCTGAAAATTTATTCATATAATAGTAAATCTGAAATTTACTAAAGCAAAAACATATATCATGATAAACTTGGAGTTTACTAGATTAAAAGTCATAAGTTGACATGAACGCTTGTGATATTCCAAAGATGTGCATACTGAGTATTGAACATATATTGAAGAATTAGAAAATTCTTAATGAACTTTAATGTTGCTTGTTCTCATGATAAGTTGGTTGAACCAACTAATTTTGGGATTGGATCCCTCAAAATCTGAAGAAAAAAAAATAAAAGGTGAATAAGGGCCCGTTCACCTATCATGTGATATGTTGAAAAAATGCATCAATAAGATGATCACATGTACATTCATGGCCAACCTACGTTTGACTTTCATAAAGTTACTTGTTCAATATAAATTGAGCATAATTTTTAGATTGTGCAATCAAGAAAGTTATCTTGATGATGATGGTTTGGCATTGAATGTCTTTGATAAATAGCTAAATCATCGCTAATGAGAACACAGCTTCATGTGTTGGTCTGAAATATGATATGTTGCATACAATAACACTTGTATGCATTAGACTAATAAATTATGATTATTTCTTCCCTCTCAATTGGTTCAAGGTCGGGAACTAATTATTTCATCTAATAATTTTGATGTGCGGTATATGATTAATGAATATACCATAATGCACAAGGATGGGTTCCTCAAAGAAGTAGAGGATGTATGTTAGTTTTCCTAACATAAGGGGGAGATTATAAGCGCTATGAAATATGTTAGGAATTATCACCAGATTCTCATCCAAAAGAAAATTCAAGTCAAATGCTGAAAGCATCTCATATTAAGCGCAAATGCTCTTATTTTGTGTTCCTAAAAGACAAAGTCTATGCATGCTTGAAGCGTGGTAGACTGATCGGTTCCAAATGAAATAGTCTTTGAAAAATAAGGAGCAAATAATTATAATAAGAAGTCAATGAACTCTTGAAAAACCTACGACATAACACTTCATGAAAACCTTATGTAAGGTTCATGTGCCTGAAAATAATGAAGTGATGAGATCTCAAAATATTATGTCTTATTTTGAACCGATACGAAATGATATATCATGAATATATTTAACACAATATTGGCGCAATATTGTGAAAGATTACAAGGATCTGAATTCTACGTTAATTTAAGTATGCTGACGTAGAAACATTTATCAAGTGACATGAAAGGATGCATCTTGGTAAGTATTAAACTTATTTGATTTGCAGTCCAGATATTTGAAGATATCACTCATAAAATGTTGAATATTGTCACTTGAAAAAACTTATGTGAAAAACTTTTAAGGATTCAAAATGCTTGAAGCATATAAAAGTTCCTGGGAAACTTATTTATAATCCTTATATTGTATAAGCTTATAACTTGAAAATCATTGGAACTCTTGGAGAGTTTTCAAAGCAATAGATTATTTGCTGAAATTCAAAATATATCGAATTGGATTGGTTATGAAGTACTATATCTTAGTGCAATTGATGCACTCATATACCTTGTAAATACTACAAGGCCTATAGCCTTTTCGGTTAATATGTTAGAAAGATATATTTCTACTCCTACTAGGAGACATCCAAATGGGATAAAATACATGAGCTTATTTTATTCTAAAGATTGTAGTCCCGATCTTATTGGTCATGCTGATGTTGGGTACTTATCTGACCTACATACATGAGCTCCAAAAGAATGGTGATATTTAACGTGCAACGAATTCGTTCAAGTGACAATGTGACTATTTTATTCACCAAGTCTCCTTCAATTGCAACTTTCAAGAAGATGGTGTACAAGATCGGGATGCAAAGGTTCAAGGATGTTCTCATTAGGGGGAGTTAATACGCGCTGTACTCTTTTTCCCTTACGAGGTTTTGTCCCACTGGGTTTTCCTTGTAAGGTTTTTAATGAGGCAGCCGAAATGCGTATCATTAGAGATGTGTACTCTTTTTCCTTCACTAGATTTTTTTTCCTACTGAGTTTTTTCTAGTAAGGTTTTAACGAGGCACATTATCTACCAATTAAACATTCAAGGGCGAGTGTTATAAATGTATTTGCATTATAGTGAATGTCTATCAAGATCTACTTTGATATCTATTAGGATTTGAAGCATCCATCTTTTACTCAAACTAGGAGTAAATTTTCCCTATAAATAGAGGGGTTTTATTCATTATATTGACAATTTGATGATTTCTCATCCCCAAGAGAAGAAATAAGAATTACTTTCTCTATTCTCTCTACTCTTCTTCTTTATTCTTTCTTATTTTATAACAAATTTCTATTACTCTCCCTTTTTTTTTCCCACCTTTTTTCATCATTTCTCTTTTCTTTTCTTTTTTTCGTTTTCTCTTTCTTTTTTTTTTTTTTCATTTTCATTTTTTCTATTTCTTTTTTTCTTTATTTGTATTTTCTCTCTCTCTCTCTCTCTCTCTCTCTCTCTCTCTCTTTTTGTAGTTGTATTTTATATTTTTTATAATTTATATTTATTTGTATCATCACATATTTTAAATAAATTTATTATTTATAGTTGAATAGTTTAACCATGAATATATACAATTTATCATGTGTATTTATATACAAAAAAGTATCTCAATTAATTGTATTTGTTTAGGTCATAAATATATAAATATGCAATGTGTCATTCATTGAAAATGTATCGTTAGCATTTGTATTTTAAATTTATCATTTGTATTTGTATATAAGCATCATATTGTATGTGTATGGTTCAAGTTGTGTAAAGGTGTATCATTTAATGCAAATCTAACATTTGTATTTATATAATTTATCATTTTATAAATACAAGTGTTCGTAGAAAGAAAAATAAAAATTCTATTACAATTGTTTAAAAAATACAACTGACCTTGTCAATACAAATTCAAACACAAATAAATAAATTAATTAAATTTTAAATAAAAATACAATATGCGGTCAACTTACAAATATAAATACAAATAATATATTTTAAAATAGAAGTGCATCTATAAAAATAATACAGAAATACAAATAAATTAAAATCACAAAATATAAATACAATGCAGTCAATTATAAAATATAAATACAAAATAATTTTTTAAAATACAAGTGTAAATTGTATAAAATATAAATACGAACTAGCAAACACAAATACAGGTGTGAACTATAAAATACAAATACAAATACGAATTATGACATACAAATATAAGTGTGAACTATAAACTACAAATACAAGTACGAATTATAACATACAAATACAAGTGCGAATACAAATATAATTATATCAATGATTAATACAAAATATAAATAATAATGTGAATACAAATACGATAACTAATTACTGTATTTTTATTATTGTTTGTATACTCGAGTAGCCATATTTTTTGAAGATACAAAAACTATTAAATAGAAAGAAAAAAAAGTAAAAAACAGTACAAAAAAATAAAAAGAAAAAGGAACAAAAAAAGATAGAAAAATAGAAGATAGAGATAGAAAAAAAATGAAAAGAAAGAAAAAAAAAGGAAAAAAAACAAAAATATAAACGTAAGAAGAAAAAAATATGAAAAAGAAAAAAAATACAAAAAATGAAAGAAAGAGTTGAAAAAAAAAAATGAAAATAGGAGAAAAATCAAAAAGTAATAAAAAATAAATAAAAGAATAAAATAAAAAAATAATGACAAATACAAATATAATGCGTGGTAATGATGTTTCCGTCATCATTCATGGCTTGTATTAGATAATGTAGCCATATTTTCTGAAAATAAAAAAATAAAAAAAATAAAATGTGACTAAAGTATTTATGTTTTATGAATACAGGCTATGAGTAAAAGCGAATACAACGTATGTGAATCAAATATATCGACTATAAATGACAATATTGTAAAGTGTGATTATAAAAAATGTATTTTATGTCAAACAATTGCTATTTTTGAAACTTCTCCAATTTTAATCCCACCTTAAGGGTGATATACCTAATATTAAATAGTTAATCCCATATTTCTCTTTCCAACCAAGCTGTACTACCTACGTAAGTTTATCAAGTAATCTAATGAAAAATATTTGCACAGTATTTATCCACTTTTTAAATTACACTTAGGTTCGTTTGGTAGAGTGTATAAGAATAATACTTTGTAAGGTGTATTAGTAATGCTTGCATTATTAATGCAAGTATTAATAATGCTTTTATTAGTTATACATACATTATTTTTTACACAACGTTTGATTTGATGTATTAAAGATAATATATATTTATATAATTTTTATAAAAGTACGTTTGCTTACCAAATTACCCTTCCTTAATCCTTCCTTGAATTCTTCCTTGTACATTATATTTTCAACTGTGGAAGACTAGCAGCAGTTGTATTCTGGAGAAATGAAAAATCCACTTTTCATTTCTTCTCTGAATTCAAAAATTCTAGCAATAAAATCAACGGTATTATAGCTGAAAAGTGGAAGAACTCAGAAAATAAGAATAATCAAGTGAAATAGCCCTTATAGAGCTAAAAAAGTTGAAAAAATAGGTGGATTCCGAAAGATGGAGTTTCATTAAACCCACCGCATAGATCGAGGACGAAAAAGATAGATGGGTTTACTCTATACACGAAAGAGAAGTTGGGTATTAGGAGGTCTAATGTTCGAGGCACCAACTTAACTTTTGATTGTAATTGTTGTTTTTAGTTGTGCTGGGATACAAAGAAATCATTGGCCACAGATGTATTTCATATTAACTATTGGTTATGCATCTAGTTGTTTCCAATAAGGAGGAAAAAGATCGTTACTTCTCAAAAAATAAAGAAAGATTCTGCAAGGTCTTGTTAAAGTTTGATATTGTATTTGTCATGTCTTGTGAATTGGTAACGGGAGTTACAAGATAGAGTGTCAAAGGCGAAGGATCGTAATGATGAGATCATTAAGATTCGCAGGGAGATAGTAGACTTTCATGGGGAGAGTGTTTTGCTGAAAAATTATAGTGCCCTTAACTATACTGATAATTTCGAGTTATTTCTTTGAATGTGAAAGTTAGTTACACCTCAGAATTTTACGGGCGCCTCTGACAAGTCTCTCTAAATGCGCAAGATTTAATGTTTCAGGCTTTGGTTGTACGTTTGTATCTACTGTGATTGTCTGATTATTGTGCACCGAGATGGTGACATCGTAAGTCACTTTATAATCTCATAGGTAGCGATGAGCATTGACGGATGTAGCTATTTGGCAATGAGTTCATCTCAAGTTCTTTCAATGTGGTCTATAGATGATATAAGTGAAAACTGACTATAATTTCAACTAATATTACATCTAAATCCATACTATTATTAGTACGAGTTCAGTGCTAAAAAACATAAAGGTCGAACTTGATTAGGTGATGATCCATTCTTATTTATTTCTATTTTATTTTATATCTTACTAGTGCAGACTGTTAGATGGGGTCAGCTACGCCTTTGAGGTATTGCCGGTGACTAGATTCTTCTGCTCTGGCTCGATAATGTTTTCTAGGTAGTCACTAAATTCATTTTTATTGTGGCATCAATAACATGGAAAAAGAGAAAAGATTGTCTCGGGTATTTGTGTGTTGAAATAATTTTCTTTCTCGCTCTTCAGGTATTTGTGTGTTGAAATAATTTTCTTTCTCGCTCTTCACATTTGACCGTTGTGAATGTTAGTGTTATCATTAAACGTTGAATATGCTGCAAATTACACGTTTTTACGAGAGTACCTTTCCTTTTCCTAAAATACAGGCGCAAACAGTGTCTCTGGATTCTTCGCTGCTGCTTGCAGTTTACCTTTGATTACGTGAAGAAACAGATTCAGAAAATGCAGCCAGACGCTGAAGGAAAATTGCCCTACTCAGGTTCCTTTGATTGTGCCATGAAGACTTTGAAGGCAGGAGGACCCTTCAAATTCTACACTGGATTTCCAGTATACTGTGTTAGGATTGCCCCTCATGTTATGGTATGTTTCCTTCTACTTATCCTAACTTCTATTCGCTCGGTTTTATGTTAGCTTTTAACATATGTTTCCTTCTTTCTTTCGTCTATACAGATGACTTGGATTTTCCTTAATCAAATTCAGAAGGCGGAGAAGAAAATCGGATTGTGATTGTTGCTAAAGAGATACATCATCCTCTCTGAGTTGAGCTATATTAGAGATAACATCTTTACCTTGTTGTATTAGTACTATTTATGCTCACTCTTTACTTTCAGTTTTTTCACGCCTTCAAAGTGAAAGGGTGCTTTAAGATTTCTGTGGTGATTGATACATTGAGTCGCGGAAGGAAATTTAGGTTAGGCATTTGGTCTATTCAATATTCCTACCAATTTAGTTTTGGAAGGACTACTTTTATCCAAAATTTGATGGAAAGATTCTTTTAGCTGAATAATCTGTGTACTTCAGAAATTATCTTGAAGTAGGTATTCTGGATTTCTACACCAGTTTTGGCTTGCCCTCTTGAGTTTGATCTTCTTACCTAACTATGATGATGCTTAAATGGTTAAATTTCATTTGTTAGCATCCATCTTGGTATGTGCTATTGAGTATTGGAGTAAAAATGCTTCAATATGTTGTGCTCCATTAGATTGTTATATCCCTTGTGTATGCAAAAAAGATGCAAAATCATGTTCATGAATATGATTTTTCATTCATATGTTAAGGGGAAATAATGTCATTTAATAGGTTAATACATGTGTTAAAAGTTGTGTATTATTAATACATGAAAAATGATGTGTATTGATAATACACACTTTAATACAACAATTACATAGTCTAGAAAAGAATACCAAACATGGTACTACTAAACATGGTACTAATGCAAGTATTAGTTATGCATAGTCTAAAAAAGGATACTAAACATGGTGCTACTAATACACAAAGCATAATGCATGTATTATATTTTTAATACACTATACCAAATGACCCCTGATAAACTTGGCATAATACTGAACCACACATAATTGAAAAAAGGATTAACTTATATGCACCGATAATGACTATGTATGACTATTATCATACATTGTGCTAGGTATATGATGGTTATGCACGTCAACAATAAGAGATATTTAATAGTGTCGCAAAAATATTTAGCGCCATTTATGCGAACGTTTTTGCATTTATTTTCATAAAGTCTTTGATGATATTTATATCGAGTATCAATAAATATTCATATTTTTGGCGTTAAAAATAATTACTTTCAACGACAATTATTATTGCCCATAAAGCTACCGGTCATATATTACAAATTTTGTTATTAGCGATAAATGGTACCTATTTTAGCGGTAATTATTATGAAGACTAAAGATGACCACGAATTCACATTAATTCATATGTTAAATAAACCATATTGAGGAAGATAGTAGCACAAAATGACAAACTATCTTCATTATTTTAGTTTGCAAGAAAATTATAAGAATCAAGAACAATAATTAGCAATATTATGTCTCAAATAGAAGTTAGGTCCTATCAGTCATACCATAAAAGAACTCTACAATCTCATTCATATGCTAATAAAAAAGCTACAGACAATTTCTCATTCTAAGTTTATCGGTGTTTGGAAGTCATCAGACGATAAGCTGACATTGTTTTTTGATAACTAGCTTAACACGCTTTCAAAGACGTGCTCAACTTTATACACAAAATAATCAGTTCTCTTAGAATCGTATCGTGGCATGCATCCATATATTAACAAACCACAAATAATTTGATCTTAAACGTTATTAATTTTTGTTTCTTTTAAATAGTATTTTACAATTAATAAGAGTTGCTTTTTTAATCATAGTCTACCACAATGAACAGTTATTTTTTATTAAGTTTGGAAAAAATATTACCTTTCCCTACTATAATATTTTTATGCCAATTCATAAGAGAAAAAGATAAACTCATTCACATACTCAGCGTTTTGTACAAAACCATATTAATTTATGGTAAACTAATAAATTAAAGTGATTGTACATATCAACTAATAAATAATAATTGTGGATAAATAAATAAAGCTTATATAAAAAAGAAAAATATCATGTATCTTTGCCCATTTGATGAACATCGAATGTCAGAATCTTCAGGGATTCCTCGAGTATTACATTTGAAAATTCATAAATGTAATTGTAAATTTATGGTGACATGCATCTATATATTAACAAACCACAAATAATTTAATTTCAAAGGTTATTAACTTTTGTTTCTTTTAAATAGTATTTTCCAATCTATAAGAAATTTGCTTCTTAAATAGCAGTCTGTTAGAACGAACAATTATTTTTTATTAGGTTCGGGAGAAACTCAACCTTTTCCTACTACAATATTTTTACGCTAATTCGCACGAGGAAAAGATAAAATTATTCACATAACCGATGCTTGTATCGAACCATGCTAATTTTATGATTAACTAAGTAATTGAAGTGATTATACATATATCAACTAATAAGTAATAATCGTGTATAAATGAATAAAGTGCACGCAACAAAGAAAAATATGATGTATCTTTGCTCGTTCGATGAGCATTGAATGTCAGAATCTACCCGGATAGCTTGAATATTACATCTGAACATTCACAAATATTGTACTGATGATTATTTGATATATATATTTTTTATAAAAAAAATACATAAAGTAGCATACTTAAGTATTAAATGTTATGAAAGCTATTAATGGAAGCTTTGAGACAAAGAAGAAGAAGCAAGAGGAAAACTGAAGGTGAAACTACTGTTTCATTGAGATCCAAATACTATCATTACAAAAATGAATTCACCTTACATATCTAGCTACTGCTACCCCTTTTATACATGTAACTAACTACTCATATCATGCCTAATTATTAAGATATGCCAGCTGTCTAACTGTCTAACAAACTCATGATTACCCTTCTAACTAACTAACTAATTCTATCACTTCACTTAGTGCTTGTGGCACTCATAGCTCAACACTCCCCCTCAAGCAGAGGACTGAAAAACATTTTTCATTCCCAGCTTGTTGAGTAGAATGTCATGTTGTGGTTTGCATAAACCCTTAGTTAATAAATCTGCCTGCTGCTCCTTTGTACTTATGTGTTGTGTTTGAATCAGTTCATCAATAATTTTCTCCCTCACAAAGTGTCAATCTATATCAAAATGCTTGGTTCTTTCATGGAATATTGGGTGTGTTGCAATCTGAATAGCAGCTTTGCTGTCACAGAACAATTGAACTGGTAAATGTAGTTCAATTCCCAGTTCCTTGAATAACCCCTTTAGCCATACTATCTCAGCTACTTTTATGGCCATGCTTCTGAACTCAGCTTCTGCAGAACTTCTTGACACAGTTCCTTATTTCTTTGACTTCCAGGAAATGACAGCTTCTCCAAACTTAATTACATATCCTGTTACAGATCTTCTAGTTTCTACACATGCACCCTAATCAGAGCCACAGTATGCTACTAGCTTTGAACATTTTCCACTAGGCATGAACAAACCTAGACCAGCAGTTCCTTTTACATACTTAACTACTCTTAATGTTGCTTCTATATGTGACCTCTTAGGTGAATGCATAAACTGACTGAGTACTTGGACTACAAAGGCAATATCAGGCCTTGTCATAGTTAAGTATAACAGTCTACAATTTAATCTCTGGTTTTTTCCATAATCATCAAGAAGTCAGTCTTCACCAGTGTCACTAGCACCAATATGACTACCATAGTGTGTAGATGTCAATTTGTGATTGAAATCTAAAAGTGTACTTGCATGCTTACTCCCTGTTAGCCCCATCTCAGACATAAGCTCAAGTGCATACTTTCTCTGACACATGACAATTTCCTCCTGAGATCTAGAGAACTCAATGCCTAGGAAATATTTCAACTCTCCCAGATCCTTCATTTTAAATCTATGTTGTAAGTTCTTTTTTACTTGCTGAATAAGAGATATATTTGATCCTATTATCAGTAGATCATCAACATATACCCAAATGACCACGATATCATTCCCAACCTTTTGAGTGAACAATGAGTAGTCATAGTGAGACTACACAAACTGCACTTCCAGCAAAGCTTCTGTTAGTTTAAGATTTCACTGTCTAGGAGCCTGCTTAAGACCATATAGTGACTTATGAAGTTTGCAAACCATAGCTTTCTCCCCCTTGGTTGTAAAACCATCAGGCAACTGCATATACACATCTTCAAGGAGATCACCTTGGAGGAAAACATTAGAAACATCCATTTGAAACACAAACTAGCCAGAGGAAGCAGCCAAAGCCACAACTGATCTAACTGTAACCATCTTGGCTACAGGGGAAAAGGTATCAGTGTAGTCTAGACCCTCTTGCTGGTTGTACCCTTTGGCTACAAGCCTGGCCTTGTACCTCTCAACCTTTCCATTAGATTGAAACTTGACCTTATATACCCACTTGCAACCAATGAAAACCTTACCAGGAGGTAAAGAAATAAGAGACCAAGTTTGATTGTCTTCAAGAGCCTTCATTTCTTCTTGCATAGCAGTGATCCATTTGGGATCAAGACAAGCTTGCTTGTACGAAGTAGGTTCTTAAATAGATGAATAAGCTGCAAGTGATGCTCTGTATTCAGGGGATAAAGAGTTAAACTAAATAAACTGAGATACTGGATACAAGCAGGATTTAGTGGAGTTGGAGGGTAGGACACAGTCAGCCATCCACACTGGTGGTTTGAAACTTCTGGTAGACTTTCTGATAGGAGGTGGTGGAACAGGAAGAGAGCAGAAAGGTGTAGGAAAAGAAGAGCTACTCACAGTAGGTATAGATGTGGGGGAAGAAGGTATAGTAGGTGTAGAAGTTGTTGAATCATCTACAAAGTCAAGGGTTGGAAATAAAGGTTGAGGACTGGAGTTCAGATATTTGAAAGGGAAAATGGATTCCTGAAAGACAACATCTCTACTGATGAAGAAGGATTTAGAAGTAAGAGGAATAACCAAGGTGAACTGCAGGATAAGCTCTAGGAGCAAACTTGTCACTTCTTTTGACATCAGTTGCATAGCACAGAGATCGAAATACTCTAAAGTGATGCAAAGTAGGTGCCTTATGAAACAACTTTTCAAAAGGAGATGCACCATGTAATCGAACAGAAGGTAATCTATTCAGAATATATACAGTAGCAGACACAATCACCCCAGAACTTAAGTGGTATAAAGTCTTGAAACCTCAATGCTCTGGCCATGTTAAGAATATACCTGTGTCTTCTCTCAACAACCCCATTTTGTTGAGGGGTATAGACACAAAAACTTTGATAAAGAACTCCATACTATATAAATAAAGCATTGACTTGAGAGTTAAAAAACTCAGTGCCATTGTCAGTTCTGAAACATTTCACCCTTATACCAAACTGATTCTTTACCGTGAGAATAAAGTCTCTAAGTGGAACAATACAATCAGCCTTACTAGTTAGCAAAAATATCCATGTATATCTGGAAAAGTCATCTACCAAGGCCAAAAATATATCTTTTGTCATCATGAGTTGCAACTCTAGGTCCCTAGACATCAACATGAACAAGATCAAAGGAACAACAAGAGGTAGAAATACTTATAGGAAATGAAAGCTTTGTCTGTTTTGCAATAGGACATACACTACACTGGTGATCTTGCACTTTGACATTATGTAAACCTACAATCCTTCTTATAATAGGAATGGGAGCATGACCTAACCTTCTAAGCCATAAACTTTATACACAACCATTACTATTAGCAGAAGAAGAACTATCACAATTATTCATAGGACTAGAAGAAACAGATAAAGACAAAAGATTAGTTGACTCAAGTTCAGTTATGAGGGTGTGAGAAGTATCAGACTGCAGCAAATACAAACCATGCTCCTCTCTACCAATCCCCAGTACCTTTCCTATGAAGATTTCCTGAAAGATACAGAAATTAGGGAAGAATAGAACACCACATTTTAGACTTTTAGTCAGTTGAGACACTGACAGTAGGTTGTATTTAAAATCTGGTAAGAACAATACATCTATCATAGTCTTATCACCAAGAATAGAAGATTTACCAGCATGACTAATAGGGACTTGACCCCCGGTAGGTAGATTAACTTGTTTACTATTTTTTCCATGCAATGCTGAATAGTGTTTCAATAGGCTCAAGGTGTTCACCATGTGATTTAAAGCCCCACTATCTACTATCCATTCTGAACTAGATATGTTTCTCATTAGGGTTGAAATAGTACCTGAACCAGTAGTGGTTGCAACATTAGCACTGGCATCAGATTCCTTGTCTTTGCTTAGCATCTTAAGAATCTGGTTATACTGATCTTGAGTGAACAAGGGTGCTGAAGAATGTGTTCCTGAAAAAGAAAATCCTTGAGGAGCATTAAGCATCTGTAGATCAGCAGAGGAATTGCCATGAATAGTGACATTACTAGCATGATTATGAGATATGCTTCCTCCCTTTTCTTCCTATCAGATGGATAGCCATTCAATTTATAACAAGTGTCTTTAGTATGTCCCTTAAGATGACAATATTCACACACTAGCTGAGTTCTTCCATAACCTCCTCTGTGCTCATATTACATTCTAGGGTTGTGATTGAAACCAACATTACTAGAACCACCATATCCAGAGCTAGAGCCACCATAATTGTTGGTATGACTTTCATAACCACTACTTGAACCTCCAAGAGACATCTTGTTACTCATAAGAGCAGTAGATCCTGAGCTAGTATCACCAAGAGGAGAACCTCCTAAGGTTGTACCATTTAACCTCTGACTTTCCACATTTATAATCATAGCATAAGCTTGATTAATGGTAGGCAGAGGTGAAGTCATAAGAACCTGACTTTTAACATGAGCATAAGACTCATTTAGTCCCATTAAAAATTGTCACAACTTTTGCATCTGGAAGTGAGTTGCATAGTCCTTTGATTCAAGACAGGCACATGAAGAATGGGGAACTAGAGCATCCAACTCATCCCAAAGCTCTCTCAATCTGGAGAAATATGCAGAGATAGAGGAAGTACCTTAAACCAAAGTGACTATCTCTTTATGCAGATAAAAAGCCCTAGAAGCATTCACCTTATCGAATCTCTCACGGAGATCTTCCCAGACTTTATGTGAATCAGAAGCATAAATCACAGAACTCAACAGATCCTTGGACACTGTGTTCATAATCCACGCTAGCACTATAGCATTACACCTATCCCAGAAATTGTGTAAGTTGGAAGGATACATCTCTTTTCTACATGTGCCTAGAAGGAAACCTAGCTTATTTTTACCAAGCAACATAAGTCGCATCGATTTGCTCCATAGAGAGTAATTTTCGGAGCCTAGAAGTTGAGTAGAGATGATAATAGAACCTTGTGTATCAGATGGATGAATGCATAGAGGATGATTAGCATCAACTTGATCAACCTGACCAGATTCAGTGTTTGATAAACCTTCAGCTGTAGCAGCACTTGTTGGAGCTCCAGTATCCGATGTTGACATTATGCTTGGACAATGAAGCGATCAAGGTAGAAGGTGAAGTCGAATTTGACAGAGAAACAAAAAAAATCTTCACTTTTGAACCCTAGTGCGCAATTGCTTCAACCAAAAATTGATTTTGGAAGGAAAAATAGCGATGTAGAGAAGCTAGAACTTGGATTTGATACCATGTTAAGAAAGCTCCATTAACGGAAGCTTTGAGACAAAGAAGAAGAAGCAAGAGGGAAACTGAAGGTGAAACTACTGTTTCATTAAGATCCAGAAAACTACCATTACAAAAATGAATTCACCTTACATATCTAGCTACTGCTACCCCTTTTATACATGTAACTAACTACTCATATCATGCCAAGTTATTAAGATATGCCAGCTGTCTAACTGTCTAACAAACTCATGATTACCCTTCTAACTAACTAACTAATTCTATCACTTAACTTAGTGCTTGTGGCACTCATAGCTCAACATTAAATTACAAAAAATAACAACACTTTTATCAAATTACATTTTGTAGCATATGTATTTGTATGTATTTTTATTTTTGTAGCAACAATTTGCAAAAATACAAAATACATATGATCATAAGGGCAGTAATAATCATATGTATTTGTCTTTTTGAAGCAACAGTTTGCAAAATACAAAATACAACTTGCTATATTATGTAATTATGGAACTGTTGCTATGAAACTCATAATTAATGGGATAAATATGCTATTTCTGAATTTTTTCCTTCTTTTACTAATTCTCTTCAATTTGTACTCAAATAAAGTGATAAGATAAAATATCATACGTACTTATCATTTACTAATGTTTTATTTTTTTATTATTACTCTTGTATATGTATTTTTGAAGCAACAGTTTGCAAAAATACAAAATACAACTTGGTATATTATATAATTATGAAACTGCTGCTATGAAACTCATAATTAATGGGATAAGTATGATATTTCTGAATTTTACCCTTTTTTTATTAATTCTCTTCAATTTGTACACAAATAAAGTGATAAGATAAAATATCATACGTACTTATCATTTACTAATATTTTATTTTTTTATTATTACTCTTCAATGTGTACTCAAATTAATAAAGTGATAAAATAAAATATCATACGTACTAATGATGTAATATTTTCTTTTCAATACTTTTCTAGAACGTGTACCCAAATAAAACCACGGTCAATTGCGATCAACCGCCATAATTCAAATTAAGAAAAACATATATTGTCTAATTATGAATTATGGTCATTAAGGATTCGATTAGCGCTAACGACACAAAAAAATGGAGGCGAAAGTGGTTCCGTTCAAATCGTTTACAAAAAAAGAAAAAACATAAATTTATAGGCTCTCTAAGTAATTTTAATTTATTTTCCTAAAAAGGTGAAACAAAATATGGGAATTTCTAATATAAAAGCTCTTGGTGTTGGGATAAAAAATCACAACTTCTTCATTTCACAGATATTGAGTAGTGTTAACTTAGCCATGCCAAGAATGAGCAAGGGTCGAAAAAAGGTCGAAATCGTGGAAATGAAAAATGAGAGTAACATGCAAGTTACGTTCTCTAAGCGTCGTGCTAGCCTCTTCAAAAAGGCTAGTGAACTTTGTACGCTATGTGGCGCTGAAATTGCCATTGTGGTATTTTCTCCAGGCAAGGCCAACAAAGTTTACTCCTTTGGCCACCCTTCAGTGGAGTTGTTGGTGGATACGTTCCTAGGGAGGGACCTCCCTCCACCAAATGATGATGATCGCCACAACCACCTAATCAGGGCTCATCGAAACACTAGTCAACGTGGGCTCAATAAGGAGGTCATGGACATGCAAGAGTCTCTCCAGAAGGAGAAAGCTATAGGGAAATCCCTACTTGAATCTGGAAGGGGAGCCTACGATCGTGTGTGCGAATCTCCGATTATCGAAGGACTTAGCCTTTCCCAACTTGAACAATTGAAGGAGGCATTGGAAGCTCAAAAGCGAAAAGTTGAATTCGAGGCAAAACTTCAACAAATGGGGAGTGCTCCACTCCCATTTCTCACCTTTGGAAGTGCCTTGTCTCCTACTAGTGGTGATGGGGCAAGTTCTTCACATGGACCCAATGTTGGTGCACCCTTTCCTAATTAGGGCTGGTGGATCTACTTCTTCTGCAGTTCCCTACTAGTTCAACTGCCGTTCCTAAGTCGCGCATTATGGAAGATGCATGAGTAATAAGTGCACATCTAGGTTTATCGTGTCATTTGCGTTATCCTCAGTGTGTCCTGTCTTATAATTTGAGTCAGTCCTACGATGTTCATTATCTGTGTTATGGTTCATTCGAACCCTATAAGTTTAGTTATTGTGTCATGTTGCCAGTCCATTGTCGTGTTGATTTTATCATTTGAATGGTGTTAGTGTGTGTCGTTCGAGTCATGTTATCAGTCCACAGTCGTG
>NC_061118.1:163866227-163873315 GCF_002878395.1 Capsicum annuum
CTATTTCATAAGGATCAAAACGACAAGGGCATTAATCAAAAGGGAAGGTTCACTCTCATACCCATGATCTTAACAGAAATATATAAGGCTTTAACCGAAGTGAAGGGGGGAAGGAGATTTTTTTAGGGCAGTAACCTGATATTGCAGATATGGGTGATAGAGCATTTACATGCACCTTCTTTAGTTAGACCAGACGTGTTAGATCGTTGTATTCCCAATCGAGTGAAAGCCATGGACTCCAGGTTGCGTTTGGATAAATTCTCGTTACCCGTGGGAGTCGACGTTTGGATTGAATTTCTTGAGTCAAGAACCAGGGATAACGTTTTGTGGACTTATGTGTGGCTTCTCCCAAAGATAGTATTGTTGGGTTGTCAGACGCAGCTCCCTTTATTTATGTTAGGGCTCAATTGCCCTGGACCATACAGTCCTTCTAGGGTAATGCGCCAGTTGGGTAGGCTGCAGGACGTGCCACCAGCAGTGGATCTTCTGAAGAATGTTGAGTACTTCAAGGACCAAGCCTTAGGTGAGAGCAAGTACGAGCAGTTTTGGAAGCATGCAACAAAGCTAGGTGTGGACACGCTCAAAGAAAGTTCAGATAATCCGGGCCACACTCAGGGATATGAGGTCTGGCTTCAATCTATCCCTCGGGGTATCAGTCAACCCTTACCAGCCCAGCTTAGAGGGAGAATACAGGAAGAATGCATAGTAGACGATCATCAGGATGAAAATGTAGGGTCCAAAGTGGAAACACTGAGGGTTCAGCTAGCAGATTTATTCAAGATGGTAGAAAGGTGTCAGAATAATCTTTCCAAGTGCACTCCTCATGAAGCGAGAATAAGGGCCTGAAGCTTCTTCCCCAGTATCAGGGTGTCTTTACAGGACATGCTACAAAGCTTGAATGGGAGAAAGAGAACTTCAGAGACAGGTCCATATCAGCCAGGGTCATCACGCAGAGCAACAGTCTAAAAGAGCACTTCTTATCTTTATTCAATTTGAGTCTTTTATGTGTCTGTCATTGTAGGGTAGCTTCTTTTTTAAGTCGAAGTCAAGTTATTTTGGTATTAGTGTCTTTATTAGTAATTTCACCTATGTCGTCTTAGGGATCTATAATGTTGTTTCGTATTTGTTGTTTAGTTTTAAAGTGGTCCCAAACTTTTGTACGTTTTGTTGTTTTCGTTCTTCAAAATATTATGATGTTACGTCTTTCCTTGGTTTGCTTATTTTCGTTCTCACAAAAAAAATATGTTTATGTACATACTGCCCGAACTACACAAGATCTAATTCATGTACAACATGATACATAGGCAACCTACTTTTGGGTTTGATCTAATCATTTTGTTTCGTTGTTTTTCATTATTTTTCCTCTTTTAAGGAAAAACAAAAGCCATAAAGAATGATAAAATAAAGGTAGATAACGAGAGAAAAGAAAAGAGCAGAGAGTGATACGAAAAAAATGAGAAGAAAAAAAAAAGAAAAGAGAGGGAAAGAAAAATAATAATAAGTGTAGATAAAAAAAATAGTGTAGACAAAAATCAGGATAATGTTAAAATGATCTCGCTACCCTCAAAAGTTGGTAGAAATGAACATGAATTTAGGAAAATTTTACCAATGTGATTCCCATGCTTGTTGTGTGCCCTAATCCTAACGGATGTCGTCTTTGATGAGCATGTTCTTTCAGATAACAGTGGTAGGTTTGCAGCACTCTAGCTAGTCACCCATACTTCACCAGATTCAAAGCAAAGCTCGCCATAACTAGCAGGGATATTGAAAATTCGCTCATTGACCTGGATCAGGATCACAGGGAAGAAAGGTCTGAACACAATGAGGAGGTAGTAAGGCTCAGGCAATAAGTGATAGATTTACACCGGGCATGGGCCAGCGGAATACCTCCTCCTCCGCTCCCTGAAGCTCTTGGGAATATCTCTAACTGCCCACCGCTCTCTCAGGCACAATTCTCTGCTCCTACTGAGTCACTTGAGCACGGGCCAGGATACACTCCGCGACATTATTATCCTGGCAGTTCTGGTGTGCCCTTGGCAGCTCCCCAATCAAGACCCGCTGCTCAGCCAGCGCCACCGATCACATCGGTATTCGTGGCTCCGCCACCACATGAAACTCCTATATATGCTGCGCATCCCACAATGAGGCTTCCTAGGTCTGCCAGTGAGCCAGTACTGAAGGTTTCAGATAGCCAGTATAATGCCTCGGAGCCTACTTTGCAAATAAATGAACCGTATGGGTACACTCAGCCGCCCGCATTTCCATTTGATATGGAGAAACTTGTCGCAACGGAGGAACAGGATATCATAGCCCAGAAACTGAAGAGTTTAGAGCAGGCTATGAGGAATTTGCAAGGGATCGGAGATTATAGGAGTGTTTGCTATAAAGATCTTTGCATGTTCCCAGACATCAATCTTCCCCCCAATTTTAAGATGCCTAAGTTTGAGAAGTATGAAGGACACCCGTACCCAGTATATAGCGCACCACCATATGCCCAAACCCCTTCTTACCCGCAATGGCGCGCGCAAGCTCCACAAAATCGCCCATTCGCTTCACCAAATTATCAAAACCCCTCCAGACCCAGTTTTCATCCTAGGCCTGAGTATAAGAAGGAGAAGGCGGTCAAAAACCAATTCACGCCTCTTGGGGAGTCATATGCTAGCTTGTTTGATAGGTTGAGAAAGTTGAAGGTTTTAAGCCCAATTCAAGGAAGGCTTTCAAATCCATCTTCGAGGAATCTCAATTATTCTTTAAGGTGTGCGTACTGTTCTGATATGCCAGGCCATGATTTTGAGAAATATTGGCATTTAAAGAGAGCTGTCCAAGATTTAATTAACATAAATTAGATACTGGTCCAGGCCTCGGAGGGTCCAAACATTAACCAGAATCCGCTGCCAACCCATGCTGAAGCCAATATGTTAGAATTTATATATGACGGGAAAGAGTCTTAGAGGGGTTATAAGCCTATTGTCAAGATACAGACCATCGAGGAGAAATCGGTGAATGTAGCGGAGTCTTTGAAAGCAATGTCATTGAGCTAAGAAGGAATGAGAGAAGATAAAGCCCAAGAAAGCACAAAGAAGCCCCTGATCACAGTACAAGGTGCCAGAAGGTATGTTGATTTAAGTCAGGATAAACCTAAGTAAACAGTGGTGGGAGCTCTGAGTCAGCCCATCTTGATGGTGAAAGGAGCGCTGGCAGCACCTATTGTCCTCAAACCGATGACCCAACCTCCGATAGTTGATACGAAAAGAGTTCCCTGGAATTATGGGCGGACTGTGATGACCTATCACGGGAAAGAAGTAGTAGAAGATGTAGATGAGGTAGGGGGTTTGACTAGGTCAGGAAGATGCTTCATGCCTGAAAGCTTAAGAAAGTTCAAGCCAACGGCGAGTGGACCGTCATCTATCAAAAAGCCAATCACCGAAGAGGAAGCTGAAGAATTTTTGAAAAAGATGAAGTTGCCAGAGTATTCAATATTAGACCAGTTGAAGAAAACCCCTGCTCAAATTTCCCTTTTATCTTTGCTGTTGTACTCCAAGGAGCATCGTGATGTTTTACTGAAGGTATTAAATGAAGCATATGTTCCAAGGGAGATTACAATCAACCAGCTTGAGAAAATGGTTGGAAAAATCTTTGAGGTCAATCGAATCAGCTTTTCTGATGATGAATTACCTGTTGAAGGTACAGGACATAACCGGGGCCTTTACATTACAGTAAAGTGTGAAGATTTCTATGTCACTCATGTTATGATTGATGGAGGTTCAGGTGCAAATATTTGCCCTATTTCTACTTTGCAAAAGTTGAATATTGGTGCTGACAGGATCAGGCCCAATAAGGTACGCGTTAGAGCTTTCGATGGTGCAAAATCAAATTCCATTGGCGATATAGAACTAATGTTAACCATAGGGCCTGTTGAGTTCGCCATAGAGTTTCAAGTATTGAATGTAGACTCCTCTTACAATCTGTTGTTGGAAAGGCCATGGATCCACAAGGCCAAGGCAGTTGCATCTACACTGCACCAAATGATTAAGTTTGAGCATGACAGGAAAGAAGTAGTTATTCATGGTGAAGGAGATTTGTCAGCCTACGAAGATTCTCCCTTGTCTCTTATTGAAGAAAATAACGTAGAGGAGACATTCGTCTATCAAATTTTTGATACAGTGCAAGTGAATCGTATCCTTGAATGGCTGGCTATACCGGGACCGCAATTGTCTTCTGCTTCTACCATGATGGTGAGTGAACTTTGGAAATACGGATTTGAGCCAGGAAAGGGTTTGGGAGCGTCTCTGCACGGTATAGTTCATCCCATACGTCCGAGTAAGAACGTGGGCACGTTTGGTCTGGGATTTGAGCCTACAGCTGAAGATCTGAAGAAAGCCAAGGGAAGGAAAAAAAATATGGTCACTTCCTCGTCCAATGCCACTACTCAGTGAATCATTTGTGAAGAGCGGTGTTACGAAGCATGTGGAATTTGAGGTTGAATTGGTTGATGACTTCCAGAACCTTTGTATTGAAGTTGATATGGTCGAAGCAGGAGAAGGTACCAGTATGGAAGACGTGCAATTCATAGGTCCAGCTGTTCGGCTCAATAATTGGGAAGTCACTCCTCTCCCCGTCAGGAGGGAGTTTTGGTAGTTTATTTTGTTTTTCATTCTGTTTAGCCGAGTTATTTTAGGGTTGTAATTCAGATTTTAGTTTGTTTATGTTATGTTGGCATCTGTGTTTAAACCCTTCTATCCTTTTATTTAATGAAATGCAATGTCCCTTTTGTTTTGTGTCTAATATATTTTGTTTTTCTTTTCTTACACAGTTCTCGTTATGCTGATTCTAATGACATGACATGCATGCAGAATTTTTAGCCTGATCTTAAAATCCAAACTAATCAAGATGGAATGAAGTAGGATGGGGAATATGATGAAGAAAAACCACTAGAAGAAATAAGCAAAGAGGTGGAACTGTTTGAAGACAAACCGAATCCTAATTTGAATGAGACTGAGCCAATAAATCTAGGGGATCAAGAAGATGTTAGGGAAACTAAAATCAGTGTACATGTTTTGCCACAGCTAAAAGATGAAACGATTCAAGCATTAATTGATTATAAGGATGTTTTTGCATGGTCTTATGATGATATGCCTGATTTAAGCACTAAATTAGTGGCTCGCAAATTGCCAACTGATCCCGCGTTCCCTCCTGTCAAACAGAAGTTGAGAAAGTTTAAAATGGATGTAAGTATTAAAATTAAAGAGAAAATCATAAAACAACTTGAAGCCAAAGTAATTCGAGTGGATCGCTATCCCATGTGGTTATCCAATGTTGTTCCCGTACCAAAGAAAGATGGCAAAATTTGAGTGTGTGTTGATTACCGTGATTTGAACAGAGCCAGTCCGAAAGATGATTTTCCACTGCCCAACATTCTCATTTTGTTAGGCAACTGTGCTAAACACGAGGTTGCCTTTTTTGTGGATTGCTATGCCGGATATCACCAGATCATTATGGATAATGAAGACGCGGAGAAGACATCTTTTATCACACCATGGGGAACTTATTGTTATCGAGTGATGCCGTTCGGTTTGAAGAATGCTGGAGCAACATACATGAGAGCAATGACCACTATGTTTCATGATATGATGCATAAGGAGATTGAGGTCTACGTGGATGATGTGATTATTAAGTCAAAAAGTCAGGCCTACCATGTTAAAGATTTAAGAAAGTTCTTTGAAAGGCTTCGCAGGTATAATCTCAAACTCAACCCGGCAAAATGTGTATTTGGAGTTTCGTCCGGAAAACTGTTGGGCTTTGTAGTTAGCCGTTAGGGAATTGAATTGGATCCCTCAAAAATCAAAGCCATTTAGGATTTGCCTCCGTCCAAGAATAGAACGGAGGTGATAAGTTTGCTTGGTAGACTGAACTACATTAATAGGTTTATTGCTAAACTCACGACCACTTGTAAGCCCATATTCAAGTTGATGAAAAAGAGTGCTGCAGTAAAATGGACTGAAGAATGTCAGGAATCATTCGATCGAATCAAAATATATTTGTCAAATCCGCCCGTGCTGGTACCCCCGGAGCCTGGTAGGCCTTTAATCTTATATTTATCAGTCATGGACAATTCTTTCCGTTGTGTCCTGGGTCAACATGATGTCACAGGCAAAAAGAAGCAGGCTATTTATTATCTTAGCAAGAAGTTCACCGCATATGAGGCCAGGTATACTCTTCTTGAAAGGACGTGTTGTGCCCTAACTTGGGTAGCACAGAAGTTGAAGCATTATCTCTCATCCTATACTACTTATCTCATCTCCCGCATGGATCCTTTGAAGTATATCTTTTAGAAGCCTATGCCGATGGGTCGATTGGCAAAATGGCAATTATTGCTTACTGAGTTCGACATTGTATATATGACTCGAACCTCCATAAAAGTCCAAGCCTTGGTAGATCATCTTGCTGAGAATCCCATCAATGAAGAGTACGAGCCATTAAAGACATATTTTCCTGACGAAGAAGTGTCGTGTGTCGATGAAGTCGTTATAGATGCTGATCCTGGTTGGAGGTTATTTTTCGATGGAGCTGTCAATATGAAAGGAGTCGCAATAGGTGCGGTTCTTATCTCTGAATCGGGACAACATTTTCCAGTAACACCACAACTTCGATTCTACTGTACTAACAATATGGCAGAGTATGAAGCCTGCATTCTTGGTTTGAGGTTAGATGTTGATATGGGAGTCCAAGAATTATTGGTTTTGGGAGATTTGGATTTGCTCGTCCATCAAATTCAAGGCGATTAGGAGATGCGAGATTTGAAGCTCATCCCGTATCGACAATGCTTGCAGGAGCTATGTCAATTTGTGTTAGTAAAATTTAGGCATATTCCAAGGATTCATAATGAAATTGCTGATGCTTTAGCCACTCTGTCTTCAATGCTCCAACATCCTGACAAAGCCTACATCGATCCAGTGCATATACAGAGTCGTGATCAGCATGCTTACTGTAATGCGGTTGAAGAAGAGCTCGATGGAGAACCCTAGTTCTTGGATATCAAGTGGTACATTCAGTCAGAAGAATACCCATCATATGCCACCAACTATCAA
>NC_061118.1:163873415-163876544 GCF_002878395.1 Capsicum annuum
AGCCTACATCGATCCAGTGCATATACAGAGTCGTGATCAGCATGCTTACTGTAATGCGGTTGAAGAAGAGCTCGATGGAGAACCCTAGTTCTTGGATATCAAGTGGTACATTCAGTCAGAAGAATACCCATCATATGCCACCAACGATCAAAAGAGGACTATTAGGCGTTTGGCTAGTGGATTTTTCTTAAGTGGGGGAATCTTGTATAAGAGGACCCCAGATCTGGAACTTTTAAGGTGTGTAGATGCAAAAGAAGCCTCGGCAATCATGGTTGAAATACACTCTGGAGTATGCGGGTCGCCCATGAACGGTCATGTCTTGTCAAAGAAGATTCTTCGAGCAGATTATTACTGGCTCACTATGGAAAGGGATTCTATCCAATTTGTTCGAAAGTGTCATCAATGTCAGGTACACGGTGATATGATACGTTCTCCTCCTGTTGAGTTGCATGCAATGGCCTCTCCATGGCCGTTCGTGGCTTGGAGAATGGATATGATTGGACCGATTGAGCCAAAGGCATCAAATGGGCATAAATTCATTTTGGTAGCCATTGACTACTTCACAAAGTGGGTAGAAGCAGTAACTTTCAAGTCAGTGACAAAGAAGGCTGTGGTAGATTTCGTTCATGCCAATATCATTTGTAGATTTGGAATTCCTAAGATAATCATTACAGACAATGCTGCCAATCTCAATAGTCATTTGATGCAAGAAGTATGTCAACAGTTTAAGATCGCACATCGAAATTCTACTCCATATCGCCCAAAGGCCAATGGTGCTGTAGAAGCCGCCAATAAGAATATAAAAAAAATACTGCAAAAAATGATACAAGGGTCTAGACAGTGGCATGAAAAGTTGCCGTTTGCATTGCTCGGTTATCGCACCACTGTTCGCACTTCAACAGGGGCAACTCCATATTTATTGGTATATGGGACAGAAGCAGTCATCCCTGCAGAAGTTGAAATTCCCTCTCTTCAAGTCATTGTAGAAGCAGAGATTGATGATGATGAATGGGTAAAAACCCGACTGGAACATTTGAGTTTGATTGAAGAAAAAAGGCTAATGTTTGTGTGCCATGGCCATTTGTATCAGAGGAGGATGGCTTGAGCGTATAACAAAAAGGTTCTTGTAATTTTGAAGTTGGTCAGTTGGTATTGAGACGTATCCTTCCTCACCAGGTTGAAGCGAAAGGCAAGTTCTCCCCTAACTGGCAAGGTCCCTTTGTTGTGAAGAAAGTGTTGCTCAATGGAGCCTTATATTTGACAGATATTGAAGGCAAAATGGCAGAAATGGCTATCAATACTGATGTGGTCAAAAGATACTATGTATGATATTTGATCCTTTGTTGATTTTATTGCATGTTTAGTACTTGCATTTTTTAAGATTGATATGATGAAGGCATTTTATTCTTCTATCCAAACATTGTGTCATCCTTTGTTTACCCGTTTGAGCTTCGTTTTATTTTTCTTTCATATCCCTCTTTTGGAATCAAAATAGAGTCAAAGATAAATGTCAAGAAAATAAGAATAAAAGAAAGAGTTTGAAAATAAAAGAAAAATTAAATCAAAACAAAGAACAAGTTGATGGAACTACGTCCGACCTGATTCTCCTCTCTCGGGAGTGAGATACATAGGCTACCCTATTTCGGGCTAGGTCCAACCAAATAAAGATTTAAGATTCACCCAGTCAACAAAACTGGGGCATGAGTTAATGTGTTGTTTGAGTCGATTCCAAAAGTTGTAAGTCCCACCCCTACTTCAAGTATCGTTTGAGCCCCTTACCATCTTTTCTAACCTTAACCAAAAGCCAAGTTACAACTAAAGAAATTTCTTCAGATCAATTTTTGATAATGTTAAGGCTAAGCATGCAACGGATATGATGATACACTGTGAAGTACCACTGGTCTCCCTCAGTATAAGAAATCAGGAAAGAAATAAAAAAAATGAGAGAGTTATTGATGAAAAACCCCGTGGGCATCATAAGGCGATGGTGAGTTGAGAGAAATGAAAATGAGAGAGTCTTATTAGTGAAAACCCCCGTGGGCATCATAAGGCGATGGTGAGTTGAGAGAAATAAAAATGAGAGAGTCTTATTGGTGAAAACCCTCACGGTCATCGTAAGGCGATGGAGAGTTCATGAGAAAAGTGAAAAGTGAAAAGAAAGGAATTTGTTGGCAAAAGTCATTTAAGATGTCGACAATCGAATGTGATGAATGAGTCCAATGGATTTGAAGAAGCGGCTCAGCGGCAATTTGTACGAACTCAATAACAAATGGGGAGTCTGGATAGGAAGATCAGGCAGCTCAATCCAAAATGCATGCCATGCTCATTGGAGTTGGTTGTCGTATTCAGATAAGTTTTCTTTTTGAATACGGGACATTGCCCTTTTCTTTCATTTGCATATTCATGCTTTTTGTCTTTTCTTATGTCATTTATCAAAATAAAAGTCACCATCATTTCTTTATATTTTAAGTCAAGTTTGTGTCAAAACAAACGAGAAAAGGTTTCAAAATTTACTACTAGTCTTTTATGAGGAAAAGCCAAGGAACAGCACAGGAAAGAGATATGATCGTAATTCAACATGAAACAAAGGAAGTCTATCAATCGACAGGCTGTTGGATTCATGGAAGCATTAAGATTTGAGAAAAGGGTGCACCTCAGAGGCATGGTAAAATTGAAACCCATTGTTTGAGTCAAAACTCATTTCCTTCAATCTGGATTCGGGGCAATGATGCGGCAAGATAGGGAAGGTGTCAGCGATTTGGACAAAAATGAAAGGAATGAGTTCTGGGGCAGATACCTGAGAAGCCAAGAGCTGCAAGCAACCACTAAGTTTTTAACTGACAAATTTTCTTTGTTGAAATAGGGGCAAACTCGCTTCACTTAATTCAGCTACCATTGGAAATACACATCCGTGGGATTTTACTTTCTGTTCAGGACCCTCCTGAAAAATGGGATTTTACTTTATGTTCAGGACCCTCCTGGAAAATGAAATTTTACTTTATGTTCAGGACCCTCCTAAAAATTGGGAATTTACTTTCTGTTCAGGACCCTCCTAAAAAATGAGAATTTACTTTATGTCAGGACCCTCCTGAAAAATGGGATTTTACTTTCTGTTCAGGACCCTCCTGT
>NC_061118.1:163876644-163877241 GCF_002878395.1 Capsicum annuum
GTTCAGGACCCTCCTGGAAAATGAAATTTTACTTTATGTTCAGGACCCTCCTAAAAATTGGGAATTTACTTTCTGTTCAGGACCCTCCTAAAAAATGAGAATTTACTTTATGTCAGGACCCTCCTGAAAAATGGGATTTTACTTTCTGTTCAGGACCCTCCTGAAAAATGGGATTTCACTTTCTGTTCAGGACCCTCCTGAAAAATGGGATTTTACTTTCTGTTCAGGACCCTCCTGAAAAAATGGGATTTTACTTTTAGTTCAGGACCCTCCTGAAAAATGGAATCTTGCTTTCTGCTCAGGACCCTCCTAAAAAAATGGGATTTTACTTTCTGTTCAAGACCCTCCCGAAAAATGAGAATTTACTTTATGTCAGGACCTCCTGAAAAATGGAATTTTACTTTCTGTTCAGGACCCTCCTGAAAAATGGAATCTTACTTTCTGCTCAGGACCCTCATGAAAAATGGGATTTTACTTTCTGTTTAGGACCCTCCTGAAAAATGGGATTTTACTTTTTGTTCAAGACCCTCCTGAAAAATGGGATTTTACTTTCTGCTCAGGACCCTCCTGAAAAATGGGATTTTACTTTCTGTTCAG
>NC_061118.1:163877341-163879319 GCF_002878395.1 Capsicum annuum
TTTACTTTCAGCTCAGGACCCTCCTGAAAAATGAGATTTTACTTTATGTTCAGGACCCTCCTAAAAAATGGGATTTTACTTTTGTTCAGGACCTCCCTGAAGAATGGGAATTTACTTTCAATTCAGGACCCTCCTGAAAAATGGGATTTTACTTTCTGCTCAGGACCCTCCTGAAAAATGAGAATTTACTTTCAGCTCAGGACCCTCCTGAAAAATGAGATTTTACTTTATGTTCAGGACCCTCTTGAAAAATGAGAATTTACTTTCTGTTCAGGACCCTCCTGAAAAATGGGATTTTACTTTCTGTTCAGGACCCTCCTGAAAAATGGGATTTTACTTGCTGTTCAGGACCCTCCTAAAAAATAGAATTGTACTTTATGTTCAAGACCCTCCTGTAAAATGGGATTTTACCTTCTGCTCAGGATCCTCCTGAAAAATGGGAATTTACTTTCAGCTCTGGACCCTCCTGAAAAATGGAATTTTACTTTATGTTCAGGACCCTCCTGAAAAATGGGATTTTACTTGCTGTTCAGGACCCTCCTAAAAAATGGGATTTTACTTTATGTTCAGGACCCTCCTGAAAAATAGAATTTTTACTTTCTGTTCAGGACCCTCCTGAAAAATAGAATTTTTACTTTCTGTTCAGGACCCTCCTGAAAAATGGGATTTTACTTTATGTTCAGGACCCTCCTGGAAAATGGGTACTTTACTATAAAATTTTGTTTGAGATAATTTTCGTTCTAGTTTTAATTTTGGTTTCAGGAGTCCGCCTGAAGAACGGGGTGATGAAATAGTAAGTCAGGAGCCCGCCTGAGAACAGGGTGATGAAATAACAAGTCAGGAGCCCACCTGAACAACAGGGTGATGAAATAACAAGTCAGGAGCCCACCTGGAGAATAGGTTAAACAAATGAAAAGTCAGGCAACAAAGCGAAGTAATTGAAAGCGAAGCAACAAGTTGAAAGAAATGGCAAGTCAGGAGCCCGCCTGAAGAATAGGGTGATAAAAGTCGAGTCAAGAACCAAAAGAAGCTGTATAGTTAGGATTTTTGTAATTTCATTTATGTTTTAACTTGTAATTTTCATTTTTGATGTAATGACAGAGCCGCAGACCGGAACCTCGACGGAACCTCACTCGACTCTCCAACTCGGTATAGCCCACTTCTCTTCCAATCCTTTGAAACACCCGTGACTTGATTCTTTCATGACTTGGGTAGGAAGGATGTCTTAAGTCAAGACCCGGTTATTCTGTTTCTTTCTTTGAATAATGGACGGATCAAAATTTGGTCTCGCTGTCTACTTCTTTGCCTGAAAACACTTCGTGTTTACATTCAAAGGGGGCATGATGTAGACACCTAATTTCGTCCCTCCCCGATGTCGTTTTACCCATTTTTATTTTTATCCTACCGTGTACTCTCACCCATGTTATTATACCCTCACAAAATACAAAAAAAAATATATAACAAAATCCCTAACAAAACCTATCCTAACTAATTCTATCTTATCCTAACAACCTACCCAATCAAAATAAACCACACCTCCCTACCCCTACCTAACCCTACCCCACATCACACACACCCCCCTTCTTTTTTTCTTATCCAAAAAGAAAGGGCCAGGAAGGGGAAAATACAATATATACACACATACACACAAAGACAAAAAGGAGGACTCCATCTTCTTTAGGAGAACATTTTTTTTTGGCATTAACAGTAACAAAAAAGAAAAGGACAATTTTGGATCATCAGCAACAAAATATATATATATATATATATATATAATAACACAGCATATCTCAAGAAAATTGGTCTTCAATAAGTACAGCACAGACGCGTCTTTGCTTCTTTATCAAAGAAGCATCGACTAGTCTCCATCCATTCTTCAAAAATGCACAGCAAGACTACTGACCCCTCCCTTATTTGTTCTTCTTCTTCTCCTCCTCAACCACCCCCAAAATGAAACCCTATCCACCACCATAACTGA
>NC_061118.1:163882319-163949225 GCF_002878395.1 Capsicum annuum
TCCTTGCAAAGTTGGCAGCAAGCAGTGGAGAATCTATGCTATACACCGAGTTTTGGCCAACTACCAGCAGGAGCTAAAGGCGCATATTTCTTAGATAAGTCACAGCTTCCAAATCTTAGGATTAGATATGATAAGGCCAATTTCCTTGTTAGCTAAGTGTAGTGTTTTGTAGATAGTGTGAATGTACAACAGGTTCACTGTTTTGTCACATTCTTTTTGCCCAGATTGTTTTGCGATCTTTGATATATATTAAGGGTAAGGCCTAGTCCCCCCTCTTTCATAATTAATATACATCACCAGGTTTTCATACTTGGAAATTAAATTAAAAAAAAAAATTCATGATAACTTATTTTCAACCAAACAGCAATACGCACTACAAAAAAAACCACGTTTTAGCCACGTGCAAAATCGTGGTTATATGGTACCAAAACCGTGGCTAAATAGTTTAGCCACTTCTTTAGCCACGATTAAAGGTGTGTCCAACAGGGGCGTAGCGAGTTTATTAGCCATGATTTTAACGTCCGTAGTAACATTTCACTAGCCGCGGTTTTCGGGTACATTTAGCATTCACAGCATTTAGTGTGGCGAGTGAATGTTGTGGTCCAAATTTCCGAGCATTCACAAGCAGATCCCATATCCTTGTGTCTAGGTGTAGACACGTGATTTTTGATCTTCCTCGAATTTTAATTTATTTTTGATATTAAATATTTATATTTGGTATAATATTATTTAATTTCTTATTTTATTTTAATTTTAATAACGTTTTAGTTAAAATTTATTTTTGATATTTTTATTTCTATTTTTTATCCTAATTTTAAAAATAATACAAAAATTCAATATATATATATATATATATATATACACACACACACTATTTATTCTAAATCTTAATAAATAAATTAGTAGTTTAATATTATTATATTTATTGCTATTATTATTTATTTATTTATTATTATTTATTTTTATTTATTTGTTATTATTTATTATTATTTTATTGTTTTCAATTATATATATATATATTCAAAATTCAAAAAATACTATCCTAATAGATAACTACTCCCCCAATTTTTTTCTCCCCCAAAATCCCTCTACTTAAAGGACTCCCACCCACCCCCCAAAAAAGACTACGAACATCATCAAATACTGCATTAGTGAAAAACAGAGAGAAAAAAAAAAGGTGAGAAAACAAGCGAAGAAGAGAGAGTAAGGATTCAAAAGTGAGAGTTTCGTTTGAAATTTTCCGGTGACGACATTCGAGTTTCTATTTTAATTCATTATCAGGTTCTTATTTAATTGTGCACTTTTATTTTTATGAATTATGTTGTGAGTTACATCATGAATAAAGTTGTGTCAGTAATTTTCTTGAATTATTTATTGTGTATGATTTATTGTAGTGTTATGTTTATTTGAACGATTATTCGAATTTATGTCTGGCCCTCTTTGATTATGCATCGAAATTGATCCTAGATGTTGAAATTTTCTTTAAAAGTATAGGATGATTTGGTTAGAACAAAAAATAAAAAAAAATAGACGCACAATAATAAATATACACACACTGTACGCAGCATACACAAAGACTAGCCATATATATTTTTCATTTTTCTGTTCACCTTATAACACTCTCAGTGGAATTGATAGCCGGTGAGTTCTAGTTGATGTTGTCGCCGGAATTGATTTTTGTCAGTCGTGTTTATGTCTTCTTCTATTTTTTTTTTTTTAAGTTTTATTACTAGACTCGAATATGAGGTTTGCAATAATGCAATAGGATATCATCCAGTAGTGATAGATGTCAAAGATGTAAAGAATAAAGTAATGTTGACTCAAAAACTAGCAGGAATATTATATTCTTGTTTACATATTTTCTAGTTTGATTGATTTAATATTTCCTGTTCATGCGTATGTATTATATACTGTAAGTTCATATTTTATATATGCTATATATTATTTAACATTTTTTAAAGAAAAATAATATATATATATATATATATATATATATATATATATATATATATATATATATATATGTGTGTGTGTGTGTGTTATCTTGTGATATAATGAAAATGGCCTAATTTTGTTAATATAAAAGTAAGGGAGAAAAGTTATCTTTGATGGAAATAGTTAAAAATTTAAAACATTATTGAGCAAAACTCCTAAAATATTAATGCTATATTGGATACTTTCTCAATGTTCTAAATGTGATTCAATTAAATATTTTCTTTTAAATGATTATGTAATTTTGTTAACTTTATTACGTGATTATAAAAAATTATTATTAATATTGTTGTGTTTGTTAAGACGTAACTTAGTTATGTTATGTAATTACATTTACTTGAAATTTAATTAATAATAATTAATTTATTCATGTTTGTTATCGTCGAAGTCTGAAGATAAAATAGTTACAAGTTTATAAGTGGCGAAATAAATTCCTTTTAACGCTAGGTAAATTTTAGACATGTTTAATTTATTCGTCTCAATTGAGAATGCGGCATATGAATCTTTTCGAGACATTTTAAAATTCAAGGATGTTATAATGTACCTTGGCATATATTTTTCAAAAATTAATTTTTTACCCGATTTATTTAATATAAGATAATAGACAAGTTTTCGACATAATAAAAATGAATGATTTTAGGCCTTAACATAATTTATCGAAATAGTTTTAGTAAAGATAAGTCAATAAAGCAACCGTGCTAGAACCACGGGACTCGAGGGGTGCCTCACACCTTCCCCTCAGTCAATAGAATTCCTTACCCGGTCTTCTGTTTTCACAGACCATAATAAGAGTCATTTCCTTTTGACTAGGGATTCATAAAGGTGACTTGGAACACCATAACTCAATTCCAAGTGGCGATTCTGTAAATAAATTAATCTCTATTCAAAACCTTCACTTTAATTGGAAAAATCCTTCGACTCATGTTTGTCACACCCCCTTTTTACGTACTCTAAAAAATGGTTATATTTTAATGTTCGAAAAAGGGTTTTATTATTTAAGTGACAAAAAATGAAAATTTGTTTTGGAAAAGGATTATTAACATTTTTTGTTCAGAGTCGTGGCATAATCTGGTATGCCAAGTCACCATTAAAAATCTTTTTCAAAAACCATTTGACTCTTTAAACTGGTTTGCGAACAGAGATTTCGGCTTAGGAATTCTGTTGACCGAGGGGAAGGTATTAGGCACCCCTCGATCCCGTGGTTCAACCTCGATCGCTTGGTAGAGTGTATCGACTATTTTTTTTTTGGCACTAAGAAACGTATAAATTGGCACGAAAAAAAGCACGCCAAATAATCAAAACACAACAAAACAATCCAAAATGTAAAATCCAGTCCAATTATTACAACCCGAAATAAAAAGGGACTGAAAGTAAACCTACGCTAATCCTAAACTAATGCTCTACCCAACGTCTCGGGCCTTCACCACAAACGTCCTCCGGGTACATGATACCTCGGGGCATTTCCCGGTGAATAAATGTATACAGATACTTCGTGGTATTCCCCGGCCAAATTATACAATTGATTCAAAAATGCTAAAATCAAACCATTCAATCAAATTTCAAACATTCAATCAATCCACCATCTCTAGATTTGCCTACCCGACCTACGTCTTGCCTATTCCAATCAGCGTATCTTGATACTATCAAATTCAATTAACGTTCATTTCAAGTCAATCAACTAATGAATCAAACTAATCAAAATTCACCAATTATATCAAGTTTCAAACCCCGTTCCACTTATTCCCAATCAATTAACCAATTTCAATATAAGAATCAACCAATCAAGGTACGACAATTATAGAAACTCAAACACGCACAAAATTCGTATCATCAACCCATCACGAATCAACAAAAATCACGACATCAAACATCACATCACGATAAAATAAAAAGAGATTAAGTTGAAGAATTTGACCTCGATTTTATTTCATCCACTGAATTTGTTCGAACAAAGCCAACGAACTTAAGACCTCGATTCAATGAACTCAACACGGATCCTCCAACTCGATCAAACCCCCTTCCAAAAGATAACCAAGCAACCTCGAAACAGTTTCCACGAAATACGGCAGTTTCTAAGGATCAGTCACCGATTTCAGACATTTTCCGACAGATTTTCGAAATTGATTCAATCGGAGTTTCTATTTTCTCGGTGTCGGAGCTCCGGCGAGCTCCGACGGGGTCAAGAGACGACGAAAATGGTTTAGATTTCGGCGATGGGTAGCCTTTTCCGATGGGATTTCACCGATTCTTACTGTTTCTTTGCCCAAACCCTCTCAAATCGACTCCATTCCCTCCGTTTCACTCTCTTTCTCCTGATTCTCTGTCTCGCTTGGTTTCGTCTCTCACTGTGTAGTTGTGTGTATCGGTGAGGGATTGTGAGAGTGTGCAATAGTCTCTGTTGTTAATTTTTGAGGTCAGTGAAGAAGAAAAGCAAATCAGAAAATGGCGTGTGTGCACTCTCTTTCTGAGAAAAATGAAAAAAAAAAAATTCGTCCCTTGATCGTGATCCCCTTGTATAAGATGATAGTGGTGTCCTGTGAAGAAGAAAAAAAAATTGGAATCTTCTGCCTCCTTTTCTTGTGATGTCAAGAATTGTGTGAAGATACAAAAAAAAATGGCCTCCTGTATTCCGTTAAGTGTGGGTATATATATGTGGTGAGGGTGGCGTAGTGGTGAGGTAGGTGGGGTCACGTGGGGTAGGAGGTAGGGTGTGATGTGGTTTTTGATTGGATAGGGTAGGTAGGTGTTGTTTTTTAATTGGAGGGAAAAGGGTTAGGTGTCTATTTTTGTTTGGGTAGGTTGCTAGTAAGACAAAATTAGTTAGGGGATTGTTATTTTTTGTTATTTTGTGGAGGGATTATCACACGGGTGAGGGTATACGGTAGAATAACATAAAATGGGTAAAAGTGAATAAAATTGAACTTTAAGAGGACGAAATTACGTGTCTACAATGTTCGAGCGAAAAAAGGGTGTGACACATGGAATTGAGCAGCACAATACAATATAACATATCCTTTGCTATTTATCCTTTTTAAACAATATTTGACATATATATACAACTTAATTTTCTGATATAGCTCCATCCCTGTGCAAGGGACATAACCAATATGAGGATCCGAAACACTCTCGATACACCAATTTATCTGCAATGTGTTTTTATTGCCAGAGATATACCGCATGGGAGTATAATGTTATTTTCATCATAGCATGTCTTAAACTATATGAAAGGGGTTTAAGGCTAACTCGTTGAACACATATCATAAGGCAACTGGGATTACACAACCCTATGAAATATTTTACATGAGCAGTAGAGTAGAATTTTATCTTACCACATATATACCTTAGAAGTGGTATGGATCTCTGAATTTTTTCACGAATAACAATCATTGGTATCAAACTGTGAAATAACGCCATTCTTCCTATACCTCCATTATAATTATCCTATCATGCCAGAAGAATTGTGGACAGACGAATAAATAAAATTTTGTACCAAACATAGTAAAATGTTTACTTATAACAATTTTTGTGCTTCACGGTACATCTGTAAGGTGCTAGAAATAAGATAATAGACCTTGACGATCACTTATTATAATACCCTGAAATTTGGTACAAATTTGAGGGAAGAACAGTTCTACGAAGTTTACAAAAAGGATCGATGGCGTTTATTTAGTCTCGAGTAACATATTACAGGTTGTGGTTGTTATGCATGTCTCTGTCGATTGACTACTCTACAAGAAAGTATCTCATGGAATATGCATTGACACTTTAACTCAAGATTATCTCATATCTTAGGTAGAGGCTATCCATAGCTTTCTCATAAGCTTTTCTTGACTTTTAGGTTGAAAATAAAGTGGACCATGCTAGTTATTATTATGAGATGGAAGTACGAATGTGATAACTCTCATTTCTTTTCATCCTAAAGCATATTTGAAAGTGCTTAAGCGTGTAATACTTAATATTTTTCATATTATTAGCAAATATTAAATCGTTGGGTCCGTGCAAGTTATTATGAGATGGAAGTACGAACGAGAAAGCTCTCTCATTTCTTTTCATCCCCAAGCATATATAGAAGTGCTTAAACCCGTAATACATAATATTTTTCACATTACTAGCAATTATTAAACGTTGGGCCTATGCTAGTTATTATGAGATGGAAGTATGAATGTGAAAGATCTCTCATTTCGTTTCATCCCAAAGCATATATGGAATGGGTAAAACTTACATGCACCCGATGTATATATCAAGTCAATACATGAATGTCATGTGTTTGAATTTAAAGTTCATGTTTCTTAACCATGATTAATCAACATGTATTTTACTTAATTTAATTACATAACCATGGTAAAAAATATTGATTTGATGTATACACTGAGTGCGTGTAAGTTTTTACCTATATGGAAGTGCTTAAACGTTTAATACTTAATAAGTTCAGTTTAACTAATTTCCACCGACTGTGGAAATATTTTTTACAATTTTTTACAGAGTCACTATTTTTTACCTTTATTTTATAAAATACAAATATTATTAGTATTACAAGGCAACTAAAATTCTTAAGTTTATTTTACAGAATTTGTTTAGAATTCTTCATTGACTTACCGTAAATAGGAAGATTTCTTTGTTCTTATTTTGTTTTATCTTCCTTACTTTTACGTTTCTCATTACTGTTTCTTCTTCAATACCATTTAAACAACTACCAATCAATTTGTACTTGAACTGCATGTCCTTTTCATGCAAACCAAACACAGAGAAGTGCACCATTCATACATTAAATTTCCACAAGATTTCAACAGATGCCGACTTAAGACTTTTACCAGCAACAATTTTGTACTTGAACTGCATATCCTTTTTATTTACATGCTTTTTATTTCAATTCTTTTTGGTTAAAAGATCTAGCAACTTTCAAAGTAATTAGTTGTCAAGTATGTGGGAGATGAATTAACGTGTGGCAACGAAAACTTGGCTTTTGCCGAGACAAAAAAGATTGAGTTAGTCTATTCCGATCTTAAAATTGACTGACTATATGGGAAAGAGAGTTTTTATTAATTCAACTGTATATTATCAATACGAAATACCAATTTTAATACAAGTGTAATGTTACAGACATGCATTGATAAAATTTAGTAACATATAGAGTAATTAAAAAAGAACAAAAGATAGACTTCAGAATCACTAGTACGTCGGAAATAAGCACTCCACAGGGATATGATTATGAAATCTACTTCTTTGACTCCGTGTTAGAGAACCGAATTTCGCTTTATTCCACCAATTTGTTTTACTCGTTGTTCCACAAATTCCTGCAATTCTGCCGTCGGAAACGTAAGCATCAATCATATGGCCTCCAAATGTGGTCACAAATGGTGCTTTGGACCAATCGATTTTGATTTTACCGCCATTTGTTGCCCAAGATTATTCTTCGTTCCATACGCTGATAATCATGAGTTCCAACGGTTGACTAAGTGGATACCTAGCTCCTTTATCTGCGTGGTTTTTATAAATTCTAATTGTTATCCAATTATCAACCATGAACCTGTCCAAAAAAAGAATAAAAGTTAAACATTATCATATATTGTATTATAAATTTTTAGAAGATAACGGAAGAAAATAAAACACTTACACTATTTGATGAAGGCTCCATCAAATATTAATTTAATTTAATTTTCATATAAAATTGACCAAATAAGTATATATCTTTTGAATTCATATCCAAAAAAGGTATTTATCATAAGTCACATTTATAATTTTATTTTTTCAATCTTGTCCAATGCAATAATACAATAAAAATAATAACATATCTTCGCACCCACTTAGAAAAAAGAGCAAATTGTTTAGCGCTAAACGACTTTATTTTTGAATAAAAATAACATAGAGATTGTTTACGTGTTACGTTAATTAACAATTTTTAGAAAGAAAAAAAAAATGCTAAGAAAGTTATTTTTATTCCAACAATTTACTTACCATCAAGGTGCATGTCTGATGAACAAAATGCACATTAGACGGACATGCGATGGACAAAATGCACATTAACTGCATGAAATGCACGTATAATGCACAGAATATACATGAGGTACACGAGATACGCACGTGTAGCACATAGAATGAACATGAGGTAGGAGAGATTCTTTGTCCAACATCATTGTTCTTGTAAGGCCGTCTGCTGACATATTTATGTAATTCGGAGACCATTTTATTATGAAATCCTAGTTGAAATCTCCCGTCAAAATTTTGAACACCAATATACTATAACATTGTCACACCCCTTTTTCGTTCCAAAAGATTCATTTTTAATTTGAAAGGGTTTTTATTATTAAAGTGACAAAAATAAAAAATTTTGTTTCGAAAAGGATTATTTACATTTAAACTTAGAGTTGCCACTTGGCATAATCTGGTGTGCCAAGTTACCTTTGGAAAATCCTTTTCAAAACAATGTTGACTCTTTTAAATTGATCCGTGAACAGAGATTTCGACTAAGGAATTCTGTTGACCAAGGGGAGGTGTTAGGCACCCCTCGATCCCGTGGTTCGACCATGGTCGCTTGGTGGAGCATACCGGTTAATTTGACAATAAGAATGTATAAGCCACACAAAACACATAAAACAATCAATCAAACAAACAAAACAGAACAATCCAAAAGTATAATGTCCAGTCCAATTATTACAATCCGAAATAAAAAGGTACTGAAAAAGTAAACTTACACTAATCCTAAACTACGCTCCAATGCTTTACCTGACGCCTCGGGCCTTTCTCACGAACGTCTTCCGCCAACGTAGTACGTCAGGGTATTCCCCGGTGAAAAATGCAATTCCCCGGTGAAAAATACAATTCCTTCGTGTAGACACCTAATTTCGTCCCTCCCCGATGTCGTTTTACCCATTTTTACCTTATCCTACCGTGTACCCTCACCCGTGTGATAATCCCTCCACAAATAACAAAAATAACAATCCCCTAACTTATTTTGTCTTACTAGCAACCTACCCAAACAAAAATAGACACCTAACCCTTATCCCTCCAATTAAAAAACAACACTTACCCTATCCTAACAAGCTCTACCCCACCTCACCACTACCCCCTACCCCCACGTGACCCCACCTACCTCACCACTACCCCACCCTCACCTCATATATACACACACAAAGGGATATATTCAGGGGAGATTTTTCATTTTCAAAAAAGAGGGGAGAGGATTCCATTAATAAAAAAAAAAGGGGCAGGATTCCATTTTTCTTTCTTCCTCACGATTCACAGATTACACAGAGTAGATCCTCCATTTTTCTTGCACAAGAATTCATTCATACTCAGACCAAGCTACATACGCACAACATTTTTGAATCCCCATTTTCAGGCCTTTGACAGGACCTCAGCATACAAAAAAAAAAAAAAAAGAACACGCGCACACTAATGTTGATGCACAACAATCAGTAGCAAGAACAGAGGGAAATTGAGGTAAGAGGTTGCTGAGGACTTCATCTTTCTTCTCCTTTTCTGCTGCTGCGCACACATATAGAGGGCAGAGAGCTGTGAGAGAGTGATAGAGAGCTGCGAGAGAGTGATAGAAAGCTGCGAGAGAGGGAGAGATGGTAAGAAAAGGACGAAAATCGATCAAGGGAAAGAAACGGGCACTGGTTTGACAATTTGCGGTGAGTCTCTCTCAGGAGAATCATCAAAATCGAGCTAGAAAGCTCCGGCGATTGTTGTTGCAGCGAAACCCGTAGGAAAACAGTCATGTCAACCTGGTTCCAGATCCAAGACCAATAGCCACCTTCATCTACTCCGGCGAGATTTGGTTAACTCCGGTGAAATTTGCCGGAAAACGGTACCATCAGCTCAATTCCGATCTAAAAATCACGTTTCTTAGTGGTACGAATTGGGCTTTAAGTGTTTGTCTGCTCCTTTGTGATTTTTTTTGAGTTCGAATAGGATTTTGGGTATTGCTTTGGACTGGTTTTTAACTGATTTGGAGAGTCGAGATTTTGGTACTCGTCAAGGTTATTGGACGCGGATTCTATCGAATTTAATCGGAATAATACATCAATTTTGAAAGAGACATTGAGGTCCAATTCTATCTTCTCTCTCTTTAATTTTTACGTGAATGAGAATGATTTGTTGTTTGATGTGTTTTGAATCGTTGTTGTGTGTTGGTTGATGTTGGTTGATGTTGGTTTTGGATTTTGAAAAATGATTTGATAATCAAAGCGTGTGTTAATCATTGGTTGATTATGAATTTGGGACGAATTAAAAAATTGATAAAAAGGATGAATATAGATCGATTTAGGTTTATTGTTGTTTTTGTTTAATTCAGAATAAATATCATGTTCTGAAATGAGGATCGGTAAGCAAATCGTAGGCTTTGGGTAGGCAAAGTTTAGGACTCTTGGTGATTTGTTGAATGTGTGAATATTTGGTGGTTGTTTCTTTCTATTTACCGCACAATATTGAGAAATGTATTCATTTTATCGGGGAATGCCCCGAGATCTTATGTACTTATTCACCGGGGAATGCCCCGACGTATCATGTTGGCGGAAAATGATCGTGATGAAGGCCCGCGGCATCGGGTAAGACATTGGAGTTTAGTCTAGATTTAGTTTAGAATAGGATTTATATTTTCGTATTTTTTTCTTTTTTTCTTTTTTTGGACTGTATAATTGGACTGGACTTTACATTTTGGATTGTTTTGTTTTGTTTGATTATTTTGTATGCTTTTTGTGTGGTTTATACATTTCTTAATGTCAATCTAGCCGATACGCTCTGCCAAGCGACCGTGGTCAAACCACGAGATCGAGGGGTGCCTAACACCTTCCCCTCGATCAACAGAATTCCTTAGCCGGAATCTCTGTTCGCAAACCAGTATTAAAGAGTAAAAACCATTTTGAAAAGGGATATCCATGGGTGACTCAGCACACCCGATTTATGACGAGTGGCGACTCTGAATTTTGATTGTTAAAAAATAATCCTTTTTCGAAAAAAAATTTCATCTTTTGTCACTATAATAATTAAAACCTTTTCGAACATTAATTTATAACCATATTTTTTTTGGATGTTGAAAAAGGGGTGTGACAGCTCTGGCGACTCTGTTGGGGACCCTGTATGAGAATTCGAGCTTATTTTTGAGTTGTATCGGCTTTGTTTGGCATTATGAGTGTATAAGCATTGTTTGTGATTATTGTTAGTGTTATTTTCACTTTTGTGCGTTTTCGTACTCTTTGCTTATAGTATTTATCCTATGTGTTACCGCTTTATATCTGTCATCATGAGTCCAACCCCCGGTCTTTTTTCTGCAACAAGTCCGTAGTACACGTGTTGTACACAACCTCTAGTTGAGTCACCCTTATTTTAGGGGGGTAGCCGTCGGTGTTATGGAGTAGGTAGAAAGCAAAGCAGCCACTATCGACCATACGCTCCCCCGAAAGCCTTGTTAGTGAACCACAACATAGGTCAGCCTTTAGGTCATGCTTATGTGCATCATACGGAAACCTAGCGGGACCCACATATCCCTTTGTAGGAGACTCACCTCTAAAGCATCTCTACGTGCTAACAGTTGCATCTTTAAGGGTAACGTGGTCATTTGACGAACTGATTTGAAAAAAAAAATTGTTAGGAGTAAGGTGCATAGGCAAAAACAAAAAAGAAAAAAAATAAGAAAAAGTGAGTCGAAAAGAATGAAAAAAAAAGAAGAGGAATGTCGTAGTTTATTTTAGAATTCTTTATGGCTTTTGTTCTTCACGATCCAAAAACTGAAAAAGATTTTTTTATGTTTTACATTTTTCTTCTCAAAGTACCGTAAATTCAAAAAAAAAAAAGTTTTGTTTGCCTTTTCTACTTATTTGTCAAAACCATAAATACCACAAAGATTTTTCTTCATAATTGGTGATGTCAGTGTCTAGCTGAAAGTCCAAAAAGTTTTTTTTTCGTTTGTTTTTGGTAGTGTCTCTTAAGTTAGGGTCAATTTATTAGCTAATCGTTAATTGTCCAATATGGATGAACTACGCATACCTGATTCCTTTTCCTTGGGTTGGGATACGTAGGCAACCCTCGGTGGGTCCGGTATTCTTCGTGTTGGCCTTTGTCTTAGTATTAGCCTAGGTCTCTCGCCCCGTAATCTAGAGTTTGTTTGCCAAGTAGACTGATTTCGCTCAGTACTTCTGTTCGGCAAATTGGAGTCATGAATGTGGTCTGTCCCATCGACATGTGTTTGCGTCAAAAATCCCAAGGGTTGAAAATCTTCTACTCCTGTCGAATTTTTGAGATAACGTCTTGTGTGTTATTACAGAATGGATTTGTCCACCAAGTCTAGAGTTCTGATGGTTGTCAAGGTGCCCAAAAAGTTAATCAAATGGTGGGAAATGTTTAACTATGTTGATCAGCAGAAATTGATTAAAATATTAGGTGATCTTACGGAACTTGTGCATGTTACCCATCGTCCAGATTTAATAGAGGCTTTGTTGACCTTTTGGGATCCAAGTAGTTTGGTGTTTAGGTTTGGGGAATGTGAAATGACTCCTACTTTGGCAGAAATATCTGATTTGTTGCATTTGCCCTATATCGAGAAGGATATGATCCGAGCACGAAATCATACTGGCGTGAGATTTTCGTAGTCTTGTGGTTTAAAAAGTAAGGGTATCCGTTTGGGTTGTTTAAGTGATTTGTGGGTTTCCTTAGATTTTTTGTTCGCTAGATTCGGGCCCTCGAAAGGTTTTGATTGCTTTTGGGATGAATTTCATGTGACTAAGGAGAAGTGGGAGAGAAAGCGTCTTGAAGTCTTCACCCTCGCTTTGTTAGGTACTTTAGTGTTTCCACTAGAAGAAAGACGTATTAATACCCGTTTGCAATCTGTGGTGATGGCCCTATTTCATAAGGATCAAAACGACAAGGGCGTTAATCAAAAGGGCAGGTTCACTCTTATACCCATGATCTTAACAGAAATATATAAGGCTTTAACCGAAGTGAAGGGGGGAAGGAGATTTTTTTAGGGCAGTAACCTGATATTGCAGTTATGGATGATGGAGCATTTGCATGCGCCTTCTTTAGTTAGACCAAACGTGTTAGATCATTGTATTCCCAATCGAGTGAAAGTCATGGACTCTAGGTTGCGTTTGGATAAATTCTCGCTACCCGTAAGAGTCGAGGCTTGGATTAAATTTCTTGAGTCAAGAACCAGGGATAACATTTTGTGGACTTATCTGTGGCTTCTACCAAAGATAATATTGTTGGGTTGTCAGACGCGGCTCCTTTTAGTTATGTTGGGGCTCAATTGCACTAGACCATACAGTCCTTCTAGGGTAATGCGCCAGTTGGGTAAGCTGCAAGACGTGCCACCAACAGTGGATCTTCTGAAGGATGTTGAGTACTTCAAGGACCAAACCTTAGGTGATAGAAAGTACGAGCAGTTTTGGAAGCATGCAACAAAGCTAGGTGTGGACACACTCAAAGAAAGTTTGGATAATTCGGGCCACAATCAGGGATATGAGGTCTGGCTTCAATCTATCCCTCGGGGTATCAGTCAACCCTTACCAGCGCAACTTAGTGAGAGAATACAGGAAGAATGCATAGTAGACGACCATCAGGATGAAAGTGTAGGGTCCAAAGTGGAAACACTGAGAGTTCAGTTAACAGATTTGTTCAAGACGGTAGAAAGGTATCAGAATAATCTTTCCAAGTGCACTCCTCATGAGGTAGGAATATGGGCCCGAAGCTTCTTCCCCAATATCAGGGTGTCTTTACAGGATATGCTACAAATTTTAAATGAGAGAAAGAGAACTTCACAGGCAGGTCCATCTCAGCCAGGGTCATCACGCAGAGCACCAGTCGGAAAGAGCATTTCTTATCTTTATTCAGTTTGAGTCTTTTATGTGTCTGTCATTGTAGGGTGGTGTCTACTTTAAGTCGAAGTCAAGTTATTTTTGGTATTAGGGTCTTTATTAGTAATTTCACGTATGTAGTCTTAGGGATCTAGAATGTTGTTTCGTATTTGTTGTTTAGTTTTAAAGTGGTCCTAAATTCTTTGTATATTTTGTTGTTTCTTTCGGCAAAATGTTATGTTGTTACGTCTTTCCTTTGTTTGTTTATTTTGGTAGCCATTGACTACTTCACAAAGTGGGCAAAAGTAGTAACTTTCAAGTCAGTGACAAAGAAGGTTGTGGTAGATTTTGTTCATGCCAATATCATTTGTAGATTTGGAATTTCTAAGATGATCATTACAGACAATGCTGCCAATCTCAATAGTCATTTGATGCAAGAAGTATGTCAATAATTTAAGATCGCGCATCGAAATTCTACTCCATATCGCCCAAAGGCCAATGGTGCTGTAGAAGCCGCCAATAAGAATATAAAAAAGATACTGCGAAAAATGGTACAAGGGTCTAGACAGTGGCATGAAAAGTTGTCGTTTGCATTGCTGGGTTATCGCACCACTGTTCGTACTTCAACAGGGGAAACTCCATATTTATTGGTGTATGGGATAGAAGCAGTCATCCCTGCAGAAGTTGAAATTCCCTCTCTTCGATTCATTGTAGAAGTAGAGATTGATGATGACGAATGGGTAAAAACCCGAATGGAACATTTGAGTTTGATTAAGGAAAAAAAGCTAACGTCTGTGTGTCATGGCCAGTTGTATCAGAGAAGGATGGCTCGAGCGTATAACAAAAAGGTCCGTCTCAGGAATTTTGAAGTTAGTCAGTTGGTATTGAGACGTATCCTTCCTCACCAGGTTGAAGCGAAAGGCAAGTTCTCCCCTAACTGGCAAGGTTCCTTTGTTGTAAAGAAAGTGTTGCTCAATGGAGCCTTATATTTGACAGATATTGAAGGCAAAATGGCAGAAATGGCTATCAATGCAGATGCGGTCAAAAGATATTATGTATGGTATTTGATCCTTTGTTGATTTTATTGCATGTTTAGTACTTGCATTTTTGAAGATTGACATGATGAAGGCATTTTGTTCTTCTATCCAAACATTGTGTCATCCTTTGTTTACCCGTTTGAGCTTCATTTTATTTTTCTTTCATATCCCTCTTTCAGAATCAAAATAGAGTCAAAAATAAATGTCAAGAAAATAAGAATAAAAGAAAGAGTTCGAAAATAAAAGAAAAATCAAATCCAAACAAAGAACAAGTTGATGGAACTACGTGCGACCTGATTCTCCTCTCTCAGGAGTGAGATACGTAGGCTACCCTATTTCGGGCTCGGTCCAACCAAATAAAGATCTAAGATTCACCCAGTCAACAAATCTGGGGCATGAGTTAATGTGTTGTTTGAGTCGATTCCAAAAGTTGTAAGTCCCACCCCCACTTCAAGTATCATTTGAGCCCCTTACCATCTTTTCTAACGTTAACCAAAAGCCAAGTTACAACCAAAGGAAGTCCTTCAGATCAATTTTCGATAATGTTAAGGCTAAGCATGCAATGGATATGATGATACATTATGAAGTACCACTTGTCTCCCTCAGTATAAGAAATCAGGAAAGAAATACAAAAATGAGAGAGTCTTATTGGTGAAAACCCCCGTGGGCATCATAAGGCGATGGTGAGTTGAGAGAAATGAAAATGAGAGAGTCTTATTGGTGAAAACCTTTGCAGGCACCATAAGGCGATGGTGAGTGGAGAGAAATAAAAATGAGAGAGTCTTATTGGTGAAAACCCTCACGAGCACCGTAAGGCGATGGAGAGTTCAAGAGAAAAGTGAAAAGTGAGAAGAAAGAGATTTGTTGGCAAAAGTCTTTTAAGATGTCGTCAATCGAATGTGATGTATGAGTCCAATTGATTTGAAGAAGCGGTTCAGCAGCAAAAGGTACGAACTCAACAACAAATGGGGAGTCTGGATAGGAAGATCAGACAGCTCAATCCAAAATGCATGTCATACTCATTGGAGTTGGTTGTCGTATTCAGATAAGTTTTCTTTTTGAATATGGGACATTGCCCTTTTCTTTCATTTACATATTCATGCATTTTGTCTTTTTATGTCATTTATCAAAATAAAAGTCACCATCATTTCTTTACATTTTAAGTCAAGTCTGTGTCAAAACAAGCGAGAAAGGATTTCAAAATTTACTACCAGTCTTTCCAATTATACGAGTAAAAGCCAAGGAACAGCACAGGAAATAAATATGATCATAATTCAACACGAAACAAAGGAAGTCTATCAACCGACAGGCTGTTGGATTCGTGGAAGCATTCAGATTTGGGAAAAGGGTGCACCTTAGAGGCATGGTAAAATGGAAACCCATTGTTCGAGTCAAAACTCACTTCCCTCAATCTGGATCCGGGTCAATGATGCGGAAAGACAAGGCAAGTGTTAGCGATTTGGGAACAAAGATGAAAGGAACGAGTGTTGGACAGATACCTGAGAAGCCAAGATCTGCAAGCCACCACTAAGTTTTTAACTGACAAATTTTCTTTGTTGATATAGGGGCAAATTCGCTTCACTTAATTCAGCTATCATTGGAAATGCACATCCATGAGATTTTACTTCTGTTCAGGACCCTCCTGAAAAATGGTATTTTACTTACTGTTCAGGACCCTCCTGAAAAATGGGATTTTACTTTCTGTTCAGGACCCTCCTGAAAAAATGGGATTTTACTTTATGTTCAGGACCCTCCTGAAAAATGGGATTTTACTTTATGTTCAGGACCCTCCTGAAAAATGGAAATTTACTTTCAGTTCAGGACCCTCCTGAAAAATGAGATTTCACTTTATGTTCAGGACCCTCCTGAAAAATGGGATTTCACTTTATGTTCAGGACCCTCCTAAAAAATGAGATTTTACTTTCTGTTTAGGACCCTCCTGAAAAACGGGATTTTACTTTCTGTTCAGGACCCTCCTAAAAACGGAATTTTACTTTATGTTCAGAACCCTCCTGAAAAATAGGATTTTACTTTATGTTCAGGACCCTCCTGAAAAATGGCATTTTACTTTATGTTCGGGACCCTCCTGAAAAATGAGAATCTACTTTCAGTTCAGGACCCTCCTGAAAAATGGGATTTCACTTTATGTTCAGGACCCTCTTGAAAAATGAGAATTTACTTTCAGTTCAGGACCCTCCTGAAAAATGGGATTTCACTTTATGTTCAGGCCCCTCCTGAAAAATGGGATTTTACTTTCTGTTCAAAACCCTCCTAAAAAATGGGATTTTACTTTCTGTTCAGGACCCTCCTGGAAAAATGGGATTTTACTTTATGTTCAGGACTCTCCTGAAAAATGGGATTTTACTTTCTGTTCAGGACCCTCTTAAAAACGGGATTTTACTTTATGTTCAGGACCCTCCTGAAAAATAGGAATTTAGTTTATGTTCAAGTCCCTCCTGAAAAATGGGACTTTACTTGCTGTTCAGGACTTTCCTGGAAAACAGGACAACACTTTCAAAAATGAAATACCACTTTATTATAATTCTTGTTTGGGATAATTTTCGTTCTAGTTTTAATTTTGGGTTTCAGGAGCCCGCCTGAAGAACAGGGTGATGAACTACCAAGTCAGGAGCCCTCTTGGAGAATAGGGTAAAGAAATGAAAAGTCATGCAACAAAGCGAAGTAATTGAAAGCCAAGCAACAAGTTGAAAGAAATTGCAAGTCAGGAGCCCGCCTGAAGAATAGGGTGATGAGAGTCGAGTCATGAGCCAACAGAAGTTGTATAAATAGGATTTTGTAATTTCATTTATGTTTTAACTTGTTAAATTTTCATTTTTTGATGTAATGACAGAGCCGCAGATCGGAAACTCGATGGAACCTCACTCGACTCTCCAACTCGGTATAGTCCATCTTTTTCCAAAAGTTGAGATACTTGTCACTCGATCCTTTCATAATGTGAGTAGGTGGGATGTCTTAAGTCAAAACTCGGTTGTCCTTCTTCCTTTTGTTTCTTTCTTTGGATAACGGTCGGGTCAAAATTTGGTCTCGCTGTCTACTTCTTTGTCTGAAAACACTTCATGTTTGCATTCAAAGGGGGCATGGTGTAGACACCTAATTTCGTCCCTCCCAGATGTCGTTTTACCCATTTTTACCTTATCCTACCGTGTACCCTCACCTGTGTGATAATCCCTCCACAAATAACAAAAATAACAATCCCCTAACTTATTTTGTCTTACTAGCAACCTACCCAAACAAAAAAAGACACCTAACCCTTATCCCTCCAATTAAAAAACACCACCTACCCTATCCTAACAAACTCTACCCCACCTCACCACTACTCCCCACCCCCATGTGACCCCACCTACCTCACCACTACCCCACCCTCACCTCATATATACACACACAAAGGGATATATTCATGGGAGATTTTTCATTTTGAAAAAAGAGGGGAGATAATTCCATTAATAAAAAAAAAGGGGCAGGATTCCATTTTTCTTTCTTCCTCACGATTCACAGATTACACAGAGTAGATCCTCAATTTTTCTTGCACAAGAATTCATTCACACTCAGACCAAGATACATACGCACAACATTTTTGAATCCCCATTTTCAGGCCTTTGACAGGACCTCAGCATACAAAAAAAAAATAAGAAGAACACGCGCACACTAATGTTGATGCACAACAATCAGTAGCAAGAACAGAGGGAAATTGAGGTAAGAGGTTGTTGAGGACTTCATCTTTCTTCTCCTTTTCTGCTGTTGCGCACACATATAGAGGGCAGAGAGTTGTGAGAGAGTGATAGAGAGCTGCGAGAGAGTGACAGAAAGCTGCGAGAGAGGGAGAGATGGTGAGAAAAGAGCAAAAATCGATCAAGGGAAAGAAACGGGCACTGGTTTGACCATTTGCGGTGAGTCTCTCGTCGGAGAATCATCAAAATCTAGCTAGAAAGCTCCGGCGATTGCTGTTGCGGCAAAACTCGTAGGAAAATAGTCATGTCAACCTGGTTCCAGATCCAAGACCAATAGCCACCTTCATCTACTCCGGCGAGATTTGGTTAACTCCGGCGAAATTTGCCGAAAAACGGTACCATCAGCTCAATTCCGATCTAAAAATCACGTTTCTTAGTGGAACGAATTGGGCTTTAAGTGTTTGTCTGCTCCTTTGTGATTTTTTTTTGAGTTCGAATCGGATTTTGGGTATTGCTTTGAACTGATTTTTAATTGATTTGGAGAGTCGAGATTTTAGTACTCGTTAAGGTTATTGGACGCGGATTCTATCGAATTTAATCGAAATAATACATCAATTTTGAAAGAGACATTGAGGTCCAATTCTATCTTCTCTCTCTTTAATTTTTACGTGAATGAGAATGATTTGTTGTTTGATGTGTTTTGAATCGTTGTTGTGTGTTGGTTGATGTTGGTTGATGTTGGTTTTGGATTTTGAAAAATGATTTGATAATCGAAGCGTGTGTTAATCATTGATTGATCACGAATTTGGGACGAATTAAAAAATTGATAAAAAGGATGACTATAGATCGATTTAGGTTTATTGTTGTTTTTGTTTAATTCAGAATAAATATCATGTTCTGAAATGAGGATCGGTAAGCAAATCATAGGCTTTGGGTAGGCAAAGTTTAGGACTCTTGGTGATTTGTTGAATGTGTGAATATTTGGTGGTTGTTTCTTTCTATTTTACCGCACAAGATTGAGAAATGTATTCATTTTATCGGGGAATGCCCCGAGATCTTATGTACTTATTCACCGGGGAATGCCCCGACGTATCATGTTGGCGGAAAATGATCGTGATGAAGGCCCGCGGCATCGGGTAAGACATTGGAGTTTAGTCTAGATTTAGTTTAGAATAGGATTTATATTTTCGTATTTTTTTATTTTTTTATTTTTTGGACTGTATAATTGGACTGGACTTTACATTTTGGATTGTTTTCGTTTTGTTTGATTATTTTGCATGCTTTTTGTGTGGTTTATACATTTCTTAATGTCAATCTAGCCGATACGCTCTGCCAAGCGACCGTGGTCAAACCACGGGATCGAGGGGTGCCTAACACCTTCCCCTCGGTCAACAGAATTCCTTAACCGGAATCTCTGTTCGCAAACCAGTATTAAAGAGTCAAAACCATTTTGAAAAAGGATATCCATGGGTGACTCGGCACACCCGATTTATGCCGGGTGGCGACTCTGAATTTTGATTGTTAAAAAATAATCCTTTTTCGAAACAAATTTTCATCTTTTGTCACTTTAATAATTAAAACCCTTTCGAACATTAATTTATAACCATATTTTTTTTGAATGTTGAAAAAGGGGTGTGACACTTCGGGGCATTACCCAACAAATGAATACAATATCAATTTCATGCGATAAACTAAAAACTTCCAACACATTCAATATTCCACGTATTCAAACAAATATCACTCCTAGAATTGCCTGCCCAAACCTACATTGACCTATCCATTTCAACGTATCATAATACTATCACGTTTCATATCAACAATCAATTAAAATTGATCCGAATCTAATCTTTTCGCCAATTTTTAATTCCACCCCCAACTTCCTTTTTATTAATCACCATTAAAACATGATCAAATTAATTCATTAGACTACCGAAATCGAATTACCAAGCATCATGATCATAACATCAACAACATCAAATCATTACAATCACCCAGCACGTAATCATAGCAATTTCAACAAAGTAAAATAAAGAAAGAACGGGAGTAAGGAGATGGACCTCAAGAGCTTTCGATTGATTTTTGTAAGAGAAATAAGAGTCGTCTCGAAACCTCAAAGAATACCAAAATTCAACCTATGATCCAGCTCCAACCCGATAACCTTCGAAATCCTATCTGAAACCCCGAAACCAAAACAGTAACCAAGTTTCCCAAAACTAGTACGAAAACCCACGAAGAATACCCAACAAGCCAAAACGAGACGCAAATTCAAACAGAATAGCGACAAAAAACCTGTTTCGGATCAAATTTAAGAAAATGAGATCAATTATGTCTTTTTTTTTTTCGATGGACGCGTCGAAACAGTAACGGAGAAACGTTGGGTGTTTTCTGGTGGGGTTTTTGCCTGAAAATCGAGAGATACGTCGAGATGTGAGGGTTACGGGACTGGGTGAGGTCTGTTCAGTTAACCGGAGTTAATTCCGGAGAACAATTTTTCTGGACACTTTAGAAAAAACTACCAGAGAACTTGAATCCCAACCGAAATCCACTGACCATCTCACCGATTTCTTTTTCCCATTCCAATCACCCTTTTTGTCTCTCTTTTTATGATTTTTCTCTCTCTCGATCTCCCACTCTCTCTGTGTTTCTGTCCCACACAATCTCTCACTCTCGACCTCTCTCGATCTGTGTGTGTTTTTGGTGTACAGTGAGAATGGTGAGGTTTTCGTATGTGTGTATTAAGTAAGGGAGAGTGAGAGTCCATGAGGAGTATGTCATTTTCCTGGTGGAGAAGATGATTTTTTCTACCCCTGGTATTTTCTGTTTTTGTGTATATATCAATTGGTCCATTTTTGTTGATAGAAAATTGGGGACTAAGTGAATGAGGGGAGGAGGTAGCCTAGGGGTAGGTAGAGGTAGCATAGGTGGGATAAAGGTAGGGTGTGGGATGGTGAGGTGTTCTAATTTTAATTGAAGAGGTTTTTAGGATGAAATAAAATTTGTTAGGATAAAAGAATCTCAAGTATTAGGTATTTGATTGAAATTTGTTATTATTTTTTTTTTTTTTTGTATTTTTGTGGGGAATATTAGATGGGTGAGGGTTCGTGGTAAGAAGAGGTAAAAATGAAAAAATTGGATTTCAGAAGGGATAAAATTAGGTGTCTACAAACATAAATAAATCAAAATGACTAACAAGATAAACCTAGACATTCTTTTTCTCTTGAATTTTTTTAAAAATGGCAAATATAACAAATTAGCAAATGAGAAGTTTGAATAGATGATTTAACTAAACTGAAATTAATCTTACATTAGCCATTTTGCTCTCCACAGCTTTCCATCCCCCCAACCCCAACCCCAACCCCAACCCCAACCCCAACTCCACCCTCTTTTCTTCCTCTGCTACCATCCACTCCTCCTGCCTCACCTAATTCCCCTCCTCTTTAATTCTCAGCTTCTCTTTTAGACCCCCTCCCCTCTTCCCCCCTCCAAAAAAAAAAATATATAAAGTAAAAGTTGTTAAGATTTAATATTTGTTTTATATCATATTTCCACTTCCTGCTTATATCTTTTGTTTTGTTGTGTCTCTGTGCTTAATTTCTTATTTGAAATCAATTTTCGATACAAAAAATCATACTTTTAATTAATTTTAAAATGAAATTGACCTTGGGTCAGGTGTTTTTTAACATTAAAATTCGGAAAAATGCAACCGACATTCAGAAGTATTTTTTAGCGCAAAAATGAGCTCGAGCATTGTAAAGGATCATAAATTTCTAGGCTTACAATTTTAACAGTTATGGGATTATTACGGAGTAGGTTGTAAGATATGTTATTTTTGCTTTGTTTGTGGTGTATGTATCTTCATGGTATAAAAATTCAATTTCTTTTGTCAGTTTTACTCTTTTTAATGATAAATTTGATGGAGTAGTGATTTACAGTGGAAAATTTTTAGTTAAAGTGATTTTATTAGTACAAAATAATGTTAAAGACTTCACTATAATTTCTGATAGTTGAATCATGAATGGGCCGTAGAAACGAGCTTAGATCAATTGTTTGTGATGACATTTAGATGAATAACAGATTATTGTTATCTCTTTAATAATATATGTACTTTTCATATAGATAAAGTCCGACATTTCACAAAAAATTAATACTAATATGCTTTTCATAGAGATAAAGTTTGACATGTTAGAAAAAATTATAATATGCTATCCATAGATTAGAGATGGAATTCTAAACGACCCAAGTTCCTAAACACAAATAGAGTACATAATATTATAATTGACCTCGGGTTAGGTGTACTTAACGCCAAAATTTGAAAAATGCAAACTAATCTCAAAAGTCGGTTTTTTCTTGAAAAAATAAATTTGAAGAACATCGTACAACGTAATTAAAGGTATAATTTACTAGTTAATGAAGTAGTTGAGAATCATAAAGTTTCAAGTTTAAATCTCAGTATAAATAAAAACACTAGGTGATTTCTAGGTGAGTGATTCTAGTTCTACTATTCAAAATAAAGTTAAAAGATGTTTCTATATAATTCCTCACAGTTTAATGACCACTAACATCAAGCTCTCTGATGTTTGGAACAAATCTCTGGAACATCAGCAGTGTGCAACTTGAAATGCCTCAAAGTACCATTGACAACATCAATGCCTCCTGCTACCCTAACCATAGAGTTACGAAAGAGTACCTACCAGTACCTTGAGGCCAAAATCAATACCTATGAAATCCTAGCCTAAGGAATTTCAGTTGGACTTGGAAGCTCAACAACCCTTCTAAGATTAAGTACTTCATCCAGCTATGGCCTAACAAACTCCCCAACAATGCCCTCCTAAGCCATAGAGGGATCAATATCTCTTCCAATTGCAAAATCGATTAACTAAAAACCGATAATAAATAGTTCATATTTTATTGGTCATTCAGTTATCAATTTAGGGTATTTACAAACTCATAAACTTAATCAATTTAGCTCAATACCTTAGAATTCAAATGGGATAGAGAGTTTTTATTAATTCAACTGGGTATTATCAATACAAAACACCAATTTCAGTACAAGTGTAATGTTACAGACATACATTGATAAAATTTAGTAACATATAGAGTAATTAAAAAAGAACTAAAGAGCGACTTTAGAATCACCAGTACGTCGGAAATAAGCGCTCCACAGGGATATCATTACGAAATCTACATCTATCAGTGCAATAATCATACACCAAATAATAATTCCTAACCCATTTGAGCCATCTTCTTTGACTCCATGGTAGAGAATCCAATACTCCATGGTAGAGAATCGAATTCTGCTTTATTCCACCAATTTATTTTACTCGCTGTTCCGCAAAATCTTGTAATTCCGACATCGGAAACGCAAGCATCAATCATATGGCCTCCAAATGTGGCCACAAATGGTGCTTTGGACCAATCGATTTTGGTTTTACCACCATTTGTTGCCCAAGATTCTCCGTTCCATATGCTGATAATCAGTTCCAACGGTTGAGTAAGTGGATACTAGCTCCTTTATCCGCGTGGTTTTTATAAGTTCTAGTTGGTATCCAATCAATCATAAACCTGTACAAAAAAGAATAAAAGATAAATATGGTCTGTAATATAGTTCATACACAAATTATGTAATAGAAATGAAAAGAATGAAAACCCCATTTGAGGCCTCCTTCGTATCATTTTTAGTCCCAAGTGATCCAAGAGTAGTTAGAGTTACAATTAAGAGTCCTATTTATTTTTTTTTCAACATAAATATTCCTTTCGTTTCGTTTTAAGTTGATTCTCTTTCAAAAAATATTTGTTTTAATTTAATTGTTCATTTTATTATATTTTTCCAATGCCACCCTTCACATTAAATGAATAAAAAAAATGTATTTACTCAAATTTGTATTTTCAAAGTATAATTAATAAGACTACTTTTATAAAATAAAACCTTAATTAATAATTTCTTAATGAAATATCAAATTAATAAGAACAACTAATATGAAACGAGGAAGTAAGACACTTAATTGTAACTCCTATTTATAACGTTGGAAAATTTGTACTCAAAAAAATCAAAGTCCGTGCCACTTTGAAATTGTGACGCATAAGCTCTGTGACACCTTAAAATGGCTAAGCACAAGCTCCATGCCACTTCAATAATAATGTGGCAGCTCACTGTTTCAGTTTTCAGCCCGCAATTAATCTCCAACAGTCCCCCTGGTCCGTGCCAGGCTAAGGGTGTTGAGTTGGACTGTTTTGACAGACAAATCACTCCCATCCATATACTATTATATTATAAATTCTTAAAAGATAACGTAAGTCAATAAAACCCTTACACTAAGGGTGGAAGTCCTTCGTGATGATGAACTCAGAATTTAAAAATATTTAAAATTAAAAAAATAAAAAATCACCTTAATGAAGTTCGAACTTAAGGGCTCCTTCCAATGATGCATTGTGATCAATCCAAATGTCATTGCATCCAACAAACTTTTTGTTATAGTTGGGTGTTTTTATATGTTTTATACCTATTTTCATATATTTTCTATTTAACTTTACCTATTTCACATCGAGTTTAATGGGTGCCGAAGCACTCCAAATTTCTACATTGGTCCGCCACTGCCTCCGTTGGATCAAACCACAAATGAATTTCCTGTTCCCTCTCACCAATTCCACCAACGAACACATTGGTTTGAAGGATTATCAGTTTTCCAGCAATATTCCGAGGAATTCGAAATCAACCTCGTCACGATATTTTTGATATGAATATAACTACAAAAATAAACCAAATTCATTAAAAATAAATTAATTAATAAAGTGATTAAAGTACAAGAAATTTTAATTTTATAATTGTATACATAAAACGCTACTACTGTGCCGGCTGAATTTCCCGGTATCAATTTGATCTTTATATCAAATTGACCGAATAAAAAATTATTTTTCGAAGTCATCGCCGAACCTGAACAAGTTAATACGAATAAACATAGAAAATGTTAGCCAAGTATATTTTCGTATGATAAAAAAGAGAAGAAGCTATGAAATGTTGTAAAAAATAATTTATATTTACCGGATTCCTTGTCCAGCGTCATACTTCTAGTAAGGCCATCCGCCGACGTGTTCGCATGACTTGGAGACCATATTATTTTGAAATCTTTATCAAAATCACCGGTCGAAATTTCGGACCCTGATATACCATAACATAAAAAATCAAAACGATGGCTAACTACATAAACTTAGACATTTTTTTTTCTCTTGAAAATTTTGAACGTGGCTAATACTAGAGATTGAGAATGAGAAGATTTGGATACACAATTCAACTGAGCTGAAGCTATCTTATATAACTACATATCTCCTCCACACCTTCCCTTCCTCCTCCATCACGTTCCCCTCCACCTCACCTAATTCCCTCCTCTTCTTTAGTTCTCATCTTCTTCCTTTAATATTTGCTCCGTGCAGTCGACTCAACGAATTTGATGGCCTAAAGTCAAATTTTAATCAGAGGTTTCAAATATATTCAATAAAATTAGCTTTTGTGCATCACACATGTATCTCATGTGCCACTCGTGCATGTTGTGTAATGTACGTGTATCTTATGTGATTTACATCCATCTTATGTGCATTTTGTGCGCTATACATGTATTCTGTTGTCAATTAATTAAAAAAAAAACTAGCAATTTAATTTGCAATTTAACTCATTATTTTCATATTTCTCGTTCTTCAATATCATGCCTTTTGTTCCGTAGAATTAGTTGAGGTGCATGATAGCTAGTTTAGTTTGGATACCACAAATATCCAAAAATATCTTGTTTTTTGTAATGCCATGCATGTAGACGTGTTTACATGATATGGAGTAGAAACTTTAAAAGCTCAACCACACCAACCTTTCTTTATTTTTTATCCCCACCGCCCACCCAAATATATACAGATTTGTCTTAAATTCTAATTTAACAGGCCTAGTTAAGTTCACTAATCACTACTATTATTTGACCGTAGGTCACTCTCTCGGCATTAATTTCCCTCCTCCCTCACCTTCCCTTCCTTCCTCCTCTCTCACCTAATTTGTATATTTTGTATCATAATACAAAGTGTCATATATTAAGGATTTGAAGATCGTGGATGCTCGTGTTTTTTAACATAAAGATGCTAGTCAAGAAGAATTTTTTCCTACAAACTTACTAATTTTTTTATTGTTTAGATAGTAAGTGAAAAACAAAAGAAAAATGAAAGTGGAAAAACAGCAAAGAAAAAATAAGTAAAAATTCAGTGAAAAGGAGAATAAAAAACAGTTCTTCCTCTTTTAATAAAAAAAAATATATATGCTGGTGGTACTAGGATTCGAACACTAGTTCTCTAGTATTAAGACACTTAACTACCACGTCACTGCCAAAGGACCTATAAGCCATTTTCGTAAGTGGATGCTCGTGAATAGTATATGTATAATATTACTTACCAGAATTTTCTATATACGAAATTACCATTGAAGTCAATATTTGTTGAGTAGATATTTTAATTTGTAAAGTGTCAGATTTATACGAATTATTTACTATTTTTTTTAACTTTGTTGAGTCAAGAAGCTTAATGATTGACTGGATAATTTATTTCATCTCAATTTTATGTCAGATTGGTTTAATTATATATTACAAGAATGTTTTGATTTTAAATTTTAAAAATTATACAAATACATAAGTTATGTTTTCAATATTAAGAAAAATTTCAACTCCCTAAACATATTACAAAAATCTCACATATACATAGAATGTTATTTATATGTCGGTTATGTTATGTATATTAATAGGGAGAGATTAAAGTAATTAAAAAAGTGGGAAAGAGTGTAATTACTTTTAAAAGGTTGATATTTATGTTATTTATACTTTTAAAATTAGCGATCTGTTAACATTTTGGCTACAACTGAAATACACAGATGTTCCTTTTAAATACATTTAGCCGCTCAAATCTTAGCCCAATCCGCAATACATTTTAGCCGCTCAGATCTTAGCCGAATCCGCAGGCCAACATATTCGTCTAACTCGAGGACCCGGCCCATTATATTTTAGCCCAATCATCTGTGCACCGATTTATTTATATATGCTTTTATTATTGTCAGAGATATATCATAAGGGGAGCATAATGCTATTAGCGCGTCTTACTTTTGATTCCCTCCAAGAAAGACCAATTAATTTGTATATTATGTGTAAGCTTGAAATAAGTGCTTTGTACTCATGTATTGCACTATTCTATTATAATTGATGTAAGAGCTGTTTTGGAGTCGAATCCTGAAAAGGGATCGTTTTTTATGTTGGAAAAATTACCTATTTGAGTATTTTTCATAAAATGTTTACTACTTTTAAATATAGCTATTTATTATCTAGATATATATATTTAAAAAATATTTACCATCTATAGCAATTGTCTTATGTATTAAAAGTGAATTATGTATTCAATATAGATGTATATAGAAGTTTATTAAAATGTATTGTATTTGTTTTGGCTTAAAAAATATTATATATTAAAAATAAATTACGCATGTAATATAGATGTATTACACTATATACTAAAAGTTATGTGTGCAATATAGATGTATTATAAGTCTTTGAAGTGTATTGCATTTGTTTTGATAAAAATTCTACACTAGTTATGTATTAGAAGTGAATTGTGTATGTATTAAAAGTAGGTGAAGGACAGAAATGACACTTCGGATCAAACTATTTTCACGAAAATGACCATGAAATTTAAATTTCACTTTCTAGCCACTTCAATTTGCTGGCTTGTTTTATACCGATTCTCTACATATCTTATACATATAAATATTCTATACGAAAATTATATAGTTTCGATACACAATTTATAAAATAATTGTATATTTTTTTTTACATATTTTATACAACAATTATATAATTTGTATGCACTTCCTATATATATTTTTATATATATTTTATACATATACATATTTGATAGAACTATACAAATTTTATGCATATATCTTATATAGATACATATTCTATATAATAATTATACCATTTTTATATAATTATATTTAATTATTATTTTAAATAACTAAAAAAAAGCAGAATATTTTTCAATTATAAATTTTATAGCAAAAAAAAAAAGAAATATTTTTAAAAAGGTCAAATGATCCAAGTTGAAAATTGTATCAGTATTGTATATGACCCGTATCAATATGTTACATAAACTCTATCTGAACTACAGAGTCAACATGACCCAAATTGAGAAATGGCTATAAAGTGAAAACACTTTATCCGACTGATCATTTTTTGGCAAGATATCAAATTTGAGCTATTTATTTTTAAAATGATCATGTGGTGTCTTTTTTCCTTAAAATTATACAAATATAACTGATAAATATTTTTTAAATATGATATATTTAGATAAATTTCTCTTTTATGTTTTAACCTTTTTGGACGCGGATGCAGGTTTAATTTGTTAGGCACGAAATGAATACAAAAGTGTGGTGAAGCTACAGAGCATTCGAATACAATCGTGCAAATATCTTATATAAAAAAATTGTGACGTATCTCGATATCAAATATTGATATTAATATTATCACGGCTATTTAAAAATAACACAATTATTTTGTCAATACAGAAAATTGATCATTTTTTTAGTATGAAATGCCAATGATATACCCCCCGGATATAGAGGGTAATTCCTACAAAATTGAGTGTTCCTAAAGGAAAAATAGCTGAAAATTTCTCTTCAACAGATCACTCGCTCTTGCTAATAGGATTGGGAAAAATGGCGAGATGAAAGAGTAGAGAGAGAATTTCTGTAATTCTTTTATCAAAACTGATTACAACTGAATTTCCAACACAACTAATAAGCAAAACAGAAACAGGGAATTGGAGAGGGAAAGTTAGTTACAACCGTTTATGGAAGGCGCGTGGGACCACGAGCCTAACTAAATTTTAAAAACTAACTGCTTAGCTGATTGTTCTTTTATATCTCAACACATTCCCACTATTGTATTACAATGGGTTAGACACATAACAATACCCCACCCTTAAAAACAATCCTTGTCCTCAAGGATTGAACTGAGGAAACTGGTGAGTGAATTTTGCAAGATCCATCCAAGAGTTGTCTTCCGGTGCAACATTCAACCACTTGACCAAGACTTGAGTTCCAGCTTCCCTCGCTTCTGATATACTCTTCTATCCAAAATGGATTTCGGGACTAGTAAAAAGTGGCCTAAGTCAGTGTGAACAATAGGCAAGGTAGGAGTGGCTACCTTAGACCCAAGTTTCCTTTTGAGTCGAGAAATGTGAAATGTAGGATGAATCTTAGAACTAGCAGGTAGATCCAAAGTGTAGGCCACAACACCAACTTTAGCAGTGATAAAAAAAGGGACCAAAAAACTTGGCAGATAACTTTTGAAAAGAGTGATCCTTCAAAGAATGTTGTCTGTAAGGTTGAAGTTTAACATAAACCCAATCTTCAACTGAGTAAGACCTATCAGTTCTGCGTTTGTCAGCCTGCATCTTCATTCTGTTTTGAGCTTGGCTCAAGTGAAACTTTAAACACCTTATAATGGCTTCTCTAGCATGTAAGCTCCTATCAACCATGTCTAGCTGAGAATCAAATGGTAAGTAGGGAAGTAAGGGAGGAGGCTTTTGACCCATAAACAACCTCATAAGGTGTTATGTGAATAGAGGAATGATAGGAGGTGTTGTACAACCACTCCGCAAGTGACAACCAATAAGGCCATTCCTTGGGTTTGTCAAAGGTCATACACCTCAAATAAGACTCCAAACACCTGTTAACAACCTCAATTTGGCCATCAGTTTATGGATGGTATGCTGAGGATGTGAGCAAGGAAACCTTCTGCAGTTTAAACAATTCCTTTCAAAATTTGCTGACAAAAACAGGATCTCTATCTGACACAATAGATTTAGGAATTCCATGTAATTTGAATACACCATCCATTAACAATTGAGCCACATCTAGTGCTGAGTAAGGGTGCTTCAAAGGAAGGAAGTGAGCAGCCTTGCTAAGTCTGTCAACCACCATAAATATCGTTTCCTTGCAAGAAACTTTAGGTAAACCTTCAATGAAATCCATGGAAAGGTCTTGACATACCTTATCAGGAGTGGGAAGAGGCTATAAGAGACCAGGGTAGGCAACATTCTCACCCTTACGTCTTTGGCAAGTGTCACATTCCTTCACAAAAGTGTAAACTTCTTACTTCATTTTCTTCCAATAAAATTCTTGTCTTAACCTGTATAGTGTAGCATTGATGCTAGAGTGACCTCCAAGTGAGCTTTCATGAAAGTAAGCAATTAATTTCTTCCTCAAGTTATTTTTTCTTTTCTACTCAAAACACCAGCAGTATATTGGTAATAAGGTTTGGAACATTTAGCTGCTTGGATAGATTGGATAAAAGATTGAAATTGAGGATCAGTGAGCCAAGAGCTCTTGACTTTATCCAATAATGATGATCGCAACCCTGAAATACTGTACATTTGGATGGATTCTCCCTTCCTAGATAGAGCATCAGTCGCTATATTTTCTTTTTCTTTCTTGTACAAAATGGAGTAATCATATCCAAGAAGCTTCACCAGCCATTTTTGTTGACTAGGTATTTTAATTCTTTGTTCCAGAAAGAACTTTAAACTATGATGATCTGTCTTGATATAGAAATGTCTTCCTAGTAAATAAGGTCACCACTTTTGAACAGCTGAAACCAGATCCAGTAACTCTCATTCATACATAGAGAGAACCTTGTTTTTATTGGATAATCCCTTGCTGAAAATAGCTATAGGTCTACAATTTTGTACCAAAACAACACCAATGACCTCTCTTGAAGCATCCGTTTCTATAGTGAAGTTCTGAGAAAAATCCGGAAGGGCCAGGACTGGTGCAGTAGTCAAAGCCAACTTAAGTTTGTCAAATGCTGCAGCTGCCTCTTGTGTCCAGAGAAAACCATTTTTCTTCAGCAGATCATGTAGAGGTCTAGCAATTAAGCTATATCCTTAAATAAACCGTCTATAATTTCCAGTGAGACCTAGAAACCCCCTCAAGCCTTTGAGATTCTTAAGCTGGGGCCAGTCCAAAACAGCCTCCACCTTGAGTCTGTCCATAGCCACACCTTCTACAGATATCACATGTCCAAGATAATCTATTCTGGTGACTCAAAAATCACATTTACTCTTCTTCACAAATAACACTTGATCTCTTAATATGTTAAAGGTTAATTCCAGGTGAATCAGATGGTCAGACCAAATTGGGCTGTATATGAGTATATCATCAAAGAAGACTAAGATAAACTTTCTAAGGTGATTATGAAATATCTTGTTCATGAGGCTTTGAAAAGTGGAAGGGGCATTAGTTAAGCCAAAAGGAATTACTAAAAACTCATAGTGACCATTATGTGTCCTAAAGATAGTCTTAGGTATGTCAGGTTCAAACATATTGATCTGATGATAACCTGATCTAAGATCTAATTTAGAAAAATATCTTGCACCATAAAGTTCATCAAGTAACTCTTCAATAACTGGTATAGGGAACTTGTCTTTCACTGTGCAGTTGTTTAGTTCCCTGTAATCCATACATAGCCTCCACGAACCATCTTTCCTCTTCACCATAACAATGGGAGAAGAGTAGGGACTATTACTGTCTCTGAAAATACTAGAAGTGAACATTTCATCCACCATCCTTTCTATCCCATCTTTTTGGACTGCAGGATACCTGTAGGGTCTGATGTTCACAGGGGAAGTACCTTCATGGAGAGTGATTTTATGGTCATAACTCCTAGAAGGAGGTAACTCTGTAGGAGGTTCAAATAGCTTCTCATACTTGTCCAAAACCATCTGTAGCTCTAAGGATTGCAGGTTTTTAGTAACCCGCCCTTCAAATGAGTACAAACTAGCCTCCAATGTACCCTCCTCTTGCAAGAAAAGTCCTAAGGACATCATGCCCAATTCAACTGGTTGTGCCAATAGTTTATCCATTTTTTCAGAAGATATCATTTTGACAGCTGGAGGTTGAACACCTCTGAGTAATACTTTCTTGCCTTGAACATTGAACTCCATCTTAAGTTGTTTAAAATTCCGCATTATATCACCAAGAGTAATGAGCCATTGTATTCCCAGCACCATTCCACACCCTTCAATTAGTAATATCAGCATATCAGAACTGAAACTCACACCTTGCGTCTTTCATTCTATCTTCTTACAAATATAATGACTTTGCACCTTATTACCATCTGCTACTGACACATTGAGGTTCGAGAAATTATGGGTATTGCCAGTATCAATGAGAACTTGAACAGCCTTTCCTTTGATAGATACAGTCACCTTCATAGTCCTGAAATCTTGAACTTTACACATGGCATGCATTGAGACCCTTGGTAGGATGCCCCTTCAGAGTTAGTCTCTAAACCTTAGGCCATGATTGTCAACAATTCCACATGATCAATCAACTCAGACTCATTTTCTTCCACTTCTATTAGCATATCCTATTCATCAACTTCCAAACAAAACAGTTGCCTCTTCTTTTTACACACATGTCCAAAATTATATTTTTCATCACAATTAAAACACAACCCTTTACTCTTTCTTTCATCCATTTCTGTAGAACTTAGCAGTCTAGGAGGTTTGTAACCTGGTTTAGAACTTTCAGCAACATAAATAGCTTGTTTGGAGGGAAAATTTTATTTATAATAAAAGAAAGAAGATGCTACAGAATTAGCAAATTTAGGAGGGTTTCTTGGAGTAGCTAGGATAGGACAATGTCAAAAAACTTGTCTATGCACTTCAAGTGTTTGTTCTTGGATCTTAGCCAAACTTATGGCCTTAGCTAAAGTTCTGGGATTCAATATTTTCACTGGCAAGCCAATTTCAGGTTTCAACCCCCTAATGAAACAACTAACCACATAATGCTCAGGAAGATCATCCCCAGTGAGCACTTCATAAAAAATATTAATATATTCTTGAACAGAACCAGTCTGTCTTAAGTCTTTCAGATCTTCCATAAGATCATCAAAAAGTTCAGATCCAAACCTAGCATACAAGCAACCTACATATTCACTCCACCTTGACCAATCTCTGGACAATCTTTGCTTCATAAAAGATTGGTGTCACTGCAAGGCTTTGCCTTCCAATTTACAGGAAGGCAATTCCACTTTAGAACCTTTAGGTGTTTCATCCACCTCAAAGAATTGCTCACATTTGTACAACCATTCTTTTAATCCCTTACCATCAAATTTAGGAAATTCTACCTGATAGCTCTGAGTGGGTAGACGGTAATCTTCATGTCTAGCAGGATTAGCCATTAAAGCTCCATCAAGTGCCACTGTAGTTGGTTGTCCTTCTACTCTTGCAGATCTATTACAAGAACCATTGCTCATCAACATCTTTTTGATTTCATCTACTGCTTGTGCGACTTTTGCATCCACCAGCTGCCTTAAATCTGACACAGAAGTTACCACAGTATCCATGGAACCCTTTAGGTTATCAACCTCTTTACGTAGCTCTTGCATACAAGTGTTGTGATCTCCCATTGCAGTTGATCTAAGGATGTATTGGCTCTAATTGTTTTTATTATTATTATTATTATTATTATTATTATTATTATTATTATTTTTCAGGGATATCAACTTGCTTATAAAATGACCTTAGAAACCTTCTCGATGACTCTATTCTCTCTCGGTGCAAGTTAGCAAAACCTGGGCCAACCATGGATAAGAGAGCTCGGCAGTCATTGCAGAAGGCTTTAATGGCGAAGGAGACTATGGTAATGCGGGGGGGCGGGGGAGGACTCAACAAGGTCATAAAACTACAACTACAACATAGATAGGAGCAAATTTGGGGGAAAACCAATGTAGAAGTAACTTCAACTAGATCAATTTTTGGAGAATTGAAGGAACTAGCGATGGAGGCAAAAACTAAAGTGGACAAAAATAAGATGAAAATGAGGCAAATTGAGGCACAACAACAGTGGTTGGATGTTATGCTTGATAATTGTAGCGCTCCCAGTGAAGATCCATAAAGTAGCAGTCGTAAATCTTGGGCATACATATTTGAGGAGGAAGAGACTAAACCAATGAAGAAGGGTTCAGTTTGGGATAATTTTGATGTTATGAAGGTAGTTAATGCTGGGTTCAAGCTCAACTTTATCGATCCAACTACACAAGGTGAGAATCGCTGTATTGAGATCGATTTAGATGACATCAGCATAAAACTTGAGTACTGGAAAAACTCAATTGTGTGCTACGTACTGGGAGCTTATTATCTATATGCTATAATTAAAGGCTATATCCAGAAACTGTGGGGGAAACTAGGAATAAACAAAATCTGATGCTGAAGAATGGTGTAGTCCTGGTCAGATTTGATACTGCCGCAAGGAAATAGGAAGTGATAGAAGGTGGAATTTATCATTTCGATAACAAACCGTTCATAGTCAAGGATTGGAATCCCGACATGAATTTCTCCAAAAAAGAGTTACGTACAGTTCCAATATGGATCAGGCTCCCTGGGTTAGACTTCAAGTACTAGAGTCAAAGAGGGCTAAGCAAAATAGGAAGCTTAGTGGGAAAGCCGCTAATGGTAGATAGTAGCACAGAGAAGAAGGTTGGTCTAAACTATTCAGTGTTACTAATTGAAATACAATTAAACGGTGTGCTACCTGAAAACATAATGTTTAGGAATGTAAAAGGTTATTTGATAGAACAAAAGGTAAAATATGAGTGGAAGCCGACCCTATGCTTTTACTGTGATAAGTACGGGCATGGTATGGAGGTCTGCAGGAAGAAAAATGTCACAAAGAAGGACACCAAAGTTCCAGCCGAGGAACCTAAACTTGAATCGAATATGGTGTAGTTAGAAGAGGTCAAAATAATACACAATGAGGTGATAAAACCTGGGAGTCAGGATAAGCTTCCTCAAGGCAGTGATTCCAAGCAGGAGAATTCTAATACAAATAGGGAAGATGGAGAACCAAGTTGGATCACTCCTTTGAAAGTAGGAAAAAGTCAGCAAATAAAGTCACAAAATTTGGTTAGCTTAAATACTTTCCAGGCGTTGAACACTTCACCTGCATCTAGTTCACATGATGGTAGGGGACTAGATGGTAAGATGATAAATGGAACCATTCCTATCTGTGGGAATGGATAGCATTGTCAGCTGGAATGTAAGAGGGATGAATGGCCAAAATAAGCAAAATGAGGTTAAGCTCCTTTGTAATGAGGAAAATATAGGTCTTATTGGCCTACTAGAAACTAAATAAAGAAAGAAAGGATTGAATATGTTGCAACTACCATGTTTAAAGGATGGCCATTTATAACCAACTTAGAGTATCATTATAATGGTAGAATTTACGTTACTTGGAGATCAGACTACTATCAAGTGTCCTTGTTTAGCATGACAGATCAATTAATAACCTGTGATGTTAAACATATTCCTAATTAGTTAGTGTTCCGAGTTATATTTGTATATGCCTTTAATACCATGGAAGAAAGACGGAGCTTATGGGAGTATATAGTAGGGATGCATAACGGCACAATCATTCCTTGATTGCTACTAGGAGATTTCAACTCTGTGTTGCATAATGAGGATAGAATGAGAGGTAATCGTGTCTCATGGTTGGAAGTGACTGATTTTGCTGCATGCATAGAAGAATGTGGTTTACTCCAACTTCCTTCTCAAGGAAATAGTATACTTGGAATGATAAGAGTAATGAACAAAGAATTTACTCTAAGATTGACTGGGGGTTGATTAATCAGGAATGGCTGGATCAAATGCATTTTAGTAGATTGGTGTTTTTGCCTGAAGGAAAAGTGACCACTGTCCTGCAAAAGTGAAGTTGAATGAGACAAATTCCAAAGGAAGAAGGGCTTTCCAATATTGCAATATTTGGGGACAACACTCTCAATTCCTGCACACAGTTAGGCAGGGATGGAATAAGAGTATTCAAGGATGTAGAATGTTTCAAGTAGTGCAGAAATTGAAGAAACTGAAGTATGAACTAAAGAAAATGGGAAATCAGCATACAAGAAGTATTGTTGATGAAGATGGGGATGATAGGAAAGCATTGAAACTAGCACAAGCGTACCTGCAGCAATATCCATTAAACCAGGGGAAGCAACAAAAGGAAAAGGAGGCATACTGTAAGTACAAACAGTCCTCTTATTTGGCTGAAATGTACTTACAACAATAAAGTAAAGTTATTGGCTTAAGCTAGGGGATGAAAATACAAGATACTTCCACTCAGTAATAAAGCACAGGAAATTGAAACAAGCTATCACTCAAGTGAAAAATAATCATAGAGAATGGCAGCATGATTCAAACTCAATTGCCAAAGTGTTTGTGGATTATTATAAGGCTTTGTTAGGGAGCAAAGAAACTGGTAGGGTGAAGGCAAAAACATGGTTCTTGAAGAATGGTCCAATGTTAACTATGGAGCAGCAAATACAACTGATTATTCCTTTATCCCATAAGGATATAAAGGCTGCTATGTTCTCTATAAACATCAATAAAAGCTCTGGACCTGATGGTTTTGGTGCTGGGTTCTTTAAATTAACCTGGAGCATTGTGGGATCAGATATCAGTGATGCTATTTTGGAATTTTTCGAGTATGGCAAACTGTTGACACAGATTAACTCAACTAATATAGCTCTTATTCCTAAGTAGGAGTTTCTAGTATTAGCAAGCCAGTACAGACCAATATCTTGCTACAATGTGATATATAAATGCATTTCGAAGTTGATCTGTAGTAGACTGAAAGCAGTAGTGAATGTTATTGTATCAGACAACCAGGTAACATTTGTTAAAGGTAGATCCATGCTACATAATGTCTTGATGTGTCATGACATTCTAAAACACTACAATAGGGAGGTTTCTCCTAAATGCTTAATAAAAATAGACTTGAGGAAGGCATATGACATGGTCAGCTTGGATTTTTTGGAAGAAGCGTTATTAGGGTATGGTTTTCCTAATAGATTCATACACTGGATTATGATTGTTGACACCCAATTTTTGCTCTCCACGCCTAAAATTAACGTCTTCAGGCTTTTTGTTCGTTAAAGGGCACGAAGCATAATTTTCACATCTTTTTACAATAGCTTGATAAATTATTGATAATTATCCTTTCTTTAGGATTTTAATCAATTTGTTATCATATTCTTATTTTTTATAATTTATTAATTTTTCTAATTTTAGGATTTTTATCAATTCATTATCGTTGTTAACATTTTACAATCACCCGCACATGTGCACGACATGACGTTATATATATATATATATATATATATATATATTTTATAGTATTTTTAAATTAATTATGTTTTAATAATTTTAATATTCTTTACACTTTTTCATTCAACATCTATATTTTACAGTTCGCAAATGCTAAGTCGGATCAATTATTTTGGTGCAGTATAATAATTCGATGTCTTATCATATCCGACAATGACTACACAATAATGTCTTGTCACATCCGACAATAACCACTCAGTGTTGTCTCATCACATCTGACAACGACCAATCAATGACACTACCCTTGGATAATTACTTTGTCCTTTGGTCAAAAGGATGAAAATTCTTTGGCCAATAACTTAAGGACCTAAGGGTGTTCTATTATAAAAAGAGAGGACAACCCCTTTATCCGTTGGATAAAAGGGGTGCTCAATTTTTTGTATAAATAGGTGGTGGGAGGACACATTTTTGGACACATTTTTTTTTTATCTTTTCCTCTCTTTCAAAATACACGTATATTTATTTTTTTCAACTAATAAACATTTTTCCTTTGCAAACCCACACACATATTCATAAATACATAAACATATTTTATTTATTCCATTTTTCTATTTTTCTCTTCAAAACATACCACAGATATAGGACACAACACAACAATACACACATACACTACACATATGCACATACATATACACACGCAAGTACACTACAGAGAGAATCATTATTTTCATCTCCTTCTCCCTCACAATTCTCTCCCTTTCTCCTTCACTGTCCCAGATCCGGCGAGCTGTCCACCGGCGCCGCCCCTACACTCCCCTCTCTTCTGTATCTGGCAAAGTCCCCATCACCGATGGTCATCTCTGACCAGCGGTTCTTCACCAAACCTCTAGCCATCAAAAAATCACCAGCGCCCTCCACTCTCTTTTCCCTTTTTGCCGCGCCACGCCGGAGTTAATCGCCAGCGGGCGAGTCTCGAAACAGCTATGAGCCACCGCTTCCAATCCCACAGTAACACGACCACTGTCTTTTAGCCGTTGTTACCTCCTTATCTTTTACACTGTCACACCGAAAACCATGGAGGTTTCTCCGGTGTTACCTCCCTTAAACACTAGATCTAAAAAATGGTTTTCTTCTCTTATTTGCTTATCCTGTTATTATTCTCAATTGTTCTCATGATGTATTTTGTAGGCCAGAATACTATTATTTGGTGATAATGACAATTGTTTTATATTGGAAATGACATTTTTTTATATTGCAAATGACATTTGTTTTATGTTGCTTATCATATTATTATTCTGTACAGTGGGATTTCTCCACTGTATTTATTTATTACACTGATATTGAATAAGATAATACACATTTTGACCGATGAAAAATTATTATTAATTTGAGGCGTCCGTAAACAAAAGAGGATTCTACGTATACAAATACGTAATAAATATTTTGGGCGATGATAAAACTTTATAACAACACAAGATTTTACAATTCATATCTTGGCAAGACGATTTAGGAAGGCCAATTAATTGAGCAATCACTTTGTTGCAAGACGATTTAGGACGGCCAATTAATTGAGCAACTATTTCGCAGTCATGACATTATCTGAGCCCACTTTTTAACAAAAATATATTTTTAAATATCTATACGCATACATACTTGTTTAATTTATTTTAATTATTTTTAATTTGTTACTTTCTTTTTTAAGTGTTTATACAGGTTATTTTGAAATACTCGTTGGGAGTTGCAGTCAAAGGAGCCCTTAAATTTTATATTATATTTTATATTCTCACACTTGTACAAATAACAAAAAAAATTGTGAAAATTTTACTTTTTGGGTGTCGAGTGGGGATATTCTTTATTTACATAATTTCATCAATTTTAGGCAAAACTTAGGTCGTTAATATTTATATAAAATAATTAAGTTAATCAATTAATTCACATTCACATATTACATATCTCTCTTTTAAAAAATAAATTTATATTTTCCTTTGTGATTAAAAAATACTTTTCCTTTTTAGTATATAAAAGATACTTTTCTCTTTTTATACGTTACAAAAAATGTTTTTTCCTTTTACATGAAATCTTTATATTTTTATACATATTTTCATAACAATAAATTTATTTATATATTTAATACACATACAACTTTATATTATTTAAATATTTATACCTCCTCCCTCTTTGATAAATTTAGTCTAGCTAGGTACCACACTTGTGGATTCTGAAGGATGCCTAACCCCTTCCCTTCAGAATAACTTGAACCCTTACCTAGAATCTGAACTGGCTTCGTAGACTAAAACACAAGTCTTGCATTTTATTAAATAAAAAAGATTTTTCTCATTTCCCTTAAAATAAGGTGGTGACTCTGTACAATTTTCATTCTTTTAGTGTCCATAACGTCGTGCTCGTTTTAACCTCAGGTAAAAATAGGGGCGCGACAGAATGAAGACTTTGCTGGGGATGAGGAGACGTTCTAACCATGATCGACTCAATTTTCAATCGAGGGAGGTATTTTTACATTTTTGTATATGATTAAATTCTTCACCTATTACACTGCAAATTATGTGAATTTGCTCATTAATTCTTTACATTTTTTTATTATGCTTAGTTTAGGATTTTTATGTTTTATTTTGTTATTTGTTTTACATATTTTTATATCATGCTATATGTGAAAGGACGCAAGCCAATCCAAACTTGCGTTCCTTATTTTTTTGAATAGCACTACTTGTTAGTACTTTATCACTTGTATTTTTCTATCGAGTCTTTGGCCGTACACAATTCACACACTGTGGTACACGCGAGGGGTGTACTGCACTCCTTCTAACCTTCTTTGGATTCCTTAATATCAGAGTCGGTGCAGTTAGGTTAGTGCACCTTCTCGCAAATATTCAGTCCCACTTGAATATTTAGGAAAAAATTCTACTCTAGTAATAGGTCATATTGCATATACCTTAGGCTGGACGGTCCAAGGTATCGTCTTCGCAACTAGGAAGCCACCCTTTCGTCAGAAGGTTATGAAACCTTTATGACATATTTTGTGTTAGAACTGATTCAGATAATCCAGAAATCAAACATTAATGGATTCAGAACAATCAAATTGGCCTTCTTTTACTTTTCCTTCATTCGACATTATTTTCACGTCAATAAACATTGAGTATTACCCAACTCGCTACATTTGACACCATTTTCACGAATACAGAGCATTGTTAAAACTCCGCTTCACAAATATATTTCTCAAATTCCATGAAAGCTGAGTGTTCTAAAAATGCTTTGCTTTCGTTCGACTTTCTCTTCAAGTCTGCAGATAGGGAATGTCACTAAAAAACTCCACCTATGTCTAACTTCTTTTGATCTAAACTAGAGTGGAATGTCGTCAAGCATTCTTCCAATGTTTGATTCCTTTTTTTAGTCAATAGACGTAGAATATTATTCAAAACTCTACAATTATTTGACACCCTTCTTCAAGACAATGGATGTAGAATATTGTTCATCTTCACCCACTTCTAACTCTTTCCAGCTAATGAGCGTGAGACATCATCAATACTCTTCTTGCATTCGATATCTCTACCACAAGATCCCCATTCATCAATAACAAGGCTTGAGATGCTTACTCTTTTAAAGGCATTATTTTAGCTCACTTTTATCAATTCATACCGACTATATATCTTTATCACCATCATCAAGGCCTCTCTTAGCCGCCCTTATTGGATACATTCCCTCTTCAAGAAAAATTTAAAATTGTTCTGAATCCAAAGTGTGTCAGAATCTAGATCCATCTATATCTGTTTATCTGAGTGAAGGCCTACCTCTAGCAAAAAGAGGCTCCACAATATAGGTTGCGCTTACTTGACATTGTTTAAATGTTCTTGTCCATTGACATGAACTAACTCTTTGACTTTCATTTATGTTTGCATTATCCCCTGAGAGGGGTTGATTGTGTTGATCGATCGAACTAGCCGACTTAACCTATATCCCTAGAATGAACACCAATGTCGTCAACTCGACTAAAAGTATTCCAACACTAGTAAATATATCAGGGACTTTCAAAAGACAAGACGATGCAGTAAGGATGACCGTATTTTTCTCTTGGAGTAACAACTCGAGACGTTATGAGGAGAACTACACCAAGGAAGGGACCCCACACATATGCGCCCTCCTATTTTTTTGTCGCTAGAAACTCCAATACTTGAACGCTATTAGTCAGTACAACCTCCCATAACGACTGTTGATTTAGTAAATCCATCATCCTCATTCACACCCATCAACTCTCATAAATTTCTTCATTGCACCCCATATCCCAATGTCATCACATATTCTCATAATATTCAACAAACAAATCATGCTACCTTTCAAGAACGATATATTTTTCCAATATGAATGACTGAGACACCCATTTTCACCGTTGCTTGCTAAAGGTAGGCTTTCGATAAGGACAAAGACAAAAGAGAGGGATCACATAATCGTAAACGAGCTACGTAATCTAAAGCGTGCAATGAAATACCTCTAAGAAACTTCAGTCAGCGAGCATTTGGACTACGAAGATTTATGTATCCATCCAGATGTTGATTTGCCAGTCGGGTTCAAGCCACCTAAGTTTGGCTTGTTTGATGGAACCGGGGATCCTCATACTCATTTAAGAGTGTATTGTGATAAATTGGTAGGGATTACAAAAAATGAGAATCTCATAATGAAGTTGTTCAATAGAAGTTTGTCTGGTGAGGCTCTCACTTGGTACACCAAACAAGACCCTCGTATTTTGCATAAATGGAGCGACATGGCTGAAGACTTTATGAATCATTTCAAGTTTAACATAGAAATCGCACCTGATCGACTTTCCCTCATCAGTATACAAAAGAAGACCTCTGAATCATTCCAGGAATATGCTCGATGATGGAGGTCCGAAGTAGGAAAAGTTCAACCACCAATGGATGAAAGTGAATTGATGAAGTATTTTATCCGCAGTCAAAAAGGTGTCCATTTTGAAAAGATAATGTCCACGTTGGGGCAGAAGTTTGCCGATTGTGTCAAAATGAGGAATTTTATTGAAGAGGAAATTAACTCCGAAAAGATTAAGTCAACGAACAACTCGAATAAGTCTACTCAGTTAGAGTCCATCGAAGGTACCAAGGAGGAGAATGGAGAAGAAATAGTTTTTATAATACCACACCATTCAATACCTGAATCATCCCAATCACTTCAAAGTCTTGATAATGAACTGATGCAAATATCGAATCATACATTTCATCATGCCTACAATATCCAACAAAATTACCTTCAACCCCAAGCTCCCATATATCAAAATCCATCATGATTATGTGTACCAATCCAAGTTTCAATCCTCCAAAATCAAACACCTTTTGCAAAAAGTAAGCGCAATCGAAGCCACACCCAATTTGTTGAACCATTAGCACATTTGTTCGAGAGACTGAGAGTTGCAAATTTGTTGTAACCCGAGCTGGGAAAGATTCCTAAATCATTACCCAGGTGGTTCGATGAACGAAAATAATGTGCTTTCCACTCTGGAGCTCAGGGCCACAATACTGAAGATTGTAATAGACTAAGGCATAGAATTGAGTGTTTGATCAAGGCCGGGGAAATCCAATGTGTCGTAGTGTAACTAAATGCAAATATTGATCTGGTGCCCAATTATGAAAATGGAAGAGTATATATGACATGAGGGAACCATCCTCCACGCCGGTACGGTAAGGCCTTCATATAATCCACTCTACAGAGAAGCGCTAACTTTAGCAGGAATGCGGTGGAAATGCATCCAAGTTGATCGACTCAAAAGCAGTCAATAGAGTCCTATGTTTGAAGGCACAAGATTTCCTTTTAATTATTATGTAATAGAACTACGTTCTGACCTGATTTCTCATGGTGAGATACGTAGGCAACCATCATTAGGTTCGGTCATACTTAAGTAGAATTATTTCCCCTTTTGTAGTTGGAACTACGTGTGACCTGATTTCCCTCAGTGGGATACGTAGGCAGCCTATATAAGGATCGGTCCCTTTATAATACAAAATTTCATTTTTCCCTAATGACGAGCGAAACTTGAATGCTATGGTATCCAGAAAACCCAACACGATCCATTAAGACTATCCCAACATACGCAACGAAGAATCATCGAGAAAGTTTCTCCAAGAGACTGGGCAAAATTTTGAAGAACGTTTCGAAAATCAACGAAGGCTAGGACGTTCAACTTGGAAATGTTACAATCAAGGTTGATTTGTACCAGATAATGTAAGACATCATTAAATCTACAAAACATCAACGGGTGATGAATTGACTACAATATCGAGAGAAATGCACCAACGGTCAATACAGAAGACACTTCCACCACTTAACCAAAGATCTTCTCTACAAATATTGTTAAAAGATACTATCAATACAAATGCTCCAAAATCACATCGACGATCAGCGCAGGATCAAACACTCATTACTTCAGTCATAAGGAGGTCAACCAAATCTTTAGGAGGATTTCCAAAATATGCTTAAAATTATTCAAGCTTGGATTATGACTAATACATTAATTGAGGATATCAACATTCAATATCTATTGACACGTGAGATAACATACGTTGGTATCTAGCATATCTCATCATCCTCTGAATCAGCATATGAATTCATCAAAAGCACATAATCCGTCTTTAAGTCTCTATCTGAAAGAGAACGTCATATGAGATTTCCTTGAAATTGATAATTTGAGGATCATCTATAAGTCATATTATTTGAAATAAGATAGTGTGCAAGATTACCTCTGAGTTGATAGTCCATAGGTCATTCGTAAGCCGCAAGAACATTCTAACTAGATAGTATGCAAGGTTACCCAAAAATTGATCATCCGAAGGTTATCCATAAGTCGCAACTAAATCCTTACCGGAGAATATGCGAAATCATCAAATTGGTATGTACAAGGGTTCTATATAAGACGTGTCATATCCAAGATCGATTATGTGCAGGATTACCCAAGGACTAACAATTTGAGAGATATTTATAAGTCATATTTTGTCAAAGGTTGGATGATGTGCAGGAACTCCTCAAAGCTAGCAATTGGAGAGATATCGGTAAGTCATCTCTTATCCAAAGTCGGATAATGTGCAGGATTACCTGAAGGCTAGTAATTCAAAGGATATCTGTAAGTTGCCTCATATCCAACATCAAATAATGCGCAAGATAATCCAAAGATTAACAATTCAATAGGAATCTATAAGTCGTATTGATACAAAAGATGCACAAGACTTATCCGAGATCATTTGCGAAGAATTATTGGCAATAACCAGAGAGGTCATCATTCCACAAGCATTATGGGTGACTCAAAAGGGTTACCGCATCAACACAAGATTACACGATCGTAGGGACCCTTCTGCATAAAGTGTCATCGGTGTCCAAAAGGGGCACCCCACTTTGAAGACATATTCAATAGACAAATAATTATGCAACAACTAAAAGGGTTGTTGTGTCTGTTGTTGCAAGTTATTTCCTTTCAAACAGGTACACGATAGGACAACTGTAGTGAATCCAAAAAGAGTTCATATACGAAGACGTCCAAAAGAAGGAGACTATCAATGAAGTGCCCAAGAAATATTCAGAGTTTACGCAGAGAAGACTCACGCATGAACCCAAGCCTTTTTCTTTCATCAAAACGTAAGTCACCGAGACTACATATGAAGATAGCTTATACAACGCGTTCACTACTCTTCTGCTCAAAACCCTGACACAAAAAATATTGAGATGCAAATCTCAATGCTTGATCGACTCTAACAACTTACAAAAGCATTGCTCAAATTAAGAAATTCTCTGATGTTAATCATAGCATAAGAAAAAGCCATAAGATGTTGAAGACTCATACATAAGAGGCACCACTTCAGCAAATGACCAAATGAGCTTTCCAAAGTAAGCTCATGATTATCAACCTTACCATTCTCCACATACCCACCCTTGTGGCCAAATGTTTCTTGACTCCCCTCACACGAAACTACATTTTGACTTGATATGTAGGCAACTTAAGTCAGACTTGGTCATATCAACAACATAATCTTTTACATCTTTTCAAAATTCATTTATCATCTCAAGCCACAACAACCGCATCACTTTGATGGAAGTCCAAAAGCGAAGATCAAAATGGAGAAAGTTTCCACCAGAAGACATACTAGTATAAGCACATTAGGTGGAGTTAGGAAGTGTCACTACTCCTAATCCCGAATAGATTACCGATTGTTGAAAGATTGAAGGACGAGATAGCTGCTAGGTCAAGTTCTCGATCAACACAAAATCAACATCCCCTCCTCAAACTAAGAAACTTTCTTTGATCGTAGGTACAACATCGCTATAACAAAGGTTCAAATATCTTGGATGCCTAAATGTTGCCTCACCATCACAAGCTGAGAATCCAGGTATCGTCAATTTATCCATAATTATTCCAAGGCACTTAAGAATCTTCTCGAATCTTGCAGGTCATAATAATGCTCAAGGAGGCACGTGTCAAGTATCTTTCAACATTCCATCAGAAACTCAACATCACATCTCTATCACAAGCCAGGAAGCTAGGTTTTATCAATTCATTCGCTAATACTTTCTAACTCTAAAAGAAATTTCTTGATTTTTTGCAGGTCGCATTAAAGGGGTATCCCCATTAAGACTTGGTGATCAAGTACTAACAAAACTCTAACATAATACAGGGCAGTCCACCCCAAACAATAGGACAGGGCAGTCTACCCCGAACAATAGGATAGGGCAGTCAACTCCGAATAATAGGACAAGGCAGTCCACCCCAAATAATCAGACAGGGCTGTCCATCCCGAATAATAGAACAGTGCAGTTCGCCCCGAACAATAGGACAGGGCAAGTCCGCCCCAAAAAATAGGACAGGGCGCGCCAGTCCCTAACAATAGGGCATATAATGCAACTTTCACTTCCTCAACAAGTATTTCAGCTGACGGAGGCTATTTACATTTCAGCCGATGGAGGCTATTTACATTTCAGCTGACGAAGGCTATTTATATTTTAGCTGGCGGAGCCTATTTACATTTCATCCGCGGAGGCTATTTATATTTCAGCCGATGGAGGCTTTTACTTTCAAACAATTACTCAGCCGACAGAGGCTATTCACATTTCAGTTATCACCCCGCTAGGCGTGATTGCGTTAAAAATAGAGACAATACTAGAACATGCAGTACAACATGGAACTATCCTCTTAGCAGTAAACTGGGGCAAGTTATCGGAATGTCAGGGATCCCTAGTTACGTCAGGAATTTCGGTGAAGAAACTCAACTCAACTCGACCTAAAACTCTCATTTTTTTAATCCTTATTATCATTACTCAATGTCGTCTTAATCCGATACTGGGGAAATCTTTGAAAATTAGCAATCTCCTTTTTCGTCAAAGTCCCCAGCAAATATTGTTATCCGACATCTACTCATTTCCAGCTACCCAAACAGTCAATTTTGGAACAAACACCCGTATTCATTCCATTCGTGTTAAAATCTTTGTTGTCATCCTTGAAGGAACCCAGTGTCACCATAACTCTACACTGGGGCAAATTTTGATATTTATCAAGATATTGCTATGATTCGAATTACAGTGACCTGATTCTCGTAACACTCGAGATATTTAGGAAGCTCTATGTAGAGTTCGATCATCACAACTACAATCATGCTTTCTCCCCAGCAAGTATAAAATCTTGCGTCTCCAACATCTCACAGGGGCAATTTTGAAAGGGGCATAGAAAATAGATGAACACTTTTGTTTCCAATTAGTCCTTCTCCCAATAATCATTTCACACGATCTGTCACTCTCAACAACAGGGAGATTTGCTTATTTTTTTGAACTACAATGACCTAATCCTCATACAACTCGAGGTATGTAGGTAACTTTAAATTGGAGTTCAATCTAATTTTCTTCATATTATTTTTGTCGAGCAAAATTGGCTACACGTCAACGTTTTCATTTAAAGACTTCTACATCGTCCTCAAATGAAAAGGGGCAACTGTTGACACCCAATTTTTGCTCTCCGCGCCTAAAATTAACGTCTTCAGACTTTCTGTTCGTTAAAGGGCACGAAGCATAATTTTCACATCTTTTTACAATTGCTTGATAAATTATTGATAATTATGCTTTCTTTAGGATTTTAATCAATTTGTTGTCATATTCTTATTTTTTATAATTTATTAATTTTTTAAATTTTAGGATTTTTATCAATTCATTATCATTCTTAATATTTTACAATCACCCGTATACGTGTACGGCATGACGTTATATATATATATATATATATATATATTTTATAGTATTTTTAAATTAATTATTTTTTAATAATTTTAATATTCTTTATAGTTTTTCATTCAACATCTATATTTTAAAGTACGCAAATGCTGAGTCGAATAAATTATTTTTTTGCAGTATGATAACGCTAAACTTACACCTCAAATTAGTGTAAAGCGGTCGTCGTTAATATATTTACCCAACTTTGGAGTCGGGGTCGAATCCACAGGGAACAATGTGAGTGGCGATTAAGCTAATTTGAAGCTATAGCTACAAGTTCAATTCAAACAAATGGTACGAAAATATAAAATTAAGATGGGGGTTTTGAAAGTATCAAGTAATGTAATCACTTCAATATTAATGTTTGTAATCAATATAAATGGGAAATCAGAGCTATGTTCACCAAGGGTTTCGGGAATTGACAGATACTAGGTAATGCTAAAGATTCTCGGAATGATTAGAACAGCAGAATATCCCTGACGATTATACTATCTGACTTATCCCTCGACCTCACCAGACAATTTATTATCTAATTCTCTCAAACTTAGATAACTTATATATTTCCAATAGGATGTTATCTCAGGTAGATTAATCCAGTTACGGCATTAATCATTAAACAGAAAGTTGGTAGCTTCCGAGTCCTTGTTGATTATTCACGTCCTCTAGTCTATTTCTCTGTTAGAAGCAAATAAAACCTTAGGCAAAACCTAATGTTTGGAACCACTGTATTTTAGTTAAAACAACAGAATTTCAAGATGTTTCACTACTCTTTGAATCCGTTAAACACCTAGTATCATTTCAAACCCTAATTCATGGATCCTATAACCCTGGCTAATGAAATTAGCCGCTCATGATTTGATGAACAAAATCACAAGTTGAATTGATAATGATAACGATAACTTACGATTAGATGGAAAACAACAAGTAGTTTCTTCGATTGAATCACAAGGTAGAAACCCTAAAATAGTTGATTAAAACAAGAAGAATAATTGATGTAAGAGAGCAATGTTACGTGCCTCTCTTCCCTAGGTTAATTGTCTGATAGATGAATTATGAATGAATCAAAAACCCTAAAAGATGTTATTTATACTAAAGCCTAATTAAGATAATAAAATAACAAAATCACAGCTGGGCTCGAATTTAGGTGACGGCATATTGGTGTTGATCGTCAGGCTTCTAACGGCGTCTCAGATATGTCGTCAGAAGTCGTGCCTTCTTAACCTGTTTTGCCTCACTCTGACAATATCCTTACATGGCTTAGCAGAGAAGTGATGGCCTGTAGCAAATGTCGTCAGACCTTTAGCTTATTTCACCATGTTCTGTCATACTCGATGGCATCTTCTGCGGCTTACCACACTTGTGACGACATATTGAGAATGTCGTCACCTTCATCCAACAACTCTTCTTCACTGTTCTTCCTAACGCCTTTTTCTGGTAGCTTACCACATCTCTGACGGCTTGCAAGAAATACCGTCAGACTTATATAATCTCACTTGTACCAGATTTTACTTATTTTGTTCATCTTTCCTATGTTTTCCTCCCATCCTTGACTTTCCTATAGCTACAAGTTCAATTCAAACAAATGGTACGAAAATATAAAATTAAGATGGGGGTTTTGAAAGTATTAAGTAATGTAATCACTTTAATTTTAATGTTTGTAATCAATATAAATGGGAAACTAGAGCTATGTTTACCAAGGGTTTTGGGAATTGACAGATACTAGGTAATGCTAGAGATTCTCAGAATGATTAGAACAGTAGAATATCCCTGACGATTATACTATCTGACTTATCCCTCGACCTCACTAGACAATTTATTATCTAATTCTCTCAAACTTAGATAACTTATCTATTTCCAATAGGATGTTATCTCAGGTAGATTAATCCAGTTACGGCATTAATCATTAAACAGAAAGTTGGTAGCTTCCGAGTCCTTGTTGATAATTCACGTCCTTTAGTCTATTTCTCCGTTAGAAGCAAATAAAACCTAAGGCATAACCTAATGTTAAAATAATAGAATTTCAAGACGTTCCACTACTTTTTGAATCCGTTAAACACTTAGTATCATATCAAACCCTAATCCATGGATCCCATAACCCCAGCTAATGGAATTAGCCACTCATGATTTGATGAACAAAATCACAAGTTGAATTGATAATGATAATGATAACTTACGATTAGATGGAAAACAACAAGTAGTTTATTCAATTGAATCACAAGGTAGAAACCCAAAAATAGTTGATAAAAACAAGAAGAATAATTGATGTAAGAGAGCAATGTTACGTGCCTCTCTTCCCTAGGTTAATTGTCTGATAGATGAATTATGAATGAATCAAAAACCCTAAAAGATGCTATTTATACTAAAGCCTAATTAAGGTAATAAAATAACAAAATCACAACTGGGCTCGGATTTAGGTGACGACATATTGGTGTTGATCGTCAGGCTTCTAACGGCATCTCAGATATGTCGTCAGAAGTCATGCCTTCTTAACCTGCTCTGCCTCACTCTGACAATGTTCTCCAACGGCTTACCAGAGGAGTGACAACGTGTAACAGATGTCGTCAGACCTTCAACTTATTTCACCATGTTCTGTCCCACTCGACGGCATCTTCTGACGGCTTACCACACTTGTGATGACATACTAAGAATGTTGTCACCTTCATCTAGAAGCTCTTCTTCACTGTTCTTCCTGACGCCTTTTTCTGGTAGAGTACCACATCTCTGACGGCTTACAAGAAATGTCGTCAGACTCATATCAGCTCGCTCACTTGTACCATATTTTACTTATTTTGTTCATCTTTCGTATGTTTTTCTCCCATCCTTGACTTTCCTACAAAATCTTAAGAAATAACATAAAAAACACCAATAATTATTTAAGAACTTACTATTATTTCAAGTTAAAAAGTCTTAAATGTGCTACAAAAATCTAGCACATTGCAGCATAATAATTCGATGTCTTATCACATTTGACAACGACTACACAATAATGTCGTCCGATAATAACCGCTCAGTGTTGTCTCATCACATCTGACAACGACCATTCAATGACACTACCCTTTGGATAATTACTTTGTCCGTTGGTCAAAAGGATGAAAATCCTTTGGCCAATAACTTAAGGACCTAAGAGTGTTCTATTATAAAAAGAGAGGACACCTCTTTATCCATTGGATAAAAGGGATGCTCAATTTTTTGTATAAATAGGTGGTGGGAGGACACATTTTTGGACACATTTTTTTTATTTTTTCCTCTCTTTCAAAATACACGTATATTTATTTTTTACAAATAATAAATATTTTTCCTTTGCAAACCCACACACATATTCATAAATACACAAGCATATTTTATTTATTCCATTTTTCTATTTTTCTCTCCAAAACACACCAAAGATATAGGACACAACACAACAATACACACATACACTACACATATCTACATACATATACACACGCAAGTACACTACAGAGAGAATCATCATTTTCATCTTCTTCTCCCTCACAATTCTCTCCCTTTCTCCTTCACTGCCCAGATCCAGCGAGCTGTCCACCGGCGCCGCCCCTACGCTCCCCTCTTTTCTGTATCCGGCAAAGCCCCCATCACCGCTAGTCATCTCCGACCAGCGGTTCTTCACTAAACCTCTAGCCATCAAAAACTCACCAGCGCCCTCCACTCTCTTTTCCTTTTTTGCTGTGCCACTCCGGAGTTAATCGCCGGCGGGCGAGTCTTGAAACAACCATGAGCCACCGCTGCCAGTCCCACAGAAACACCACCATCGTCTTCTAGCCGCTGCTGCCTCCTTATCTTTTACACTGTCACACCGGAAACCATGGAGGTTTCTCCGGTGTTACCTCCCTTAAACACTAGATCTAAAAATTGATTTTATTCTCTTATTTGCTTATCATGTTATTATTCTCAATAGTTCTCATGATGTGTTTTATAGGCCAGAATACTATTGTTTGGTGATAATGACATTTGTTTTATATTGGAAATGACATTTGTTTTATGTTGCTTATCATATTATTATTCTGTACAGTGGGATTTCTCCACTGTATTTATTTATTACACTGATATTGAATAAGATAATACACATTTTGACCGATGAAAAATTATTATTAATTTGAGGCGTCCGTAAACAAAAGAGGATTCTACGTATACAAATACGTAATAAATATTTTGGGCGATGATAAAACTTTATAACAATACAAGATTTTACAATTCATATCTTGGCAAGACGATTTAGGATGGCCAATTAATTGAGCAACCACTTCGTTGCAAGATGATTTAGGACGGCCAATTAATTGACCAACCATTTTGCAGTCATGACATTATCTGAGCCCACTTTTTAACAAAAAATATATTTTTAAATATTTATATGCATATGTACTTGTTCAATTTATTTTGATTATTTTTTATTTGTTACTAACATTCTTTTTTTAAGTGTTTATACAGGTTATTTTGAAATACTCGTCGGGAGTTGTAGTCAAAGGGGCCCTTAAATTTTATATTATATTTTATATTCTCACACTTGTACAAATAACAAAAAAAAATTATGAAAATTTTACTTTTTGGGTGCCGGGCGGGGATATTCTTTATTTACATAATTTCATCAATTTTAGGCAAAACTTAGGCCGTTAATATTTATATAAAATAATTAAGTTAATCAATTAATTCACATTCACATATTACATAGCTCTCTCTTAAAAAATAAATTTATATTTTCCTTTGTGATTTTTGATTAAAAAATACTTTTTCTTTTTAGTATATAAAAGATACTTTTCTTTTTTTATACATTACAAAAAATATTTTTTCCATTTACATGAAATCTTTATATTTTTACACATATTTTTGTACATATTTTCATAACAATAAATTTATTTATATATTTAATACACATAGAAATTTATATTATTTAAATATTTATACCCCTCTCTCTTTGATAAATTTAGTCTAGCTAGGTACCACACTTGTGGATTCTAAAGGATGCCTAACTTCTTTCCTTCGGAATAACTTGAACTCTTATCTAGAATCTGAACTGATTTCGTAGACTAAAACACAAGTCATGCATTTTAATAAATAAAAAAGGTTTTCCTCATTTTCCTTAAAATAAGGTGGAGACTCTGTACAATTTTCATTCTTTTAGTGTCCATAACGTCGTGCTCATTTTGACCTTAGGTAAAAATAGGGGCGTGATAATGATTTGTGTGAAATCTCCTAAATACACTATTAAAGTGAATGGTGAAAGCCAAGGATACTTCGAAGGAAGGAGGGATCTTAGGCAGGGCGACCCTTTTTCTCCTCTATTGTTTGTGCTTGTGATGGAGTACCTAACACGATTGATGAAGTGTATGAGCTTGCTACCTGAATTTAAGTTTCATCCACTCTGTAAGACATAACAACTTACACACTTGATTTTGCTGATGATTTTATAGTATTTTGTAAAGAATAGGTTGGTTCAATCAAGAAGGTTAAAGAAGCTTTGCAACACTTTAGTGCAACTAATGGACTTGTGGCTAATATGGACAAGTCCAGTGTGTTCTTTGCCGGGATAGAAGATCAACAGAAAATTGATGAATTGCTGGACTTAATAGGCTTTTGTCTTGGATTCTTTCCTATCAAATACTTAGGATTTCCACTATCCCCATGATGTGTGAGCTGATGCTAACACATTTGAAGCTTTTAACTCGGAATAATTGCAAAGTCTTAAGTAACTTTTGTTTTTTTTTGATCATTTTTGTGTGTTAATGCAGATACAAGTGATCGGGGAGGAAACCAAAGGAAAGAAGAATAAAATAGTTGAAATCTGGTGAAAATAAGCAAAAATGTATCTGACGATCATTTTGAAGTGTCGTTATACATGGGACAGGCTGTCAAAGTCATCGTCAAGATTATACAGAACCTGAGAAGATTAGAAAAACTGTGACGATGATTCGTAAGGGCCGTCAAATATTTAACATCTCGTCAAAATCACCGTCAACCAGAGGGCAGAGCATGCTGATTTCCAGTGAAGTGTGACGCCAGTTTGCAAGCGCCGTAAAGATCTTTGACACGCCGTCAGGATTACCGTCTACATAGTCAGAAGATAACAATTCACTGGAACCATTGATGACATTTCGTACACGTCGTCAGGTGTCTGACGTGCCGTCAAAAGCATCATTTTCTAATCCGAAGAGAAAATTGAAACTTTAATTTTGTTTCCTTATTTTGGGTTGACTATTTAAAGACTTGTTTTAGAGTTTTTAAAATAAAGAGAGATCGATCATTAATTATCAGAAAAGAACTTCTGAAGAGAAGCACGTAACATTGCTTCATCTTTACCATTAAAAATTTTTCTTGTTTCTTATCAACTATTTTTGGTCTTCCACCTTGTGATTAAATTGAAGGAACTACTTGTTGTTTTTCATCCATTTGTAAGTTGATCCTTATCATCATGAATTCAACTTGTTATTTCATTCATCAAATCATGAGTGGCTAATTCCATTAGCCGGATGGTATCCATGGATTAGGGTTTGATATGATGCTAGGTATTTAACGGATTCAACGAGTAGTAGAACGTCTTGAAATTCTATTGTTTTAACTGAAATCTAGTGGTTGCAAATATTAGGTTATGCCTTAGGTTTTATTTGCTTCTAACGGAGAAATAGACTAGAGGTCGTGAATTATCAACAGGGACTCGGAAGCTACCAACTTATTGTTGACAACGCTGCAGGTGGTTCGTTCATTGACCTCTCTTTTCTAGATGTTTCTGACATGCTGAATAGAATGACCAAGTAGAGTCAGGCTTGGCACACTAGAGATTCTGTAGTGGCTATCCCAACTATTGCTGGTGGTATTACTATGGAGTAGCGTAGAAGAGATGAGGAGCGAGATCAGGACATGGCCCATTTGAAGACGCAGATGGACTTGCTGGCCAAGCACTTGCTATCCGACAAGACTAAAATAGTTAAGGCTGTGGAATCTCAGGGTACTATGTCTACAGGTGCTGATGTTGAGGCAAACTATGTGAGTAATCAGGGGGTTTCCGAGGCAATAGCCAATGGAACCAAGGTCGAACTTTCTATGACAAGCTTGATTATAAAGATAGGGAGAAGGGACATTGGAGAAATAATAATGACAGGAGTGGTTTGTATATTCCTCCTGGAAGTCAGGATACTACAATGACTAGTTCTGGCAAGATGTCCATAGAGGACATGATAAAAAAGCTGTTGAAGAGAGTTGAAGCTACCAACTCAGGGGTAACTACTATGAAAAGTGAATTTTCTACCCTCAGTCAGTTGGTTAGATCAGATTTTGCTTCTATTAAGCAGTTGGAGAAACAGATGAGCCAACTGTCGGCTACTCTGAACCAGAGAAAAACTGGTACTTTACCTAGTGATACAGTTCAGAACCCGCAGACTGATAGCTCTTGTTTGGCGATTACCACTCGGAGTGAAAATATGTTATCTGGCCCTTCTATGGGAAAGCTGTGGAGAAGGAGATAAATGTTGATGAATAAGAAGGAAGCAATCCAGTGGAGTCTGAGAAGATAGATGGTTTTGTTGATATTTCAGAGAAAGAAGACAAAAAGAAAGGGGAAGTGGTATTGAAAGAAATGTCAAGACCACCACCTCCCTTTCCTCAGAGATTGAAGAAGAAAGCAGACAACAAAAAATTTAGCAAGTTCATGGCAATAATGAAACAACTGACAGTGAATGTGCCATTGATGGAGGCACTTGAGCAAATGCCAAACTATGCTAAATTTATGAAGGAATTACTAATAAAGAAGCGAAAGGTAAGCTGTGATCCGATGGACAATAACTACCACTGTAGTGCTATTTCTTCACAATTCTTAGTGCAGAAAAAGCCTGACCCTGGAGCATTTACCATACCGTGCACAGTTGGGTCCATGAAGTTTACCAAAGCTTTATGTGACATAGGAGCAAGTATTAATCTAATGCCACTTGATATCTATAAGAAGCTTGGATTGAGGGAACCTACCCTTACAACGATGCATCTTGTGATGGCAGATAGATCGGTGAAATGACCAGTTGGTATATTGCATGATGTGCCGGTGAAGGTGGATGACTTTATTCTGCCTGTAGATTTTGTGATATTGGATTGTGATGTTGATTTTGAGCTACCCATCATTTTGGGTAGACCACTATTACCCACGGGAAGAGTATTGGTTGATATGGAGCTCAATGAGCTAAAGTTCAGGTATGGAAAAAGAGAGGCCAGATTCAAAATGCACCCTCCTATGAAGCAGTTGGAGGAGATAAATATCTTCTTGGTTATGGATGTATTCCAGGAAAATGGTAATGAGGTATTGACATGGTATCTTGACGAAGTCTTAGTATTCAAGATAATCAAGTCGTGCTGCGACGTTAAATCAGGCGTTGTTTGGGAGGCAACCCAATGTTTTAATTTTATTGCACTTGTGTTTTTAATTTTTGTAGCTAAGAGTTGTACAAAAGAGGTGAACTGGTTTCAGTCATCTTGAGATGGTTGACGTCAATTTTGATGGGTTGTCGCAAGTATGACAAGCCATGAGAAATGGCATCAAAATAATCAAGTCAAAGACTTATTCTGTTAAGGCCGACGACAATTTTGAAGTGCCGTCCGGTATCTAATGCACAGTCAAAAATACCGTCAAATAAGTTGAGCCCAGCTTAAAAATTTTTGGGCTATCCCGACCCAACAACAGCTGTTCATATTCCTGCATACTTTAGATATTTCTCTTCCAGTTTTGGTTTTCTTTCCTTAGAGAGTTATTTCCCTTCCTTTTTCAAATTTAATGCCTTCGAAGGCAAAATTTTAAGACTTTTCTTGATAAAAATTGAGAGTTACATCAAGAAATCTTCTTTCTCTCTCATCTCATTCTTCTTTCACTCACAAGTTTAGGTGCTCAGAGTACATCAGCTAAGTGTCGACATCCAAGTATGAGAAAAACTTCAACTTCATCTTTCTTTGGATCAATTGTGAACTACACGAAACCTTGGTTTTGAAGGAGTGGGCTGAATCCATTGACATTCTTCAAGCTCCTTCAATAACTAGGATTTGTAGGAGAATGCGGTATAATTTCGTGGAAATCTCAGTAAAGAACATGACCTAAGTTGAAACTGAGAATATTGGTAGAAGAAAAATCAATTAAAAATAAGTTATAAGTTATAATGTTGTCTGACGGAAATGTTCACGGCCTTGCACCTGTGTGACGGCCATTCAAAAATGCCGTCAAAAGCTGAGAAAATTTTGCAGATTTTGGAAAAGGTTGATGATGCTTTTGAAGGGTGTGACAACAAATTAGAAAGGTCTTCCAACCACACCTAAGAAAGTAGCTAAAGAGAGTGTACCTCGACAACTTGTCAATGAGGACTCTGATTATGAAGACGTGGAGCCTTTGCTCAGATGGAAAAGAAAGAGGACTAGTCCAAAAACTTCGCCTTCACCTAAGCCTATTGAGGTGGAGAATACTGATGATACTAAGGTGACAACCTCATCTGAGCAAGCTTCGGAGGAACAAGGATCAAAACACACTGAGCAAGATTCTGAGAGCACTAAATAAGAAGTTGAAACTAAAGATTCTGAGAGGCCTGCAACTAAAGAAACTGAGTCTGAATCACCATCTTCGGAGTAGCAAGGTGATAAGGATTCTCCAGTATGAGGAACTTTGGTGAAATGCAAAAACCCCGAGGTTAGGAACAATGTGAGATGGAAAATCCCTGGGGCTAAAACGATCTATTTGGATGGACTTCGCAGAACAGATCGACGAAGTACCAGAAGGCAAATTCTAGAGGAGAAGAGGATTATCACTACAGGGTTGATCAGATACCCTGAGGTGATGCATAAACTCAAGGAGTATGGTCTGGAGTGGACTACTAGGAGAAGCGGTGTTTACTGTCCTTCGTTGGTCTGGGAGTTCTACACAAACTACCAGGCTACGGTGGAAAATATGTGCAAAGAAAGGGATAGAACTTCAAATAAGCCTCTTCTGACCAAAGTTCCAGTACGTGGAGTGAGGGTAGATGTATCAGAGGCCACCATAAACAAGTTTCTTCATGGGCCATCCTTTGTCCCACGAGCCACCTCACCTACATTCTATGCCCAGTTGAAGCATCAGGAGAATCAGTGCAAGTGCCTAGCGACTCTCATAGCAGATAGGGAACCAGAGTGGTTGAATAATCCGGCAGAAAAAATTACCAAAGCATCTCTAAATTCAGAGGCAAGATTTTGGTGGGGTTTAATACGAATTCATCTGATACCCACCGAGGGAGACAACATATTAGCGGATGATCGAGCAATATTAGTTATAAGCTTGATAGATAGAAACCCCTTAGATTTAAGAGAAATTATAGCGGAAGAGATCAAGATTCGACTCGCAAGATCCGTGCTACATATCCATTCCCATGTCTGATTACTAGGTTGTGTGAAATAGCTCATGCACCTGAGATTTTAGGTATTGATGATGAGATACATGCCAAGAAGACTCACAACCCTGTCAGCAAAAATAAAATTCAGTCGGGCTTGCGACTTGATCAACATGCAGTTGGTGCAGCAGATCCTCTAGTCACTGAGACTGTTTCAGCACCAAATGTTGGGGTGCAAAGTACCAAAACTGTACTACCACCACCAGCACATTCAGCTCAGGCAGGTTCAGTGCCTCAAAGTGATTCGACTGCTTCAGTTCCCCCAACAGCAACAAGGTCGGCATTTCAGCCGATTGATATCAGGAAGGTGGCCAGGCAAGCGAACTGGTGTGAGGTGCAATTACAGGCCTTCGCCAAATAATTTCTTGCTACTGTAGACAAAAGAGTCAAAGCTACACTCGATGCTTCACTAGAACCTTTTATGACCTTGTCTGGGCGAGTGGCAGATTTTGAGAATAGATTCGATGCTCGGGCAAGAGAGATGACAGATGCTGATCTTGCTACTTTGAAGGCTGCATTGGACAAGGTGAAGGCTAAGTTTGGGATGTTGTAGCAGCACCAAATTATGGTGCCAACAGGATCAGCCATGCATGATGTAGCGAAAGACATTCCTATACTTGATCTTACTGTGGATTCCCCGAAAAAAAGGGTAAAAAGAAAGGCAAAAACAAAGGAGATGATCCTGATAGTGAAAAAGAGAGAAAGGCTAAAAAGAAAGCAAAGAAGAAGGCAGAGAAGGAAAATTTGAAAAATGTAAGATTGGAGTCCCTGGCTAACACAGAAAAATGGGAAGTAGCCATCAAAGCTAAGGCTGCAGGTGTTTCATTGAGCCAGGCTCCAGCTACAGAAAAGGCAGATGCTGCGAGTAGGGAGAAGACAGTAGATGATGCTGTAGCAGGGTCGGAGACCCAGGATCCACAGGCTTGACTGTCTTCAGGTATATCCTAACCCTAAGTGCATTTTATTTTTGATTTTAAGTTGAGGGTATAGGAAAACTATTGTTGTAAAATGTTCTGTGGATAATTAGGAGTAGTGCAAATACTTGAGGCAGTTAGCTTGTTTTGTAATTTTTGAGTACCTCTCCAGTGGTCTAATCTGTCATGAATTGTGTGAATTGCATCTAGTGTGACCACTGTGTATCTGTTTGTGGCATTAGTGTGGAAAATAAATAACCTGTAGAAAATAAATGCATGAAACGGATGAGTAGTGATGTTCTATATACTTGTTTGCCATGTGTGTGTAAGGTCTTAATCAGTTCCCATTGTGCGTTGAATCTAGTACTTGCCCAGTTAGTCGTGCCATAGTCATAGGATAGGCGTTAGGAAAGGATCATAGGCCATTTTTGCATGTTAACCTATTTTAGCTTAAATGACCGTCCAAATGTGAATAATATACCTTGATCCCTTTTTGCGCCTAAATAGCCCAGTTTTTTCTTGTACACCTTTCACCTTCCCAATTATATCACAATAAACCTGTTTTGGCCCTGGTCCTCCTTGGACACTGTGCACCTTGACTTAGGCAAATAGCCTAAGTTGAGGGTGGCTACTATAGGGGTACGTGATGCATTATGAGTATGAAGAGAGGTAAAATAAGGAAAACGAATAACAAGTTGGGTGTAGTGAAAAAGCAAATAGAAAAGAGAAAACTAAAAAATTTGATCTAATGCTTGAACAAACAACACCTATCTTGAGAATGCTTGACAAATAAAAGAGGGAAGCAAAGAAGGTCAAAATTTGAAACCCCGTGATTTAATGTAGTGCCAAGGAGGTGTAGTCACTATGAAATACCCTTGAATGTCATACCAGCCCCTAGCCTACGTTACAAGCTTAGAAAAGCCCTATAGTGAACCTAACTGACTTATCTAAAGACTTCGGTACTGACTATAAGGGCAAGCCTATGGAATTCGATGCACAATATTAGAACTTCATTCTGAGAGTGAGTTGTACGTTCATCCCTATGTTAATACATGTAAATCTAAGTGAAAAAGGAATTTCTTTGTTATGAGGGCACACCAGGTATGTTGCTATTAATTGCTTTGTTCGGATAATGTAATTTGGGTATGTGCTAGGTTGTTATTGCTGAGATTTTTGCCATATCTAGATGCTTGTGAGTTACATAGTTATTTTCAAATATTAGACACAGTTGATTTTATTTTGATTGATCATGGAGATGGTGCATGTATTCTAAACTAATAAGAGTAGTTAGCTGCCGAATTGTACTTTGTTTACTCCTAGTTATGTTTTGGTTGCTTGAGGACAAGCAATTATTTAAGTTGAGGGTGTTGATATGTGAGCCGATGCTAACATATTTGAAGCTTTTAACTCTGAATAATTGCGAAGTCTTAAGCAACTTTTGTTGTTTTTGATAATTTTTGCGTGTTAATGCAGATACAAGTGATCGAGGAGGAAACCAAAGAAAAGAAGAATAAAACAGTTGAAATCTAGTGGAAATAAGCTGAAATGTATTTGACGATCATTTTGAAGCGCCGTCATACATGGGACAGGCTGTCAAAGTTACCGTCAAGATTAGACAGAACCTGAGAAGATTAGAAGAACTATGACGATGATTCGGAAGAGTCGTCAAATATTTGACATCTCGTTAAAATCGTCGTCAACCAGAGGGCAGAGTATGCTGATTTCTAGTGAAGTGTAATGCCATTTTGCAAGCACCGTCAAGATCTTTGACATGCCATCAGGATTACCGTCTGAAGAGTCAAAAGATAACAATTCACTAGAACTTTTGACGATATTTCGCACACATCATCAGGTGTCTGACGCGCCGTCAAAAGCATCTTCGTCTAATCCGAAGAGAAAACTGAAACTTTAATTTTGTTTCCTTATTTAGGGTTGACTATTTAAAGACTTGTTTTAGGGTTTTTTTTTTAAAAAAAGATCGATCATTAATTATCGGACAAGAACTTCTGAAGAGAAGCACGTAACATTGCTTCATCTTTACCATCAAATATTTTTGTTGTTTCTTATCAACTATTTTTGGTCTTCCACCTTGTGATTAAATTGAAGGAACTACTTGTTGTTTTTCATCCATTCATAAGTTGATCCTTATCATCATGAATTCAACTTGTTATTTCGTTCATCAAATCATGAGTGGCTAATTCCATTAGCCGGAGTTATGGGATCCATGGATTAGGGTTTGATATGATGCTAGGTGTTTAACGGATTCAAAGAGTAGTAGAACGTATTGAAATTCTGTTGTTTTAACTGAAATCTAGTAGTTGCAAACATTAGGTTATGCCTTAGGTTTTATTTGCTTCAAACGAATAAATAGACTAGAGGTCGTGAATTATCAACAGGGACTCAGAAGCTACCAACCTTCTGTTTAATGATTGATGCCGTAACTGGATTAATCTACCTGAGATAACATCCTATTGGAAATAGATAAGTTATATAAGTTTGAGAGAATTAGATAATAAATTGTCTGGTGAGGTCGAGAGATAAGTCAGAAAGTATCATAGTCAAGGATATTCTGTTGTTTCTACTTACTCCAAGAATCCCAAGCATTACCTAGTATTTGTTAACTCCCAATACCCATGGTGAACATAACTCTGGTTTCTCATTTATATTGATTACAACACTAAAATATTGAAAGTGAAAATTGACTCTCTGTGAAATTTAAACACCTATGGAAACAGTAAACTACCAGTAAAGCATTTCGTAAACAAATCGAAGTTCACACTCTATTCCCTGTGGGATTCGACCCCAACCTAGTTGGTTTTTATATTGACAACGATCGCTTACACCTATTTAAGAGTGTAATTTGAGCGTTATCACCACTAAGATATGGAGTAGATTGGATTGAAATCACTAAAAGAATACAGACTACCTATGCAAGGAAGTTGCCATATGCCGGAAGATTACAGGTGGTACTTGAAGTATTGTTTTTTATACATTGCTTCTGGGGCTCAGTTTTTATACTTCCTCAAGGAGTGGTGAGACAGATTGACCAAAAATGCAGAGATTACTTATGGGGAAGCACTATAGAGAAGAGAAGACCATCCTTAGTCTCTTGGGATGTGGGTGTGTAAACCTAAGAAAAATGGAGGTTTAAATGTTAAAGATTGTGGTGTGTGGAATATAGCTTCAGTTGGTAAGATGTTGTGGCAAATTGTGATGAAGGAGGAATCTCTTTGGGTCAAGTGGATTCATGGGTTGTACTTGAAAGAAGCTCCAAGCATATGGACCTACCAGGCTCCAGTCCACATTAGTTAGTACTAGAGAAAGTTAAATGAGGTAAAGGAAAAGATGAGCAGCTGGTATGTTAATAATCAATTCATCCTAACCAAAAAAGAAGATTATTCTGTTTCAACATGTTATCTAGCTCTTATGGATACACAAGTAAGGATGTCAGTGGCTGATTTAGTGCGGAACTCAGTATCAGTGCTGAAGCACAGGTATATAGTCTGGTTGGCAGCACATTATAGACTACTGACAAAAGAGAGACTCATACATATGAATATTCAAGTGGAAGAGTCTGCTTGTTGCCTGTGTGCATCTCAGGAGATAGAAACTAGTCATCACTTATTTGTAGAATGTAGTTGGTTTAAAAGAATACGAGATGAGCTCCTGAAGTGGACTAACATAACACTACCACCAGGTGAAGTTAAACAAATACTGGAAGTGATAAAAAGAAGACACTGGAAGTGATAAAAACAAATCAGTGCTTTGATTTACCATGTATGGCGAGCGAGGAACTGGAAATTGAATAAAAGAACTCAAATGCAGCAACAAGAGATTACAGAGCAGGTTAAGTGTGAAATCAGGATAAGAGGAGAATACTACAAAGCGGCTAAGAAAGCATATAGTAGTAGAGGATATTGGCAGCAGCTATGTATGTAGGATGAGTTTGTAGTCTGTTTTTTGTTTCTTTCCGGGGCTTGATTACTTGCATCCCTGTTGTAATCAAGTGCCTTAGTTTGTAAATATTCTTGTTGGTTAATGGTATTCACAATGTTACAAAATAAAAAATAAAAAATTATAGTATTGAGTATCGTCTAAGAAATATATTTCATCAAAAAATTATATGATGTATTTAAATCAAATATTATTGATATATTAAATTTTGAACACTTTTAACATCATTGGAAAAGGTAGCCCCAGGCTAAGGGTGTTCAGAATCAACTATATATAGCTTGATTTTCGTACTCAAAGATTGAATGTTCTTATCAAAATAATCGATTATGTGTGTTATTGTCAGACACCAAAAGGAAAATAAAAATAAAACTATTGTTTGGCAAAAATAAATTGATCAAGACGATATTATCATAGAATATAATATTTATTGACACTCATTCTTAATTAACCAATAATAATTGTACTTAGATCAACCGTACATATAAAAGGACGGGTAGAAGCGGAGGCATGGCCTGTTGGACGACCAATATAATTTCCAGCGAAGAAATTGCATGCCATGGACCCAAATATAAGTAGTTTTAGATATTTGACTTAATAAGAAATGTCTTTAAAAAATAATTTTCATTATTTTTTAAGTATAGTACAAGTACCATTTCGTCCCTCTACACCTCGAATATATTTTTTAAACTTTCTTTACTTATTTGTTTTTCAAATTTTATTTTTTAATTTTTATTATTCTATTTTTTTATTATTTTTACTTTAATTTTATCATTCTATTTTTTTATTATTTTTACTTTTTATTTTTCCTTTAATTTTATTTTCATGTTAATTCATTTGTCTCAACCTTTAATTTTTTTCTCTTTTTTCTTTTTTCTCAAGCATTATCTATTTTTTTTTCCCTTTTTTTAATTCATTTGTCTTTAACCTTTATTTTTCTTTTCTTTTTTATTTTTACCAAGTCTCTTTTTTCCCTCATTTTTCTCAAACTTTATTTTTATTTTTTCCTCTTATTTTTTATTTGCTCAATTTTTTAATTCTTTGTTTTTTTCTTAATCTTTATTTTTTTCTTGTTTTTTTTTTCTCGCTCTCTTTTTTTTATTTCACTATTTTAATTGATCGCTTTTTGCTTTTTCAGTTCTCTTTTATCCCCTCATTTTTCTCAAATTTTATTTTTCTCAATTTTTTAAATTCTTCGCTTTTTTCTTGATCTTTATTTTTTTCTTTCCTTTTTTTCTCAATATTTTTTTATTGCTCTATTTTATTCGATCGCTTTTTTATTTTTTCTCAACTTCTATTATATTTTTCTAATAAATAAAAAATTGAATAATTCGCAAAGGTATCTTCTTTTTTTGACATCAAAGCAAATTTAAGAGCATGAATTGTTGTTACGAATTTCTTTAAAAATTCTTGAGATAAGTCATATCTCTAAGGCGAGAGTTGTAGAATATCTCATAAATAAAGGCATAATGTGGTAGTGTCAACTCTTGCCCGTGGGGCATAATTTAATATTTGAAAGTCCTTGAGCTAAGTCTTGCCTCTAAGGCAAGAGTTGTAGTACATTCCATAAATGAAGACATAATGTGGTAGTGTCAACTTTTGCCCATAGGGCATAATTTATAGTTTGGAAGTCTTTGAGTTAAGTTTTGCCTCTAAGGCAAGAGTTGTAGAACATCTCATAAATGAAGACATAACGTGGTAGTATCAACTCTTGCCTGTGGGGCATAATTTATAGTTTGAAAGTCCTTGAGATAAGTTTTGCCTCTAAGGCAATAGCTGTAGAACATCTCATAAATGAAAACATAACGCGGTAGAGTCAATTCTTACCCATGGGACATAATTTGTAGTTTGAAAGTCCTTGAGCTAATAAAGTCTTGCCTCTAAGGCAACAGTTATAGAACATCTCATAAATGAAAACATAACGTGGTAGTATCAACTCTTATCCGTGGGGTGTAATTTGTAGTTTGAAAGTCCTTGAGCTAAGTCTTGCCTCTAAGGCAATAGTGGTAGAACATCCCATAAATAAAAATATAACGTGGTAGAGTCAACTCTTGCCCGTGAGGCATAATTTGTAGTTTGAAAGTCCTTGAGCTAATTAAGTCTTGCCTCTAAAGCAATAGTTATAGAACATCTCATAAATAAAAACATAACATGGTTAAGTTAACTTTTGCCTGTGGGGCATAATTTGTAATTAGAAAGTCCTTGAGCCAAGGTTTGCCTCTAAGGCAATAGTTGTAGAACATCTCATAAATAAAAATATAACGTGGTAGAGTTAACTCTTGCCTGTGGGGAATAATTCGTAGTTTGAAAGTACTTGAGTCAAGTCTTGCCTCTAAGGCAAGAGTTGTAGAACATATCATAAATGAAAACATAATGTGGTAGAGTCAACTTTTGCCCGTGGGGCATAATTTGCTGTTTGAAAGTCCTTGAGTTAAGTCTTGCCTCTAAGGTAATAGTTGTAGAACATCTCATAAATGAAAATATAACGTGGTAGAGTCAACTCTTGCCCGTGGGGCATAATTTGTTATTTGAAAGTCCTTGAGCTAAGTCTTGCCTCTAAGGCAATAGCTGTAGAACATCTCATAAATGAAAGCATAACATGATAGAGTCAACTCTTGTCCGTGGGGCATAATTTATTATTTGAAAGTCCCTAAGCTAAGTCTTGTCTCTAAGACAATAGTTAGAGAACATCTCATAAATCAAAATACAATGTGGTAGTGTCGACTCTTACTCATGAAACATAACTCATTGTTTGAAAGTCATAAGTCTTGCCACTACAATGCAGTAGTGTCAACTCTTATCCATGAAACGTAGCTTATTGTTCGAAAGTCGTAAGTCTTGCCTTTATAATGTGATAGTGCCAACTCTTACTCATGAGATGTAATTTGAATGAAAGAAATCAAAGAAAAGAACAAAAATAATAAAAATTGTGGAAAAAGAAGAAAATGAAGAAAAATATTAAAAAACAAAAATCAAAGAAAATGTAGAAATTGAGAGAGAATAGAAAAAATAAAGGTCGATAAAAAAAAAGAAAGATAAAATAAAAATAAAGGTCGAGAAAATTTTAAAAAGAAAAAAATAAAGAAATAAAGAAATTTATTTTTTACAAAAGTAGGCGTTGAAAGGTGTAAAGAAAAAAAATAGGGGTTGAGAAAAACTAAGGCAAAATGACCTTCTGGACCCCTCTACTATGTCAGTTTTGTAAGTTGGACACGTCTACTTACATGTTTGTCATCTGGACCCTTGAACCAACCAAAAATCAACATTTCGCACCCTTTGACCGTTGACCTTGCCTATGTGGGAAGATCATGGTGACTAGGACAAAGAGAGTATAACCACTCGCCTAGGGGTGCGAGTGGGGGTCAATTTTTGGCCAATTTTACATTGAAATAATTAAAAATAATATTAAAATTTAAAAAAAAAAATAAAAAAGGGTCCTTTTTTTTCCTCCATCTTTTTAAATTTTAAAATATTTTTAAAAATTTAAAATTAATATAAAATTATTTTTAAAATTTAAAAAATATTAAAAATATTTTTAAAATTTAAACAAAAAAAGGATCCTTTTTTTTCCTCCATCTTTTTTAATTTAAAAATATTTTAAAAATAATTTAAAAATAATTTAAAAATATTTTTAAAAATTTAAAAATTATTTTAAAAATATTTTTAAAAATTAAAAAAAAAATATTTTTTTGTTACCC
>NC_061118.1:163949325-163963006 GCF_002878395.1 Capsicum annuum
CCACCCTACCCCAGCCCCTCTCCCAACCCCCCGCCCCTCCCCCCATAATTAATTTAAATTAAATATTTTAAATATGTAAATCATATTTAAATTAATTAATTATTTAAATAAAATTTATTTAAATTAGGTAAGAATTTTAAATTTGATAAATTAATTAATTTAAATAAATTATTTAGTTATGAATTTTATATAATTAATTTTTTACTAATTTAAATTAATTAATTAAATTAATTATAATATTAAATTAATTTAATGTAATACTTTTTTTTATTATTTCTTTATTTTAAAAATGATTCTTCAAATTTTTCTACAATTTATTAATTTTTTTTATTTTATTTATTTTTTTAGATGATTTGGCAGACATGGCTGATGTGTCCGCTGACGTGGGAGAGAGTGTGTTGAGATAATTGAAGAATAAGTGTCTTTTAAGTCTTGAATGAAGGATTTGTGGCATTGACCAACAGATAGGGTAAAACATTATTAGGACTTGATCAAGTTAATTATGGACTTGATTAATTTTTTCAAAACTTTATAATCTTTTCAAAAATACAAATCAACCCAACTCACACCCTCTTCAATCCAAATCAACCACTCTCTCCTCTCTCTCAACAGCTTCTTTCAACTCTCTCCCAACCAACAATTCTGCAAAATTTCTCCCTTCAACCCTCGACGATAAATAGTTGGGCTTCGAGTTCCCCTCTTCAATTCAATCAACCTGTCTCTCATCCCTCTCTCGACAGCTTCTCTCAACTCTCTCCCAACCAATTGTTCTGTAAATTTCTTATTTCAATCCTTGGCGACTTCAACATCCGACTATAAATAGTTGAAATTCCAATTCCTTTTCGACTTCAATCGACGTGACAGTCTTGCTCTCCGCCCACAACAGCTTCAAATTCTTCATCGGTCCTTTTCTTCTTTCACAGGTAAAAATTTATGGCCTTTTTAGTTTTGAAGAAAACGAGGAACTTGAGCCAACTTCTCTTATAGTATTGGTTAACAATTTCAATATTTGTTGCACTAATTTGAAATGCGGTCTGAATAAAACCCTAATTTCTGATATTTCTTCTCTTCTCTTCTCTTTTCAAAGTGAATTATGATATTTTGTTGTTTGTTGCATTTTTTTGAAGTTTGATTTTTATTGTTTGTGTTTATAAAAATAAAAGGACAATTTGGTTTGATTTATTCTGTTCTTGTTCTTGGTAAAAATGGTGAAATTGTTATTTTTGTTTAACAAAATCGTGCTACTATTTTCTCTGACAGATTACCCATCTGGTGCAACATATTAACCATCTGATGCAACAGATTCATCATATGATGCAACAGATCAACCATCTGATGCACCAGAGGAACCATCAGATTATAATTCTAATGCCACAAATTAATAATTTGATGCAACAGCTTTACCATATGTTGTAACAGATTAAGCTTCGGATAAAAAATCTGATACAACTAATTAACCATCTGGAGCAATGGAAGAACCATCAGATTAATGATCTGATGTAACAGATTAACCTCCTATTGGATAAAATCCTACCAATTTTTCCTACAGGAAAAGTCCAAGACTTGATTTTTCCAACTGATCATTTATCTGCCGCGATAGACGACCCTATGTTGGAAGAAATATAAATAATATTGACCGTTGATAACTGTTTCAACAGATCACTTATGTGTTGTAACAAATATGTGACCTGTTGCACAGGCCATTCATCTTTCTGGACAGATGAGTGATATATTTTGTATTTTCACAACAGATTACTCAGTCGCTGCTACAGATTATTTAATTGTTCAACAGATCACTCATATGTTGCAACAAATGATGTTACAATAGTTGTGTGATCTGTTGAACAGACACTTCATCTGTATTAAAAGATGAGTGGTATGTTTTATATTGTTGCAATAGATTACTCATCCACTGCAATAGTTTGGTTATATGCTGCAACAGATATACTACCTGGTGCAACAGATCGGTGATCTATTGCAACTGTTATTTTACTATTTTGCTTGTTTGATTTACTGTTATCCTTTTTTAACGGTGCATTAATCAATAATAATATATTATTTTATGTTTCTATTAATTTTAGATTATATGGTTCCCAAAAGAACAGAAACCGAATTAAGTCCAAGTAAAGGAATAAGTGAAGAAGCATGGCTACATCCACCACTCTATGAGCTTTCTTTACAAGCGTTATCTCAATCGGGAGCAAAATATGATGAACACGGGGAGGAGGAATGTTTCAAAAGAGATGATGCATATTCTAATAGCCCTTCCACTGAAGAGATGGTCAAATCCTTCAGCATTGATCGTTATCCTGTGAGAATACAGTGCGATGGTGCCGCAGATTTAACGGGTGATTTTGAGGTTAAGTCAGCCATGGGAAAATCTTTCGACGCCTTCAAAAAAATACTTCGAGAACAAATATTGGATACTTATTTCAGGGACAGCTTCTTTGGGAAATATCTTGATTTGCTGGAGGACAACAATGCTCGTTTCCAAATGAAAATGGTATATGAACTTCTCAAGCGTAGGTTTATGTATGAAAACAAAGATAAAATGGATAAGGTGTTGATAAATTACTGTGGCATACCTGTTTGTTTTGGTTGGAAGGAGTTTGTCATAGTTACTAGACTAAAATGTTATCCTCCTTCTCAAGTTATACCTATTCTAACCCAAAAAAAGCACCCCGCACACACAAAAAGGGCAAAGGCAAGTCTTATGATCGTGATGACCTTGTGTCCATTATTGGTCCAAGCTTCAAAAAAAAAAATTTGATAGAAGCATTGAAAGGTAAAGGACTTTCAAAAAAGCACAAGCAGTCATTGTGCTTGCTTTGGTTTGTACATAATATTCTTTGGGCGAGAGACGTTAACAACAACATAAGCCTCGGTTTAATAAAGCTCTTCGAGGATCTTGAGGCGTTTAACAGCTATCCATGGGGGTATGAAAGCTTCAAAATGACTATCAAATATTTGTTGACTCCGTTAGCGCTAAAGACAGTCAACATATATGGCTTCCCGTGGGCTTTCATGGTAAATGTTGCTTTCTTCTATTATGATATCATTTATTTTTTTCGCTCAATAATGGTTTATATTTATTGGAATTATTTTATAGGCTTGGGCGTTTGAAGCCATTCCTTATATGAGACAACAAGTGAACTACTAGGAAGGAGTTTCCTGTCCAAGAATCTTGAGATGGTTGTCGTCCAAAACTCATAAAAATGCAAAATTTCTTGATCTCTTCAACCCCCCGAAGGATGTAGTAAGTATAATTATAATTATTTTTTTCTTTTAATTAATGTTTTTTTTGAATGATCTAATCATAATTCTAATATATGTAATGATTTTTGTTAGAATGTGCATCCGTCGCTAGTTCTGAGCAATAGAGAGTTGAAGATGTCATTTTTTCTTACTTTATAGTCTGTACAAACTTTATCAGACCCTAAAGTCATCGACAGAATAAAAATAGAATTGTTTGGAGCAACAACCATTACAAGAAAAATAATTTTGGAGGGTGGGATTGTTGTTGTTGATGGAGTTATTGGTGGTGGTAGTGGTGCTGCTATTGGTGCTAATGATGCTCCTCTTACAGTATTTAAAGCAAACCATTATGAGTATGATTATACTGGTTATACAGATTTTGCCTCTCCTAGCGAATGTTCTTCATGCAAATGTCAAGACTACAGGGCGAAACATGATGTAGTAATTAATGCTATTAATGAATTAACTGCTTCTGTAAAGGAATTGACATCTAAGAGGGGTCTCATCCATCAAAGAGGATTTTATTTCCATCCGCTCCATTAGAGATTAGGGCTAAGAGGAGAAGGAGAGTGATTTCTAGGGCATTATCAGGCATCCAAAAAGGTGAAATTGTAACTCCTCTATCTGCGTGTTGCACTGAGCAATCTACAATATCCAAAGGAGAGCAGCACGAGCTGAAGAAGGTGAATATATTATATGTCTTCCAATTAACAAAACGAACAGACATATATCTGTTTCAGTAGATGACACATCTGCTGAAAATTATCAAACAGATATATACATCTATTGCAACAGTTGACTAACCTGTTGCACCAGATACTTTATCTGGTGCAACATATGTCTCATCTGTTTTAGAAAATCAAATAGCTCTTTGTACAACTTTTATTTGTACCAACAGATGACCTATCTACTATAACAGATAATTCATATATTGCAACGGATGGTTCATCTGTTGGAAATTATCACGCAGGGTATTCCTCGTGTAGAAATTTATCCTAACAATTGATTCATTGTTGCAACATAAATATAATATGTTTGGGACAATTTAAAATAGGAGGAAGGCCTATTTGATTTGCTAGAAGAGATGAGTTATCCTTTTTCATTTTGTTGTATCTCCGTGATTAGCATTGACCAATTGTGGCTTTTCAGGTGGATGTAGAAAAAACTACTGCTGAACAGCATTGACAATATGCTACTCTTTTTATGGAAATACGGAGAACATAAAGGGAAGAAACCGTAAGCAAGCGACAATGAAGATCCACAACAAGAAAAGCCAAATTCCATAGCACCGGATGAAGAACAACTTGTCCATACTGAGTAGATATTTATAGCTTGAGCCTGTCAAAGCAATCCTTGGCAGTATACTTAAATTGTTGTTGATGTATTTGTTGAGATCTATACTCATAACAATTTTTTTACATTTCATTTATTCATTGACTTATTTCAGCTAATTTATGAAGGCTTCGATTTATTTTATTTTATCTACGAATTTTATTTGTTTCTTAGATTTGAACTTATTAATTGGAAAGGAATACTAGATTCAAATATTGCAATAGATAATGTATCTGTTGCAACAGATGACACATCTATTGGAAAATTCGAACAGATTTAGACATATATTGCAACAGGTAGGTGATCTATTGGAATTTATCAAACAGATCTTTCCACTATTGCAACAGATGGACTTTAGATATATACATCAAGATAATGCAACAGATGACACATCTATTGAGGAAAAAAAGAATAGATTTAGACATATGTTGCAATAGATGGACTTTATCTGTTGCAACAGATGATATATCTATTGAAATAATCGAACATATTTATACATATGTTTCAACAGGTATGTTATCTATTGGAATTTATCAAACATGTTTTCCGACTATTGCAACAGATCGACTTTAGATAAAAACATCGAGACAATGCAATAAATGGCCAACCTATTGCAACAGATAAACTATATATCAGAACAGGTAGGATAACTGTTACAACGGATGGAGAATCTCTTGCATTATAAAAATTCAACTTTTGTTAGACATAAAAATTTGCCACTACATTTAACAAGGTTAAAGTAAATTGAAATAAAAAAAGGCGCAACCCATCGACTGTGTTCAGTTCAAACACCTAAAATAAAATAGGCATTAAGTAGATATGTTCATTTTAAAGACGTAAAATTAAATAGGCATCAAATGTGTTAGTGTCAGTCCTTGCACATTTCGCTGACTTGCCGTCACTTGGCCCCCAATGGTCATTTTTCCCCCCATTGTCTTATATATTTATCTTCCTCCTAAAATTTAACCCTAAATTCTCAAATCTTCTTCTTCATCGTCATCTTCTTTTATCTATCCAAATTCTTCAAATTATTACTTTTATTTTTTCCAACTGACCTTGACAATGTCGAGCGCATCTTCTACTGTTTTTTGTGATAAAGATTTTTGATATTGTAAGTGCGGTGATGAAGCTCTGTTAAAGACTTCTTGGACTCAACAAAATACGGGTCGTAGGTTTTTTACTTGTAAGATTTCAAAGGTAATATTTTTTTTATTTAATTAATTGATTAATTATTGACTTGTAATTGTTTTATAATTGTGTTCTCTTTTTTATAGAAATTGGGTGGATGTGATTACTTTTATTGGTACGAAGAACGATATCCTTCATAAGCAAATCATGTAATCTGGGGTTTGTTGAACAAAGTCAAGGCTTCTGAAGAGAAATAAAATTGAGCAAGAAGATACTACATTGTTGTCATTATTGCTACTGGTTTGGGGTTGTTGGGCACATGGATATTGAAGCCTATTTGCTGAAATTTTCATGGTGGTGTATGTATTTGATACTGGTTTGTTGTCGACGAGAACATGGATATTCAAGCGTAACTGTTGGAAAATATCAAAAAGATTTAGGCATATGTTGTAAAATTTAGGTCATCTGTTGAAATTATCAAACAGGTTTTCCCACTATTGTAATAGATTAGACTTAAATTATTAGATTATTCATAAAAATCATCAAACAGGTCTTCTCACTGTTGCAACATATTAGACTTTGATTATTAGATTATTGGATTATTCAAACAGGTCTTTCCACTATTGTGGCAGATTGATAATCTAATCTATTGCATTATAAAAAAACTCAACTTTCATCAGAAAAAAATTATTGCCACTACATGTACATGTAATAAAGTGAGGGGTGACATGAAATTAGAAATTTCTATTTCACAGGCTCTTCTATGTACAAAGGATTCAAGAATCCAATTAGTACCCCATAAGCCCATACCTCTTGCAAGTTTGCCACAGCGTTGACACACAAAAAAGTCGTTGGCTCAGCCATTTATGTGCCAGTCAGCAAACATTCGATGTGTGCAAGAGCGTGTGAGCCGCTCGCTTTAGCGGCATCATCTTTTGGAAGGATCATTCCCTTATTTCGACCTTCAAAATCCCATGATTTCTCCATCAACACTTTATTTATCAAATGATTCATTAGTTTAATCTCCCTCAACAAGATGGGCAACAACACCATCAGTGGTTCCACAAGGAGAAAAAGATTAAAATCGTCGATGAGAGGTACATTGGAGTCATAAACATGGATCTTTCCTTCCTTGAGTAATATCTCAATAGCCCGATAATGCATGCCGTTTACGCTAATGACTGCAAGAATCTTTTTTGCCTCGGTCCAGTTCTTGCCATGTGGATTTGGCCTGTCCCCTCTAACATATCTTAACATTTTTCTTCATCCAAGACCAATGTAGGAACTAGGAAATCAAGTCCCATGCCAAGGATGACGCCTCTCCATTGAGTTGATCGTACCTATCCTTGAGCTTCTTGCAGAAGTCGAGGTCCATTATCCTATCGGCAGCGTCATAAACTTCTCGGTACGTTAATTGCCTTTTCCTCATAAGGTAGAGAATTATGTCAACATGCTGTGAGATAAGAAGTTAATTTTTAAAGAAGTCAATTTTTAAATAGGTTAGTAATTGTAAAGATGCAACGGATGGTCCATCTATTGCATAGGGTTCTCTGAATCAATAATCCAATGCAACTTATGCAATAGATGGATAATAAGTTGTAATAGAACTCCAACCAGTTGCACCAGTATACCCAGCTGTTGCAACAGAGGTGAAATCTGTTGCATAGCTTCTTCTTCATGGGGTAGATTAGAAGGGCAAGGTTTGGAAAAGTAAACTTGCCTTGTCCTCGTACGGCAAACACATATCAGTCATAGTCTGGAAGTCTTGGGTGGAAAAGGGAGGTCTGTGGTAATCTGGTGCACCTGGCTTGGTATTCTTTGCCTGTCGCAAATCCCTCTTCTCTTCGGCGCCAAGTTCTGCGTATATGTCCACCTTCTTGACCGGCCCCTGAACTTTAACAACTTTTGGAGAGAGAGGAATTATAATTTCTTTTGATTTCCGAGCGGAGAGTACGTCTCTAATTGCTCTTTTCTTTCTCCTAACCAATTCTATAGGAGTGTGTGGATCCCTTACCTTCTTGGATGGTGTGAAACACCTCTTGGATTTGAATTCCTCGATAGCTTTAGAGATAGCCTCTACTTTTGTAAAGAGTTTATCCTGTCTGTCCTTGCACTCATCGCATTTGCAACAAGAACACGAGGGTGAAGAGGGGTGAGAGGGACCTGTGTAAGGGCGAAAAGGGATGCTTTCAAACATATTTATTCTTTGGTAGAAGCATCAGCATGCCTACCACCAACACCAACAACTCTACCAGAAGAAGACTCAGATATTCCTTAGTAAAAGGTTGGTCATGAAGAGCCTCAACATTAGGCTGACCTTGCCTAACTGCTCTTCTTATGGTTGTTGCTCCAGCCAATTCCTTCTTTATTAACTACACCGTTGAGTCTGCAATAGTGTCAACGTGACCAAGAGTAATATAAGAAGTCATCACCGACTCTTCCTTAGTAGGCACGATCCATGGATGCACAACCTATAAAAAAGAAAAAAAAGACAGATGCATTTAAATCATATAATATAATAATTTTCACAGTTGGGCTACATTTTAAAAAAAAAAAGACCCATCTGTCGCATAGTTTGCAGTATATGGTTAAAATCCATTTGAGTCTGGTTCAGAGAAACAGAGAAACATATGGATAATCTAATGTAAAATATCAATCATCTTTTGCAACAGATGAACAAGACAAGTAATCTGTTATGCACTAGATAATCTGTACATCGCAACAGATAAACGATATGTTATCAGATTAAACATCTGTTGCATAATTTGCAGTAGATGGTTAATCTTTTAGGAGTCGGATTCAGAGAACCAAAGCCATAGATGGGTAATCTGATGCAAGATATACCCCATCGCAACAGATGTCCCATCTGGTGCATCAAATATAACATCTCATGCACTAGATATAACATTTGTCCAATATCTTTCTTATCTTTGAGTAGAATTATTTTACTTGAAGAAGACGTACTGCATCATCCGGAGGGTTAAAGAGATCAGCCTCCTTAATATTGGTGTTGCTGTTTACAGCCAACCACCTAAACATCCTTGGATGAAAAACCTCATCTGGGTAATTCATTAACTGCTTTCGGAGGGGAGAAATGGCTTCAAATACCCAAGCCTAAAAAGTGTAAACAGGAAGCAAGCAAAAAAAAATCATTATAACTATATTCAATATAAATTAATGGATGAGTAAAATTAGTTATTAATTTTACCATGAAAGCCCAAGGAAAGCCGTATAATGTGGTCCTCTTTCTCTTTGTGACTCTCCAATTCCTCCTCTTTCTCACTTTCATTTTCTTCATCACCATCTACGAACCATTTTCCACCTCCCTCAATGTTGTTTTCACATCTCTCCTCAGCTTCACTTTTCCCTGACTGAGATTGTTCAAGAAGCTCCTCTGAATTCCTCTGTACTGTAGCCTTTTTTTTTAGTGGTCAGACGTTGATCCATTTTTACTTTTTTTTTTAGGAGACATGTTTTACCTACAAACAAAGAAAAACAAAAATTACATTACAGTTGATGTATGCATAGATTTTAAAAAATACATTACAAACACCACGAATACCGACACGCCAACAGCCACCACCATAAACACCACCAACCAATGCCAACAAACAAATAAACACCACGAATACTGACACCACCACAAACACCACCAACCAATGCCATCACCGATGCCACCACGACAACCACAAACACCACCACCACCACCAATACTATCCAACTATACCACGACAGTCAACGGAACACTGCGATGGAAACTAGGGATTTCTCGAGTTCTTCCTACAATTTTACCATCAAAACTCAAAATTGTAAACCCATTCTCAAAGATAATACAACTAAAAGTTTTATTTTTCATCATTAACTTAAAAGCCCTTATTTTTTAGAAGAAAAATAAATATAGAGCTCTTCTCAAACTCTGTTGCCTACAAAGACAAAGAAAACGACTGATACAAGCAAGAATGATGTCAAAAATAACACCTATGTGGTCGAAAATTAGAAGAAAAGCGATCTGTTATGGAGGGTTGAGCAAATTTGTTGAGTAGTTATTGTCTGTATTGTATTATTGAGTGAGAAAGAGCCAGACCTCGAGATTTGAAATGATGAAACGTTTTGTATAGATTGGTTTGTATTTTGGAAAAGAATAACAAGTAGTTTTGAAAATGTTAATTTGGTTCGAAATGATCTTAATTATTTTTAAAATCATAAAATATATGTAAAATTTTTAAAATCATATAAAAATAATTGAAGTTGTAGTTGACCGAGTACTCTAGGAGGTGACCCTGTGAAAACTCACCCCTGGTCCTAGATTAATCAATTTAGGAGTCTAACATATGAACTCAATTGAAATTATAAAAAATAAATGTTCAATATGCTGCGTCAGATTTCTCATCTATTGTAAATTATCAATCAGATTAGGAAACAACAGATTACGAATCTGATGTAAATTATCAAACAGATTAAGTCATCTGTTGCGACAGACTACCCATCTATTGTAAATTATCAAATGGATTGTCATATGTTGTAACAGATTACCCATATGTTGTAAATTATTAAATAGGCGCTGCCATCTGTTGTGGCTGACCCTATGAGAACTCACCCCTAGTCCTAGATTAATCGATAATTTATCCTATGAGAACTCACCCCTAGTCCCAGATTATTCAATGAAGGTATTAGTACCCTAGTCCTAGATTAATCAATTAAGGTATTAGTATAACATATGAGGTAGTAAGAATTGGTTCAGCTCAGAGTGATCGATCGCCGACTCTGGTCGGGAGAAATGCAGTACCGTTTCATCATGTAATTGACAAAAGACTCAATTGAAGTTGTAGTTGAACCTATGAGAACTCACATTCAATTAAGGTATTAGTCTAACATATGAACTCAATTGAATAATATATAAGCAAATGCTCAACCTGTTGCAATAGATATCTTTTCTGTTGGATCAAATCAAACAGATTATGTAATCTGTTACAACATATTACACATCTTTTGTAAAATATCAAACAGATTAAGTCATTTGTTGCAACAGATTATCCATCTATTGTAAATTATCAAATGGATTAAGTCATATGTTATATTCCATTCCACCACCCCTGTACCCAGTATATAGCACACAACCATATGCCTAAACCCCTTCTTACTCGCAGTGGCGCGCGCAAGCTCCATAAAATTGCCCATTCGCTCCACCAAATTACCAAAACCCCTCCAGACCCAGTTTTCAGCCTAGGCCCGAGTATAAGAAAGAGAAGGCGGTCAAAAATCAATTCACACCTCTTGGAGAGTCATATGCTAGCTTGTTTGATAGGTTGAAAAAGTTGAAGGTTTTAAGCCCAATTCAAGGAAGGCTTTCAAATTCACCGTCGAGGAATCTCGATTATTCTTTAAGGTGTGTGTACTGCTCTGATATGCCATGCCATGATATCGAGAAATGCTGGCATTTAAAGAGAGTTGTCCAAGATTTAATTGACATAAATCAGATATTGGTCCAGGCCCCAGAGGGTCCAAACATTAACCAGAATCCGCTGCCAACCCATGCTGAAGCCAATATGTTAGAATTGATATATGATGGGAAAGAGTCTTCGAGGGGTTATAAGTCTATTGTCAAGATACAGCCCATTGAGGAGAAATTGGTGAATGTAGCAGAGTCTTTGAAAGCAATGTCATTAAACCGGGAAGGAATGAGAGAAGATAAATCCTAAGAAAGTACAAAGAAACCCCTGGTCACAGTACAAGGCACCAAAAGGTATGTTGATTTAAGTCAGGATAAACCTAAGTTGACAGTGGTGGGAGCTCTGAGTCAGCCCATCTTGACGGTGAAAGGAGCACTGGCAGCGCCTATTATCCTCAAACCGGTGATCCAACCTCCGATAGTTGATACGAAAAGGGTTCCCTGGAATTATAGGCAGACTGTGATGACCTATCACGGGAAAGAAGTAGTGGAAGATGTAGATAAGGTAGGGGGTTTGACTAGGTCAGGAGGATGCTTCGTGCCTGAAAGCTTAAGAAAGGCCAAGCCAATGATAAGTGGACCGTTATCTATCAAAAAGCCTATCACCAAAGAAGAACCCGAAGAATTTTTGAAAAAGATGAAGTTGCCTGAGTATTCAATAATAGACCAGTTGAAGAAAACCCTGCTCAAATCTCCCTCTTATCTTTGTTGTTGCACTCCAAGGAGCATCATGATGTTTTACTGAAGGTATTAAATGAAGCATATGTTCCTAGGGAGATTACAATAAACCATCTTGAAAAAATGGTCAAAAAAATCTTTGAGGTCAATCGGATCAGCTTTTCTGATAATGAATTGCCTGTTGAAGGTACAGGGCATAACCGGGGTCTTTACATTACAGTGAAGTGTGAAGATATCTACGGCACTCATGTTATGATTGATGGAGGTTCAGGTGCAAATATTTGCCCTATTTCTACTTTGCAAAAGTTGAATATTGATGCTGACAGGATCAGGCCCAACAATGTATGTGTTAGGGCTTTCGATGGTGCAAAATCAAATTCCATTGGCAAAATAGAACTGTGGCGTCTGTTGCAACTTGCTAATCATCTATTTATTCAATTTCATCGAGAGCAATTGATTTTTCTAAACACTTCTAGGCCAAACTCAATTTTTGCTCTTGGACTGCTTCTCTTTTTTTCTTTGCATCCTTCAAGCTGGCCTCCAAATTCAATTTTTGCCCTCAATCCAATAGCAAAAATTTAGTTTGGTTGAAGGATGAAAAGAAAAAAAGAGAAGCAATCCAAGAGCAAAAACTGAATTTGGCCAAGAAGTGATTAGAAAAATTGATTGCTCTCGATGAAATTGAATAAACAGATGACTAGCAAGTTGTAACAGACGTCACAGCTAAAGGAAAAACAAACTGATATATCCATCTGTTGCAATAGATTGTCCATATGTTTTAAGTTATCTAACAGGTGGAATATATTTTGCAACAGATTACAAATCTTTATCTTTCAGAAATACAACAAAAAGATAAAATGTTGTATTTAGATTCATTATTTAAGTAACACACACAACACATAAATCCCGGATAGTTCAGCAATATTGCATTAAATCCCGGATAGTTTGCTAATTACATTTCATCCCAGAATTTTGAATTTTGAATTGTGATACATATGTTAAGCAGTGATACATATAGCATATGTATCACTAGTAAATATGAATCCGAGATTTTATGTAATATTTTAAAATATTAAGGGATATTGTGTAATATGGTGTCTTAAATATGGGATTTGTGTAATTTTTCCTTTTAAGGGATATAAACAGTCGTGGCTTTTTGTTTGACTAAGTCCAGTCCCTTCCAATTCTCAATCATTTTATAAATAAGTCCCTCCGGCCTCCTTACTCACTCTCACTCACTCTCGTTCATTCTACTATACTTACAATACTAATATGTCAGATCCAGATTCGTACAAGAATCTGCACTCTTTCCTAAATTTGCTTGGAGACTTGAAACTCTAGAGAAGGCAGTGAAACCCTGATGAAGCTTTTCAACAGATCGTTCAGTACCCTTTGAGAACAGCAGTAGATCGTCAGCAAAAGAGAGGTAACTAATAGAGAATTTTGCACATCTTGGATGGTATTGGAAATCCTTATCCACTTTTAGCATATTAAGTTGTCTGCTAAGGTATTCTATAGCTACTGCAAATAGAAAAGAGGACATAGAGTCCCCTTGCCTCAATCCTTTTGTAGCTTCAAATGGAGGTAAGGGCTTACCATTGAACAACACGCTATAAGACACAGAAGTAACGCAAGCCATAACCCAATTGATGAAAGTATTTGAAAATCCCAATTCTGTTAATACTTGCTCCAAATATACCCACTCCACAGAGTCGTATGCTTTTTGAAGGTCAATCTTAATCATGCATCTTGGAGAGATGTTTTTCCTTGTATAGCCTTTCACCAATTCATGAGCCAGAATTATGTTATCTCCAATTTTCCTTCCAGGTATAAATCCTG
>NC_061118.1:163966006-163974025 GCF_002878395.1 Capsicum annuum
AGCCAGAATTATGTTATCTCCAATTTTCCTTCCAGGTATAAATCCTGCCTGAGCTTCACACACTAATGTAGGCATCACAACTTGCATTCTTGTAGCTAGAATTTTGGAGATAAGTTTATACAGTACAGAGCAACAGGCAATTGGCCGATAATCCTTTATGTTAGCAGGATTTTGGTTTTTAGGAACTAGGGTAATGGTGGTGAAATTTATAGGTTTGTACATAGTCCCTGTATTAAAGAACTCCCTTACAGCTTCTTGCACGTCTGGCTTGATAATCGAACCAAGATTTCTTGAAGAAAACAACATTAAAACCATCTAAGCTCGGAGCTTTATCATCGCCAATTGCTGCTAAGCAATCCCATATCTCTGCATCAGTCACTGGTTGGATAAGCTTGATCCGTTGCTCCTGAGTAAGTATTGGCCCTTTGGACATTACCATTTTATCAATACTCGGCAGTTCCCGCGACGCAGTTCCCATCAGGCCTCAGTAAAAAGCCATAATTTCCTGTTGTAGAAAAATTAATTATTTTGCCATGTTTGATTTATTTTCATGACAAATTTAATTGGATGATTTTATAAGAAAAAAGTCCTAAATTGAGAAATTTTATAAGAAAAAAGTCCAAAGCACCTATCACCCATTTTCGTTAGTGAGAGCTCGAGAGAAAGTATATATATAATATCACTTAATTACCAGAATTTTCTATACATGTATGCGAAATTATCATTGAAGTCAATATTTGTTGAGTAGATATTTTAATTTGTAAAGTGTCAGATTTATACAACTTAATTACTACTTTCTTCATTTCAAAAAGAATGACTTATTTTCCTTTTAGTCAGTTTAAAAAAGAATGATCCCTTTCCTTTTTTGGTAATATTTTAATTTTAACTTTCCACATGACATGTTTAGACCACAAGATTAAAGGGCATTTTGGTACATTTGACATAATTTTAATTTAAGGAAACAAGATTCAAAAGTCTTCTTTATATTCTTAAACTTTGTGTCAACTCAAAGTAGGTCATTCTTTTGAAACGGAGATAGTATTTTTTTTTTTTTAACTTTATTGAGTCAAGAAGCTTAATAATTGACTGAATAATTTATTTCATCTTAATTTTATCTCAAATTAGCTTGATTATATTTTAAAAGAATGTTTTGATTTTAAATTTGTAATCTATAACTTTTTTTGTTTTTTGGTTAGAAATCTATAACGTTTTGATTACAACTAAAATACACAGAGTTCCTTTTAAATACATTTAGCCGCTCAAATCTAAGCCCAATCCGCAGCTCAACATATTCTAACCCGAGGTCCGAGCCAATCATATTTTAGCCCAATCATCTGTGCACCGATTTATTCCAATAATTTACTTGAATAAGTATGGTTCACGAAGTGCACATTTGATGAACAAAATGCACATGTACGTGTGATGCACAGATTGCACATAAGGGTGCATAAGATGTCCACGTGTACTACACAAAATGAACATAAGGCAGGCGACATTCAGCCACGGGAATATAATTGTGAAATCATTTTTTATCTGTACAATAGTCATACGTCAAATGGTATTTTCTGATCCATTTAAGCCATCATTTTTGGGTCCATGCCAAAGTACCGAATTCAGCTTTGTTCCACCAATTCGTTTTACTTGACGTTCCGCAAAATCTTGCATTGTCAGAAATGCAACCATCAATCATATGGCCTCCAAATGTGGCCACAAATAGTGCTTTGGACCAATCGATTTTTTTTATCTGCTCATTATAAGTTACAACAGTTGACTAAGTAGATACATAGCTTCTTTAGCTGTGTGATTTGTATACGTTCTAAGTGGTAGCCAATCAACCATGAACTTGTCCAAAAAATAATAAAGTTAAATGATATATCGCCTAACTATAAACGCAAGTAATATCAAAATAAAAAGAAAATATACAAAATCTTATGAACGCTCCATCGAATGGATAAGTGTGGAAGTCCCATGTTGGATCAAACCACAAATTAATCCTTTGTTCTCTGTTGCCCACTCCACCAACGAAAATATTTGTCTGAAGAATAATAGATTCCCCAGCCTCATTCTCAAGGAATTCAAAATTAATCTCATCGTGCTTTGGTTGATAAGAAAATAGCTGCAATAGAAAACAAAACTCATTAACTAATTAAATTAAGGGGAAAGGACGAAAATGACTTGTCGGCTAAAGTATTTCCACCAAAACGGTCCTTGAATTCATATTACCATATAGTAGTCATTCGGCTCCTGAAAGTTGCATTCCTCTTTCTTCCTATTTTTTTGTTTGTTTGTTTTTCACTATTTTTTCCTTTTTTCTTTTATTGTTGTTAATTTTTTTCGTTTTTTGAAAAAAGTCCACTCTATCCACCCATTTATTTTTTCAGATGTGATCACGGAAATAAAAACATAAAATACAAGTCCACCCATAATTGTTCTATCTCTTTTCAAATGAGTTAACACTATAGCGGCACTTTGACTTTTTTTTTTTTTTCTGCTATCTCTCTCCTTTTAATAAAAAAATTAAGGAATATTTGGACAGTGAGGGTATAAGGTTTAATAAATTTATATATGCTTACCCAAATTTTTATAAAATTTTAGGTGAAGTTAACAAATTCACAAATAACGAATTACTGTATATTCTTGCACAAATTTTCTCTGTAAAAAGTGTATTTATGTGGTATATATATTGTATCAACATGGTATAAAAGTGTACCAATCTAATATAAAAGTGTATCAATGCGGTATCAAAGTGAATCAATATAGTATAAAAGTGTATCAATTGGGTATTAAGACTGCATGCGACCGACGGACCAAATGACTAAAAATCAAAATTAAATTGGACCGACTGGCTCCAATTGTCCAACTTTTAAAATTGATGGTCATTTCTTTTCAAAATGGCCAGTCCATATCCTTTTTCCTTAAATAAAACAAAGTAAACATTTTAAAGTTTAAAAATTTTAAATTTATGCCCACATGGTGCCCGGTGAATTTCCCTATTTCAATTTGATTTTTATATCAAATTGACCGAATAAAAACAAATCTTTCGTAACCATCGCCGAATCTAAACAAATTAATTTTAAAACACATAATTAAGAAAATATTAATCAAACCTATTTTTGTAGAAATAAAAAAGAAGAAGAAGCTAAAAATACATATACGAAGAAAATACAATTCCTTATCTAGCATCATTGTTCTGTTAAAGCACTCTGATGACGTAATTATGTGATCCGGAGACCATCTTATTATGAAATCCTTCTTAAAATTTTCCGTTAAAATTTTTGACGCCAACATACTATAACATAAGTTAATCAGAACAATGCCTCACAAGCAAGGGCAGCTCTACCCTTACGGAAAAAAGGCGACCGCTTTAGGCGCCCGAATTTGAGGGGCCTCATTTATTTTTTTAGTAATAATAGATTATAGTTTTTTTGAAAGATTCAAATATTATTTGTAGAAAAAATAATTTTTTTATATAAAAAAGAATAATTCGAATAAGTTTGATTTATCTAAAATACTATGTCACAAAAAAAGATTGAACGCAATAGACTTTATAAAAAAAAAGTTAATCTTTACGTAAAAATTTAATGCCTCCATTTGATTTTGGCTTTAGGCCTTTAATGCGCTGGAGCCGCCCCTGCTAACAAGAAAAACATAGACATTTTTTTCTTTTAAATTTTTTAAAAGGGGTAATATAAGGACTAAGAAATGAGAAGAGATTTGGATACATAATTCAACTAAACTAAAGATTTTATAGCCATTTTCCACCTCCACACTAAGATTGGCAATGGATCAGAGTCGGTATCGTCGGACCGATTTGATCGGAATCGGTACCGAAACTTTTTTATCGATTTGTGTCGTCGGAACCGATGTTACCGAAATACTGAAATTTCCCCCTGTAGATCTAATTCATTGAAATTCCATCCAATAAAATGGAAGAATTATAAATCTCCAAAATAATAGATAGAAATACCGTAAATAAGGCCATTGCGACACCCATCAAAGGAGATGTTCCCCACCCAGGAGCTACTTTACCATATTCCGAATTCAATGATTTTAATAAATCTCCTACTACAGTTCGTCTTGGACCAGATTTAGAACTGCGCACCGATCCGTTGGCTGCCGGTGTGAAACCGGAGCGATACTGGAACCGTTACCAGAAAAGACGTCGGCCAGCTTCCTTAAAGTACTGGTACAATTTGTTTTTTAATTTTAATTTTAATTATATATATATTAACTTAATGGCCTTAACTTAACTTATATAATTTATATAAGTTTTATATATATATTAACTTATATAATTTATTAACTTTTTTTAATAAGTTTAAGTTTTAATATATCTTAAAAAGTTTAAAATTTTAACTTAAAAAATATATTTTAAGTTTAAGTTAATAAATATAACATGTTTTAATATATCTTAAACTTAAAATATATTCTTAAGTTTAAGTTAATATAATATTTTTAATAAGTTTAAGAAGTTAAATTAATAAATTATATTTATATAATTTTAAGTTGTAAAGTTAAAAATTTTCCTAACTTTATAAAGTTTTGTATTAATTTTTTTATTCCATAATTGCAACAAATAAAAGATAAATTTTAAAATAAAATTAGGCGAATAGCCATTATATTTGTTCAAATTTCATACGTTGTACATTTATTACAAAGATATTAAAAGAAAATCTAATCTATGCAACCACCGTCTAGGAAGGGTTCTGTTTGAAGTAGATCTTTATTGTAGAATCTTATTAATATCTAAATTGTCTATAATATTTTTGGCGTAACTTTTCTATTCCTTCGGCGGGTAAATCTTCCGGAATTGGTCTTTTTCCTTGTTCCGCCATTGCTTCCATTCCATCATCACTATTTTTCTAAAAAATTTCATCTATTTCGTCTTCAATATGGGGCGGTAATTTGGGGAACCCAAAATTTCTTCGTTCGGCATTGATCCAATCTTTAAATAATACTGAAATCTTCAAACTATCACTGAAATCTTCAAACTATCCCTTGCTAACGAATATCGATGATCTCCTATTATAAATCTTCCTGCGCTATAAGTTTGCTCCGAAGCAACTGAAGAAGCTTGAGTTGATAGCAAATCTCGAACCATCCTTGAAAGTTTTGGAAATTGTTTGATACGGATCTTTCACCATGATAAAAGTTGTTGTTTTCCAGTTTCATCTCTAATACTTTCTCGACCCTGCGAAAGATACGAATCAAAATCATTACCCCTACAACATTGAAGACCAAGTTCTTCACCCATATTGTCATCTAAATCATCATATCTACGTCTAGAAATAGGAGGTTCGATCGACCCAATATTTTGTTCCAAAACTTGATACAAGTTATATAAACTTCTAGCTTTAGGTACTATGCTAGCACAACAAGTGTCAACTAATGGTTTTTCATGAGGTCCAATTTCTGAATTGTTGTATAATTTTTTAACCAACATCACTTTACCATGTTCTTTATAAAATGGGTTGAATTAATTAGTTGTAAAAAAAATGTGGAATAGAAAAATAATATTTTTTAAATTTATCAAACATAGCTTCAATTGCCTCTTTGTAGGGGCATAAGTTTTTATATTCAGCAAGTACTTTAGAAATAGCAGTAATAGTTACTAAAACAGAAGAAATAGTTGGAGTATATTGAGCAGATACTATGTTCGTAGCTTGATGAAAAGTTTTCAAAATTTACAAAGTTTTTCTACTTCAGTCCAATCATCTTCATCTAGCATTAAATTAGCATCCTCATGATAAGCATTATAAATTAATTGTATAGGTTTACGATATATAAAACAACTTCAAGCATTTGAAACAAAGAATTCCATCTAGTAGGAATTTCTTTTGGAACTTTTGTATATGGGAGGTCACACTGTTTACATTTGTATTTATAATCATCCATAACATCCTTTCTCTTATTTTTAAAAATGTAACTACAATTAATTCGAACTTACAACAACCATTTCCAAACAAATAAACATCATCATATACTATTAAATTTAAAATATGTGAAGTATATCTAACATGAAAATGATCTTCATCCATAGGACATAATCTAGTTTTTAACTCGTCAATAGCTTTCAAATTATTAGAAGCATTATCTAATGTGCATGTCATAGGTTTACCAATAAATCTAAAATATTTCATGCTCTCCGTTATTGTACTAGCTATATACATACCGATTTTAGACTCGTCAATATATTTATAAGCAATAATTCCTTTTTGCATGTTTCAATCGTGATCAACCTAATGAGCCGTGAAAGTAAAATAATCATTACCGATAACACTACGACCCATATCTGAAGCAACAGATACTCTACCATCAAATTTATCAAATAAGCAACGAAGAAAATGGCAATGGTCAGCTTGAAATTTAAAAATATCATTTTTAATTGTATTTCGTGAAAAACCTTTAAAAGAGGGATTATATACTCATTGAATATAATGAATAAAATCGGGATGCGAAGTAAAACTAAAATACAAACCCATAACAACAACCATTTTCGCTAGTTCTTCTCTATCTAGATCTTCACTATATGTCGATGATGAACTTGGGCCAGCCAGATTAAACATGTCTAAACGTGTTTGAACCATATTACCTCCTACAGATTTGTAGACACGTGATTTCGTCCTCTTAAAGTTCAATTTTTATTCACTTTTATCCATTTTTATTTTATCCTACCGTGTACCCTCATCCATGTTATTATACCCTCACAAAATACAAAAAAATAACAAACTCCCTAACAAATTCTATCCTATCCTAACCCCTACATCTTATCCTAACAACACATCCAATCAAAATAAACCACATCACACCATACCCCACCCCCACCTCACCACTACCCCACCCTCACCTCACAGAATATATACACTACACCTCACATTTTATCTTTTTTGAATAACAATATACACACCCAGAATACACAAAAGGGGCAGAAGACTCTATTTTTGGGGATTCCTTCTTCATCTTCGCTAAAAACATGAGGCAGATGGATGAGCATACATAGAGAAAAAGAAAGAAGCCATGATGATCTCCATTGCTATTTTTCACTCACAGTGAAATTGACTCACGCACAAATCGCACAGCCAACACACCCACAATATAAACGGAGAGAAGGAGACGAGAATGGAAAGGAAGATAGAGTGAGAAGGGTGAGATCAGTCCATCGGAGGATTTCCCACTATTTTTTCAAGCTTTCTGGCCGTCTTATCACATTTTTTGACGAAATTCTTCGCCGAAATTGGCTTTGATTCATCGAACATGACTTCCCCAGTCCCTAAACTCCCCAAATCTCCTCTTTTTTCCTTGATTTTAGGAGAAGTTTCACTGAAAATGCTAGGTCCTGGAATCCATTCACTTCGCCATCATCGGAGCTAGCCGGAGCTCCGGCTTTATTGGTTTTCCACTCTTTATTTTCTTGAATTTCTGGTTTCGGTATCCATTTCTCTTTGAGAATTTGTTCTGGTCGGGCTATACTTCAGTGTTCTTTCTCAGTTTTTCATCGATTCTATTCGTAGATCTATTTTGCTCGGTTCGAGATTTGGGTTATTGTATTTCTAGGCTGTTTCTTAACTGATTTGGAAAGTTCGTAGTCGAGGTTCGAATTGAGGTTCTTCGGTGCACGGATTCCGTCTTTTGATTGATTGATATTTGAAATAAAGTCGTCATCTAGTTCTAATTCTACTCTTTACCTTTTTTGTTTTATTGTTGATGGTATCCGATGCGTTGATTCTAATATTGTGTGTTGGTTGATTCGTGATGATGTGAATTGTTGTTGTTCTGGTTTGGTATTTGATTCCCTTGATTGTGGATTGATTATGGATTATGTGATGAAATGATATCTCGTTTGGAGAATTAAAAATTGATTGTTTGGGGTGGAATTAGAATTGATAAAAGTGAATACGTATTTGTTTTAATTCATTATTAGTGGTTTAATTTGGAATAAGCATGAATTTTGTTGAAATAGATTGGCAAATGTAGGTTCGGGTAGGCAAAATTTAGAAATAAGTGTTTCGTTGGATGTTT
>NC_061118.1:163977025-163999492 GCF_002878395.1 Capsicum annuum
TTTATAACTTTATATTTTTTGTAATTTAGTTATTTTGTAGATTTTTTTCTTCAAATAACTTGCTATTTCAACTTTTATGGAATAGTTAAAAAAAAAAGACATGAAGTTTATAATTTTCTATTTTTTTGTAATTTACTTTCATTTTATTTTTCTTTTAAAAAGGATGAGTATTAAAAAGTAAAAAATAACAACCCACACTTCCCTAGCTTTCTCTACTAATTTTAAAACTAAAATATTTTCTTAGTTTCATCAAATACACTAGACAATTGGAAAATTCTGAATTTAAGAAAAAAATAAAAAAGATAAAAGTAACTTCAAAATGAATTTAATATTTTTAAAAACTATAAAACTAAAAACAAACAATAACTAATTAGTACCTAATTAACTAATTTGTCCTAAGAAGTTCTACATGTCTATTTTATAGGTTGCCACTTGGCAATTCTTTAAGCAAGACTTTCTTGCTATTTAGTATATATAGATATTTCAAATTTTTTTATTTTTTCTATAAATTTTTTAACTGAAAAAAATATTTTATTTTTTCTGGTTGTTTAAAAATAATAATTAAATATAATTGTATAAAAACGATAAAATTGTTACATAGAATATGTATCTATATAAGATATATGTATAAAAATTGTATAGTTCTATCAAATATGTATATGTATAAAATTCATATAAAAAAATTGTATAGAATGTGTATAAAAATTATATAGTTATTGTATAAAATGGGTAAAAAAAACTATATATTATTGTATAAATTGTGTATTAAAACTGTATAATATTATATAGAATATGTATATTTATAAGATAATGTATAGAAACTATATATAAGGTGTGTAGAAACTGTATAGATTAAGCCAATAAATTGAAATAGCTAAAAAATAAAATTTAAATTTCATGGTCATTTTCGTGGAATTTGTTTGATCGGAATTGCTATTTATGTGCTTTATCCATTTATTTATATATGCTTTTATTGTCAGAGATATACCATAGGAAAGTATAATTTTATTAGAATGTCTTGTTTTTTCCTCCAAGAAAGACCAATTAATTTGTATATAATGTCTAAACTTGAAATAAGTGCTATGAATTCATGTATTGCACTACTATATTATGATTGATGTGAATGTGAATATTAATACGTCGATCATAAATTCTTGTTGCAAAAAATAATATATTGATATCTTATAGTTGGGGTGTTAAGAAATCGAAGAAACGAAGAAAAAAAACTGATGAGCAAAAATTTTCTAGAATTAAATGAAACAAAAGGAAAATATGTTATTCCTTATTGATACAAAACTGAAAAAGAATTTTATCATCAATCTAAATCATAAATTAGAAGGAAAGTAAATTTCAAGAGATCCTCTTTTAATGTTTTACCCTTTCTGAATGCGGATGCAGGTTTAATTTCAAAATGGATACCAAGTGCATCCAGTATGGCCGATGCAAACACCTTTCATCAAAAACATGTACTGTGTTTTAAATTCAAATAGTATTTTTTTTAGTTGATATATATCGTATCTTGAACCTTTGATACTATCAAAAAAATGTAGCAAATTAAATGGCTAGCGGTGTTTAAAATCAGCTATAGTTTGATTCCCATATTCAAACTTCGAATATTCTTAACAAATTGTCAATTATGTATGTCATTGCCCAACACCAGAAGGAAAAAAATAAAAATAAAACTATTGTTGGGCAAAAATAAAGTGATCAAGACGAGATCGATCATCATAGAATATAATATTTATTGATACTCAATTCTTAATTAAAACAGTAATATTTGCGTTTGATCATAGGTACATTAAAAGGGTGTATAATATAATTAATTGGAGTTGCATGGGTAGAAACAGACACATGGGCCAGTTTCAACACTACCAATGCAATTTCCAGCTCCATCGTATTTTTGTCTACATTCTTTTTCACATTCAGCAGCAAGACATGGCGGTTCATGCAATTGTACATCACATTGAGCATTTATCTGAGTGATTGTCAAAACTGCACCCAAATTAAACCAATAAATTATTTAGTATATATCAATAAGAAAAAGAATTGAAAATTCTTCTAATTATCTCATATAAGACAACAAACAAATACTGGAAAATATATAAACACAAACCTGAAAAAACGAGGAAAAAACAAATAACATGGCTTAAAAACTTCGTCATCCTTATTGAAATTGATCTCAAATGCTAATTATGTATTTTATTGCAAAAGGTCTTGTATATATAGTGTAAAATGGTAGAGAAATTTCGGGAAGTAGTGTTGAAATATTTAATGTGATGGTATATATTTAGAAGGACTAACTTATATAGTCCTTTTTGGTTTATTAATAATTTGTTTTCCATATAAGTATGATTTGTTTCTTTTTTGAAAAAAAAGTTATAGTTGTTATAAAACAAGAAAGAATAAAGAAGCAGAGTAGAGAGAATAGAAAGAGTGGTTCTTATTTCTTTTCTCTTGAGGGATGAGAGATCATAAGATTGTAAATACAACGAACAAAATCCCTCTATTTATAGGGAAAATTTACTCCTAGTCTGAGTAAAAGACGGATGCTTCAGATCCTAATAGATATCAAAGTGGATGTTGATAGACATTCACTATAATGTAAATACATTTATAACACTCTCCCTTGAATGTCTAATTGGTAAATAATGTGCCTCGTTAAAACCTTACTAGAAAAAACCAGTAGGAAAAAAATCTAGTGAAGGAAAAAGAGTACACATCTCTAATAATACGCATTTCGGCTGCCTCATTAAAAACCTCTCCCCCTAATGAGAACATCCTTGACCTTTGCATCTCGATCTTGTGCAGCATTTTCTTGAAAGTTGCAATTGGAGAAGATTTGGTGAATAAATCAGTCACATTGTCAGTTGAACAAATCTGTTGCACGTTAATATCATCATTCTTTTGTTGCCCATGTATGTAGAAAAGCTTTGGCAAAATGTGTTTCGTTCTATCTCCATTTATGAATCCTCCCTTAAGATGTGCTATGTATGCTGAATTATCTCTGTATAAAATTGTGGGTAAATTGTCATATTTTACACCACATTTTTCTCGAATGAGATGTATCATGGACCTCAACCATATCATGGACCTCAACCATACACATTCTAGTAATTCTGCTGGGGCCATTCTATACGGAGGAATGGAGATTGGTTGGGTGCCTGGTATTACATCAATACCAAACTCTACTTCTCGTTTAGGAGGCAAACCTGGAAGATCTTCAGGAAATACATCAGAAAATTCATTTACCACCGGAACAACGTGAAGAGTTGGTGGCTCCGCTTCTGTATCACTTACTCTAACTAAATGATATATGTATCCCTTGGAAATCATTCTCCTCTCCTTAAAATAAGAAATAAATCTACCTCTTGGCGCGCTAATTTCACCTTTCCATTCAAGGACTGATTCATTTGGAAAATGGAAATATACCTTTTTCGTGCAGCAATCAATTGTGGCATAACAAGATGCCAACCAGTCCATACCCATTATAACATCAAAATCTACCATTTCTAACTCCACAAAATCAGCCATCGTATCACGACCACAAACAGTTACTATGCAGTTTCGATAAACCCTTCTAGCTATAATAGATTCCCCGACCGGTGTGGACACTTCAAATGGCTTAACTAACAGTTCGGGTATTCTTTCGAACTTTCCAGCAACCAATGGAGTAACATAAGATAATGTAGAATCGGGATCAATTAAGGCATATAAATTGAATGAAAATATAGACAACGTACCCGTAACCACATCTGGAGAAGCCTCTAAATTCTGTCGATCCGCTAGAGCATATGTACGATTTTGAGCCCCGCTAGAACTCGTGGCTCCTCTATCACCTCTAACACGACCCATTGGCTGTGCACCCCTTCCTGAATAAGGCATCGATGATGATGATGCAACAAATGACCCCGTAGGTCGTGCCATACCCCCTATGTCCCTTCGTGGGCATTCCCTCATCATATGCCCCGACATACCGCACCAAAAGCAAACATTGGTCCCCGGCCGACATGCGTCCAAATGATACCTTCCACATTTATTGCATGGCAATCGAGGAGGTCTTGATTGGCTCATATTCCCTTGCCCTTGGTACCCCACTGTCCGCGAACTCTGACTCTCACTTCTGTGCCCAAATTGATTTCCTCTGAACCCTTGGAACTGTGGTGGGGCACTAGCTGTAGAATAAGAGGATAATGGCCTAGGTGGTCTAGCAGAAAACTGTGGTCTGAACCCTCCTTCGGATGCCATGAACTGCCCTGTAGATCTGGCCCTCTTGGAATATCCTCTTTCTGATTCCTGTGTTCTTCTCCTCTGCCTCTGATCTTCCATTTTTTGTGCAAAAGCTTGGATTCTCGCTATGTCTATATCTTTGTTCAAAGCAGCAATAGTACAATCTCTAACCAGATATGGTTCTAGCCTATCCACATATTGATGAACTCTGTCATCCATAGTAGCTACAACATTAGGAGCATATCTCGACAAGGAATTAAATCGAAGACTGTACTCCCTCACGCTCATATTCCCCTGACGAAGATTTAAAAACTGATCTGCACGGGCCTGACAAGTCTCGAATGGAAGATAATGATCAAGAAATGCCTCTTTGAACTCCTTCCAAGTAGCTGGGGGTGCATCAATACCCCTAGATCGTTTCCAGTCCTCATATCAATATATAGCCTCCCCTTTAAATCTATACGCCGCTAACTCCACTGTCTCTCTACCCGTTACATGCATAACATCCAAGGCCCTTTGAATTTGATCGATAAAGTCCTGTGGGTCCTCGTTAAGATCTGATCCAGTAAAAGTGGGAGGATCCATCTTAAGAAAATCTTGTGTTCGAAGGCTAGCCGCCCTATCTATACCACTAGGACCTGTAGTAGGAATGGCTTGCCCTTGAGCTTGCCCAGCAACTATACGAGTCAAAAGTTGCACTGCATTTCTAAGATCTTGATCAACAGCATTAATAGGTAGCTCTGGGGATATAGTTCTCCTCCCCCTTATTTCTTCCGGACTGGGGGAAGTTTCTGATGCATGCTCAGCTGGAGCCTCACTTTGATTAGCTGGTATAGTGGGTGACTTACTAGTCCCCTCTCCGACAGCCACATCTACTTGCTTACCGGTATTCTTGCTTCTGGTAACCGGCATCATTACTATAATAAGAGAAAAAAACTGATTCAGTGGTCAACTATGACTTCATATACAATATAGGCTCTATCGCACGATCTAAGACATAAAGAAAAGAAACAATTTCCTAAATGTCCATAGCCTCCTGTTTATAGATGTGGTGCACAACACACCGATAAACAAGACTCTACATAGACACGGCTTTGTAGACTCACTAGGACGAACCTCTCTGATACTACTTTTGTCACGCCCCAAAATTCCATCGGGTCGGACTGGCACCCGAAGCCGAGAAGGCCCGGGAGAACCCGTTCAAATACCTGTACTTTCACTTACATGTTCCCAAAAATTGGACAGCACTTCGTTGCATATAGAAGGATCTAATTACCTGTATCAGCACAACACGCGCAAATATATATATATATAATACTTGGCCGTCGGGGCCACCACATATACAGATATAACATCACTATATAAACTTCCATGACTTTACCCTTCCTTATGTCTACAAAGCCTCTAGGATATACATGACATAACTAGGGTCGAGACAAACCCCCGCCCACACATGACTCATGTACAATAACAAAACATAAGGAACCGACTCGGAAAGCTCCGAAGCAAACTGGAGCTCACCAACAATAGCTGTATGACCTGGCTCCTACTTGTGCGGTGTATGAGCTGAGGTACCTGTGCCTGCAGCATGAAATGCAGGTCCCCCGTGAGGGACGTCAGTACGAAATATGTACTGAGTATGTAAAGCTGTAAATAATCACATATGATATAGGAGCTCAATAGAAATCAGAAACAAGTGAATAAGTCGTAATAGGAGTGGACCACACTTACTAGAACTTGTGACAACCTGTACATTGTATTTATTCAATCACTTTACCTTCGTTCTTATCGTCTTTGTAATCATTACTGTACTGTACTGTGACCATTAGGATGCCTCCAGTACATATCAACTGGGATCGACCCATGCTAGGCTTATGCCCCTGGGATACCACCTATAAACACATAAATAGGGATCGACCCATGCTAGGCTTATGCCCCTGGGATACCACCCGATAAGAGAGAACTCCCATCACTTAGTTCAATTAATCTTTGAGATTGTTATTTCGGTCGCCACCATATTTTTGATACTTTGAAACAATGATACATCAATAGGAACCAAGTAATAGACCTTCTATACAATAACGATGTAATAAAGACTCATTGGTACATCAACAATGTGTTTCAGAATCATCAATATCACAACAATGAAATAGGAGCCTTTTGGTATATCAATGAAACATTTTGACACTTTATAGAATGGAAACAACTACGTTGGTAACGTAGAACAATACATGTTTTTGGACAACCTCGGAATCTTACTTGATGGAACATTGGTGTTTTCATGCCAAAGAACATTGTTAGAGTATGCTTTACATACCTCGTCGTAGATTCGGATACCAATTCAACACAACTTCCCGCCTTTACAAATCACTTATCTACAATGAAATGTTTAGCATCTAGTATTAGCAACCCAACACCACAATTCTCTTCCATAATTCCATACAACCAATATTTGCAAAACATTTCAAAAACCAACTTGAACAATAGGTTTATGTGTGTATATATATATATATACTCATCATTTCAATACTACATCATCACACCAAATCCCTTCACAATTCAACATAATCCAACCATGCACAAGAATAATCCAACATCATTTCCAATCATCTTTCAACAACAATCAAATAACATACTTCTTATGCTCACATGCATATATATACATATCCATATAAATAACACCAACATAATTTACATCCTTACCATAAAATGGCCCTTTTGATTTCGAAGTCCTGTTGGCACAAATAAGGGGTGCTTCTCAAAGCCCTCGAGACGGTGAACACAACTACGGAATCAATTTGGATTTTCTACGGTTGAATCCCAAGATAATTGGAGTTGAAATTAGGCTAGGGTTTCTTATTTTCAATAATTTGATGATAATTGATGGATATGAGACTAATTATATGTATATAATGACCAATTTTCGTCCATGAGGTGATGGAAAATGACCATATTGCCCTTAAAAATTTAAGTAAATCCGAATCTGTCCATGGTGGACTGTTTTGATAGGCTAAAGTAAATCGGCCATAACTCTTTGCTCCGATATCGGATTTGGGTGAAATTGGTATCGTTGGAAAGATAATTCAAAGGTGTTTCATTTAATATAAAGTAGGCCACCCAGTTCGTCCTGTACAAGGAGTTATGATCGTTTGAAGTTGACCCTAAAAATCTATTTTGAGAGGCTGAAGTAAAACGAGTATAACTCCTTACTCAGATGTTGGATTTGGATGAAACCAATTGCATTGGAAAGAAGACTCAAAGATATTTCTTTTGATAGGTGGTAGCTCTCCCATTTCATTATATTGAGGGAGTTATGATCGTTCAAAGTTGACCCCAAAAACTGGCAGGCCTCAGTAGTTTGTGTGCAGGAAATTTTCCTGCACATTTACTGTTCACAACATCCCGGCCACCGTTTTATAATTTCGAACGTGCTCGATTATATCCGAAACTTATCCGTTTTTGGAAATCTTTATATCGTTGGAAAGCTTATTCAATAAGCTTCGTATGGAACCATCGACGGGCAAATTCCGGTATACATAAAATAAAAAATTAATTTCATATAAATAAGACCAATACACGTACTTGAATACGCCAATACATGTACTTGAATACGGGATGTTACAATAACCTCTTTCAAGATTTTGCTACTTCAGAAGCAAATCGAGGCATACATATGATGTAGAGAATTTTTCTCTAGCATATCTTATAATCATATAAGCGTGTGAAAATATCATCACTTTTGATAATCATTATTATATTCGTGCATTCAATCACTTGTCTTCTTTCAGACATATTATGCACTGCTACCACATACACCTCAAGAATGAAGTAAGTTGTCATATTTCAGACTTATCATATATTGCTACCACATTCACTTCATGGAATGGAGCATATTCAATGGGTCGAATTTCATGACTTTTCACCCAATACCCATTATTTTTCCTTAGCCATCACAATATCATCAATATGGTGTATTGAGATTCAAACTCAATATTTTATCCATATAAAGGCGTCTTAGGCATAAATCGATGGGACTCAAACCCAAATATTATCATCCTTTTGATAATATTGTTCTTGAGGAATGAATTTAAAACATAAATGGTTCCAAACCAATTATTTTTCTTCAAATCCAACAATAATTATATCATTAATAGAAAAATACGAATAACATAAAGAATTACTAACCTTGACCTTTTAGATTTATAATCTCACTTTATTTGGCAGAGTCTCGTGCTGATAACGTGTTATAAAACAAGAAAGAATAAAGAAGAAGAGTAGAGAGAATAAAGAGAGTGGTTCTTATTTCAAGGAATGAGAGATCATAAGATTGTAAATACAATGAACAAAAACCCTCTATTTCTAGGAGAAATTTACTCCTAGTCTGAGTAAAGGACGGATGCTTCAAATGCTAATAGATATCAAAGTAGATCTTGATATATCTTGATAGACATTCACTATAATGTAAATATATTTTATAACAATAGTAGTGTTTTATGGGTTATTAATATTTTGCTTTCCATACAACAAATACGGTTTGTTTCCTTTTAGAAAAAAAGTTATAGTAGTACTCCAGACAACAAATATGACTTATTTACTTTTTAGAAAAAAAATTTAATAAAAATTCGGAGTAAATATCTCAAAAGGTCTTTGAGTTATGAGAAATTGTGTAGTAAAGTCATTCAATTTTGTTTTGTATCAATAAGATGACCCAATGTAGGGAGTTTCTCTCTAAAACTACTCAGTCAAATTTGAAAAAAAAAAAACCATAAAATTCTTAATTGTGTATACTTTAGAATTCTATCACTGCTATCAGATATTTAATTATTATTGTTTACCATTTGAACAAAATAAAAAGCACTGAAGGATATAAAATTTCGTATGAATAATTTTTTTTCTTTTTCATTGTTGTCAATTTAATTTCCTGACCATACAACAACATTCCAATAGATTAGGAGATTAGTGAGGACAATATCATCTAAGTATATTCTATCTTTTGTTTATGATCAGTTAAAAAAAACATTACTCATATTTAAACGAATACAATCAATTAAAATTCAATTTCACTTTGATATATATGGTGCATGTAGATAATTAATAGTTTAATGGATCAATATTTTAATTTATTCAAGTTAATTCAATTCTCCTTAATGCATAACTTTAAGTATTTTGAGAAATATTGCGAGCACCGTTTGATTTTGCAGCCGCGAAAGCTGAATTAGTTGCAAGCGATAATGTTGGGCTCGATAGTAGTTCTAAGTTGTATTGGGTTCGAAATCGAGAAGCCGTCATGCGGAAGCTATTAGTTGCAAACTATGAAACGCTAAATCAAACGACAAAGAAAACAATACTAAGCCAAATATGGAAAAGAATTATAAAAGTAATTATGGTTACTTTTACTTTCCTTCCAAAAAAAAGTAAAACTTAATTTTGGTAAGAAAATCAGGGCAAAAAATCCTAACAAATCTCGCCTTTTTGGCTTTGATTTTTCTTGACTTGATCTTCCTTCTTCACACGATCTTCATATATCAACGATTTTTTCACGACCCGAACTAGGGCCTGGCCGTGACGGACATCCCGAACCACGAAGGTCCGGAACGCCCTTCTCTATCTGTTAATCATGCACAACATTCATATAATAAAAAAAGATGCGGAGACATAATCTGCTACGGAAACATGGTCAACTCTGAATTCAACATAAGTATGGAAACTATAAATCAACTACATCTAAATAACATCTGACTCAGTCTGCGAACTATCTACTACATGAATATCTGACAACTTTCTGAAACTGGGACAAGGCCCCCAGTAGACCAAAACTGAAATAAATGACATAATCTGAAAAGACAGGCCTTCTGTAACAGAGAAGGCTCACCACTGCACAATCTGATCAGCTGTCTGAATTATCTACTGCTTATCTGGATCCCTAAACTGAGTCTCAGAACATTAGAGGTAGGGGAGAGGGGGGTCAATACAGATGTACTGGTACGCAGAGCATATCCAAAATAATCATTTATTATTCAACATATATGAGAGCAATTTAAAACAGTTCATAAGTATATCATGTAGTAAGAATTCACATGGGCATTTTGAAGACTCTGAAAAAAATCATCTCAACTCTGAGAAATCTGTGTTACTACTGCGCTAGGTGGTATACTCTACAACTTTAAAAAATTCCATGGGCTATATGTAAACTGCCATTAACTCGGCAGCGAAGCCCCCAACCCAAGTGTGCCACAAGGGTCGGAGTCTCTGAATCTACTATGCCACATGGCCGTCGCCAGCGTACAATAATAATCTACCCGTATCGGCAAATACGATTTCAGGCTAAGAGTTTCTTGAACTCGCGCCTTCTTCGAGTAACCACCTAACCCTCTTTAAGCCCCTTTTCAAAACTCTATCAAAACATACAGTCTCTGAAAACATACTCTGAAAACATGCTCTGAAAACATAATCTGTTATGGCATAAATACATATGGTATCGTCATACCATTGACTTGCAAGTCACATCTCTGAGCCATTATTAGTCTATCATAAATCTCTATTTTCAAATCTCAAGTTTTGGGACCACCATTTCAATAATTCAATTCAAAGAAAATCTTTCTCAAACCTTATGTAAACACATGCAAGGAATTCATCTTTGTTAAGCATTTCAGTAGTACAGTACAAGGTGGTCATGTCAAATTCTCAATTCACATGCAATTCTTTCTCTTAAACAGAAGAACACATTTATATCAAGAAACACCCTCTCAATAATTTCAAATCATGCTCAAGTGCTATAATATTGTGAAAATATCTTTAAAATCACAAAACCATAATCTTTAATTCAATACACGAGAAGGAGTTCATAATTTATGCTCTCAACGATCTTAAATCTCAAATTCCATACATATACGTAAACATGTAAATCAATTTAGGGGATAGGACCACAAGGTCAAAACAATAGTAACACTAAAACATTCGGAGTACGTTATTTAGAACATAGATTCCAAAACCCCTTTGAAATTCATGTATAAAAATCTAAAAATCATGCTTAATGGTTTTAAGCCCATGTAGTTTTTTTAGGATAAACCCCACGTACCTCCATCTAGAAATTTAAAGGATGCTTCTTGATGCCCACAGCTTGGGGATTCCAAATCTTCAATTTTTTTTGAAAACCCACAGTTGAATCTTGATTTATTTGGATTATCAATATGGAACCCTAGAGAGTGCTCTTGAATATTTTTGTTGAATGTATGAGTAATATGCTTAATTGAGGTCGAAATCTCATGTTTGGACTGACAAGGGTGTGAGAAAAAAAATACCCAATATACCCTTAATGAGACCGGTATTAAAATATAACTGGGAGCCCAATTTCATGGGCCACCGCGACACGCCACTATCGCGGTGGCTTACTGGAAATTGACGAATGAGAATTTGGCCTACTCCGCGATGCGCCACCATCGCGGAGTCCCACTGAAAATTGACCATCGTCATTTACACCCTCTCCGCGACACGCCAAGGACAGAAATGACGGTGATTTACGACTAGGACTTAAATTAACCATAACTCCTTCACCGAGTGTCCGTTTTGGACGCATATTATGTCGACGGAAAACTTATTTAATCATCTACGAAATGAAAAGTTGAAATATAAGGGATTTCATCGGGAAAAATAAAATTATAAATCATTCTAGAAGCCAATGCTTGATATTTTAGGGATAAAATTTAGCTAAGAAAAATTTCAGGGCGTTACCATATCCCCCTTGGGAACATTCGTCCCCGAATGTTGATGCGGGATACAGACAAGTATAATTTCAAGCATACCAAGGCATAGAAAGAATAAGGCAAGGATTGTACTTTCTATTTCGTCATCTATTGGATCAAAAAGGTTTGGGTATCTAGCTCTCATGTCAACTTCTGATTCCCAAGTCAGTTCTCAATTTTTTGGTTTCTCCACAACACTTTAACTGAGGCTATCTCTTTGTTCCTCAATCTTCTAACTTGGCTATCCAAAATCTCTATAGGCTCTTCTTCATAGGATAATGAGTCTGTCACTTTGATTTCTTCGATAGGCAATACTAAAGAATAGTCTCCAATACACTTCTTCAATATAGATATATGAAATATTGGATGAACCGAACCCAAACTAGCTGGCAATTCTAACTCATACGCAACTCCACCTATTCCTCTCACAATTTGATATGGTCCTATATAGCGAGGACTCAACCTATCTTTCTTCCTTAATCGCATGACTCCCTTCATGGGAGAAACCTTGGGAAACACCCAATCTCCAACCTTAAACTCTAGATCTCTTCTTCTAACATCGGCGTAGGACTTCAAACGACTCTGAGCTATCTTAAGTCATTCTGTAATGACTTTCACATCCTCTATTGCCTGATGAACAATATCAGGCCCAAATATCTGCATCTCACCTACTTCATACCATCCTATCGGAGACCTATCTCTTCTCTCATACAATGCCTCAAAAGGTGCCATCTTAATATTAGAATGGAAACTATTATTATATGCGAACTCTATCAATGGCAAGTGCTCTACCTAACTACCTTTAAAATCAATCACGTAGGCCCTCAACATATCCTCAAGGATCTGGATGGTGCGCTCAGCTTGCCCATCTGTCTGAGGGTGGAGAGCCGTGCTCAAATTCACTTGGGTACCTAAACCCTTTAGAAACGATCTCCAAAACTGTGAAGAAAACTGTGTACCTCTGTTAGATATGATGGACATAGGTGCCCCATGCAAACGAACTATTTCTGCAATGAACAGCTTGGCATAATCCTCTCCTAAATAATTTATCCTGACAGTTAGAAAGTGAGCTGACTTGTTCAACCTATCTATAATCACCCAAATGGAATCATACTGATTTTGGGACCTCGAAAGTCCTGTAATAAAGTCCATATTAATCATCTCCCATTTCCACAAAGGCAAAACTATTTTTTGAGAAGAACCACCTGGCCTCAAATGTTCCACTTTAACTTGTTGACAATTCAAACACTTGGCAACATGGTTAGCCACACCACGCTTCATATTATTCCACCAATAAATGGTTTTCAAATCCTAATACATCTTAGTAGAGACAGGGTGAACAACATACTTCGACGTGTGAGCTTCGTCAAGGATTCTCTTCCTCAGACCATCTATATCTGGCACACACAATCTACCCTGGTATCTCAAAACACCATCACCACCAATTTCAAAAGATAATACCTTTTATTGATCCACATCTTTCTTGATCTGCATCAAGATGGGATCTTTTACCTGCTTCTCTTTGACTTCTACACAAAGGGAAGATTTAGCTATCTCATGGACAACCACTCCTCTATCCTCGGAATCCAAAAGTCGCATTCCTAGATTTGTAAGTCGGTGAATATCCTTCACCATATCCCTCTTTTCTTTCCCCACATGAGAAAGACTGTCCATAGATAACCTGTTGAGGGCATCGGCTACCACATTCGCCGTGCCCGAATGATAGTGCAGGCTCATGTCATAGTTTTTTAAAAGTTCTAACCACCGCATCTGCCTGAGATTTAATTCTTTCTGCGAGAAAACATACTATAAACTCTTGTGGTCAGTAAATATATCAACGTGTACCCCATACAAATAGTGCCGCCAGATCTTAAGTGCAAAAACCACAACCGCTAACTCCAAGTCATGAGTAGGGTAGTTCCGCTCATGCACCTTCAACTGCCTAAATGCATAAGCCACTACCTTATCGTGCTGCATAAGAACACACCCAAGTCCCACTTGGGACGCATCACAGTATACAACAAAACCTTTTGTACCCTCCGGAAGAGTCAGAACATGAGCAGTAGTCAACTTGTCTTTCAACTTCTCAAAACTATTCTCACACGAGTCAAACCACAAAAACTTTACCTTTTTCTGAGTCAACTTAGTAAGTGGTACAACTATGGAAGAAAAACTCTCGACAAATCTTCTGTAATAACCCGCCAAACCCAAGAAGCTTTGAATGTCGGTTGGAGTCGTGGGTCTAGGCCATTTTCTCACTGCCTCAATCTTTTGGGGATTAACCTTAATCCTCTCACTAGACACAATATGCCCCAAGAACGCAATAGCATTCAACCAGAATTCACACTTGGAAAAATTTGCATACAACTTATGATCTTTAAGGGTCTGAAGAATGATTCGGAGGTGATTGGCATGGTCTTCCTCGCTCTTAGAATATACCAAAATGTCATCAATGAATACAATGATAAACAGATTCAGAAACTGATGAAAAACCCTATTCATTAGATCTATGAAATCTTCAGAGGAGTTAGTCAACCCGAAGGACATGACTAAGAATTCATAATGGTCGTATCTGGTTCGAAAAGCTGTTTTGGGAATATCTGACTCTCTAACTTTCAACTGGTGATATCCCGAACGAAGGTCTATCTTTGAAAAATATTTAGCACCCTGAAGTTGATAAAAAAGATCATCAATCCTAGGAAAGGGATATTTATTTTTAATCGTAACCTTATTCAACTGGTGGTAATCTATACACATACGAAGGGAACCGTCTTTATTTCACACAAAAAGTACAGGTGCACCCTAGGGAGACACACTGGGTGGATAAAACCCTTATCTAGAAGAACTGCTAGCTGTTCTTTCAACTCTTTTAGCTCTGTAGGAGCCATCCTATATGGCGGAATAGAAATAGGACGGGTATCTGGCAATAAATCAATACCAAAATCTATCTTCCTATCAGGTGGTATTCCTGGGAGATCATCTGGAAAGACTTTCAAAAATTTATTCACCGCGGGGATAAACTGAAGAGGGAGAATTTTGGCACTAGAATCTTTAACCTGAATAAGATAATATAAGCAACCTTTGGAAATAAGTTTACGGGAGCTGAGATAAGATATGAAATGCCCTTTAGGTGATCGAGAATGTCCCTCCCATTCTATCACAGACTGGTGCTTGAGAATGTCCCTCCCATTCTATCACAGACTCATTTGGAAAAGAAAAAGTGACTCTTCAGGTCCTACAATTCAAGGTGGCATAGCACGAATGAAGCCAATCTATCCCTAAGATGGCATCAAAATCAACCATATCAAGTTCTATGAGATTTGCCTTAGTATCCCGGTTGAAAATAAACACAACACAATTTCTATACACCCTCCTAGCCTCAACAAAATCTCCCACCGAGGTGGAAAACAGAATAGGTTCAGCAATCACATCAGGCTCAAACCCAAAACCAACAGCCATGTATGGGGTCACATAAGACAAGGTAGACCCGGGATCAAGTAATACATACACATTACAAGAAAAGATTTGCAACGTACCGGTGACTATATCTGGTGAGGCATCTACCTCCTGGTGGTTGGTCAAAGCATACAACCGGTTCTGACTATTTTCGGCAGCTAAAGTGGCACCTTTCTGAGGTGGTGGTTCAGATGAATTCACCTGCGACTTGGCTTCTCCAATATTACTCTTTGCTGCCGAACAATCTCTCTGAATATGGCCTGGCGGGCTGCATGAATAACATACCAAAGCACCAAACTGACATCTCTCTGGATGGTTTCTCCCGCATCTCCCACAGCGCGGATAGGAACGAGAGGTCTGGGCTACATTTCCCTGCGACTGCGTACCCTGCATCCTTAGCCCCTCACTAGACTGAAAATTCTGGGTGTGCTGCTCAACTGTGGGTCTGGACACTGGAGCACTAGCTGCCGACTGTGCATTACCCTAATTCTTTTTCTTTTGCCATTTGCCATCTCAATTACCGCTCTGCTGCTGACTATGACTCTGCTCTGGCTCTCTTTGCCTGCCTGTATTTTCCCTTAGATTCGGCTATCTTTTTCTTCTCTTCATCAACTTGTTACATGTGGACTGACATTCTAGCAAAGTCCATATCCCTATTTGGCATATCTCCTTGACACTCAATCAATAGATCATCTGAAAGGCTGGAAGCAAAATTCTTTATTCGAGCCCTCATACTACTCATCATCTCAGGAGCATAACGGGCCAGTTGGTTAAACTTTAAAGTATACTCCTGAACACTCATATTACCCTGCTTAAGGTTCATGAACTCCTCTGCTTTAGCTTTCCTCAGCTCCAGAGGAAAGAATCGGTCAAGAAAAGCTTTTACGAACTCATCCCAAACTGTGGGCTCATCACTGTCACCCTTTGCATCTTCCCACTCGTTGTACCATTGGTTTGCTATATCCTTTAGCTGGTATGCTGCTAGCTCAACACCCTCCACCTGATTAACATACATTACTTTGAAAATTTTCTCCATTTCGTCTACGAACTCCTGGGGGTCCCCTTCTACCTTAGCGCCAGAGAACTTGGGCGGGTTTATTCTCATGAACTGGCCCACTCTAGTAACTTCAAAAGTAACAGACGCAGACCCAGTATCCTCCGACCTCTGAGTCTGTGCGGCTTCCAGCTGTGCCAGCATGTGAATAGACTGTCTGAATTCAGCATTAGAAACCTCTCCTTCACGAGGCTGAGTGTGATTGGCCCCCGTCCGGGGAGCTCTAGGAGGACTGGTCGGTACAGGAGGTACTCTCGGAGTAGGAACAGGTTCTAAAGTATGAGCTCTGTTACGGGTCCGCATCCCATGGGTAGGACGGACTTTATCATCCTGAGCATGAACGTTGGTGTGACGGGGAGGCATCGCTGGTTTTCTGAAAAGCAAAAGGTCATTGATTAGGGGAAAGATTAGACTCTGAAGCACAAACTAAATCACAAAGAAGAGAAATACTCTTAAACACCTAGTAGCCTCCTGCTTATAAGTGTGGCGCGCTACACACCCATAAATAAGACTCTACCCGACGCGATTTTGCTGACACCCTGGGACCTTGAATCGTGCTCCGATACTAAGTTTGCCACGATCCAAACTAGGTCCTAGCCGTGACAGACATCTCGAACCATGAAGGCCCAGAATGCCCTTCTCTATATGGTAATCATGCATAACATTTATATAATAAAAGAAGATGCGGAAACATAATCTGCTACGAAAACATGGTCAACTCTGAATTCAACATAAGTATGGAAACTTTAAATCAACTACATCTAAATAACATCTGACTCAGTCTGTAAAATATCTACTAAATAAAAATCTGACAACTGTCTGAAACTGGGACAAGGCCCCCAGTAGACCAAAACTGAAATAAGTGACATAATCTGAAAAGATAGGCCTTCTAGAATAAAGAAGGCTCACCACTGCACAATTTGATCAGTTGTCTGAATTATCTACTACTTATCTAAACCCCTAGACTGAGTCCCAGAACCTGAGAGGTAGGGGGAGGGTCAATACAGATGTACTGGTACGCAGAGCATATCCAAAATAATCATTTATTATTCAACATACATGAGAGCAATTTAAAACAGTTCATAAGTATATCATGTAGTAAGAATTCACATGGGCCTTTTGAAAACTCTGAAAAAAAATCATCTCAACTCTGAGAAATCTGTGTTTCTTCTGTGCTAGGTGGTATATCCTACAACACTGAAAAATTTCATGGGCTATATGGAAATTTCCATTAGATCGGCAGCGAAGCCCCCAACCCAAGTGTGCCGCAAGGGTCGGAGTCTCTGAATCTACTACACCACACGGCCGTCGCCAGCGTACAATAATAATCTACCCGTATCGGCAAATATGATTTCAGGCTAAGAGTTTCTTGAACTCGCGCCTTCTTCGGGTAACCACCTAACCCTCTTTAAGCTCATTTTTAAAACTCTATCAAAACATACAGTCTCTGAAAACATACTCTGAAAACATGCTCTGAAAACATAATCTGTTATGGCATAAATACATATGGTATCGTCATACCATTGACTTGCAAGTCACATCTCTAAGCCATTATTAGTCTATCGTAAATCTCTATTTTCAAAACACAAGTTTTGGGACCACCATTTCAATAATTCAATTCGAAGAAACTCTTTCTCAAACCTCATGTAAACACATGCAAGGAACTCATCTTTGCCAAGCATTTCAGTAGTACAATACAAGATGGTCATGTCAAAATTCTCAATTCACATGCAATTCTTTCTCTTAAACAGAAGAACACATTTATATCAAGAAACACCCTCTCAACAATTTCAAATCATGGTCAAGTGCTATAATATTGCGAAAACATCTTTCAAATCACAAAACCATAATCTTTAATTCAATACATGAGAGGGAATTCATAATTTATGCTCTTAACGATCTTAAATCTCAAATTCCATACATATATGTAAACATGTAAATCAATTTAGGGGATAGGACCACAAGGTCAAAACAATAGTAACATTAAAACATTCGGAGTACGTAATTTAGAACATAGATTCCAAAATCCCTTTGAAATTCATGCATTAAAATCTAAAAATTACGCTCTAATGATTTTAAGCCCATGTAGTTTTTTTAGGATAAACCCCACGTACCTCCATCTAGAAATTTAAAGGATGCTTCTTGATGCCCACGGCTTGGGGATTCCAAATCTTCAATTTGTTTTGAAAACCAACGGTTGAATCTTGATTTATTTGGATTATCAATATGGAACCCTAGAGAGTTTTCTTGAATATTTTTGGTGAATGTATGAGTAATATGCTCAATTGAGGTCGAAATCTCGTGTTTGGACTGATAAGGGTGTGGGAAAAAAATACCCAATATACCCTTAATGAGAACGCTATTAAAATATAACTGGGAGCCCAATTTCATGGGCCACTGCGACATGCCACTATCGCGATAGCTCACTGAAAATTGACGAATGGGAATTTGACCCATTCTGTGACACGCCACCATCGTGGAGTCCCACTGGAAATTGACCATCGTCATTTACACCCTCTCCGCGACGCGCCAGGGACAAAAATGATGGTGTTTTACGATAGGACTTAAATTAACCATAACTCCTTCACCGAGTGTCCGTTTTGGACGCATCTTATGTCGACGGAAAACTTAATCAATTATCTATGAAATGAAAACTTGAAATCTAAGGGATTCCACCGGAAAAAAAAAGTATAAATCATTCTAGAAGCCAATGCTTGATATTTTAGTGACAAAATTTAGCTAAGAAAAACTTCGGGGTGTTACAGATCTTCATATATCACTGCTGCTTACCATGATTAAAAGTTGATATGGGTTAAAAATTAGAGCCCTATGCATTAAAAATAAAAGCATGGGTTACTATTATTGGAACTCTGTGTTATAAGTAAATAGAGTTTAAAGTGGGTTTTGTGCATTGAGAGTGAACACAGGTTAAGAGTAGAGCTTATACGTTACAAATAAATGCACGAGTTAAAAGGAACCCAAGCGTTGAAAGTAAGCAGGGGTTGAAATTTGGAGCTCATCAGCATGAGTTGAAAATTGATTTGATTTTAAATATGGATTAGCAGCAGGATTGTTGAAAATTTGTTTAAAATTTCTTCTCCACATGTAGTTGGACAAAAATCCTCATTATCGCCAAACTGGTTGCAACTTAATTTGAAACCGCTTTGAACCTGTTTAATCTCGTTTCAACAAATCATTGGATCTTTGAACCGTAGGCTTTGATACCACTTGTTGGGTCCAAAATCGAGAGGGCGTCATGCGGAATCTATTAGTTGCAAACTATGAGACGATAAATCAAACGACAAAGAAAACAATACTAAAAAACATAAAATTATTATATGTTTTGGCCAATTGGCCAACATATTATAAAATCTAATATTTAAAAACATTAAACCTATTGGGAGAAATTTTTCCCTAAACAAAGACACTTTAAAGACTACATTGTCGATGCTATTGTATTATGATATGAGTAGGGACTCTTCTATATTTATATAGATGTCCAAAACCTTTTCCCCAAGAAAGTTCTATTTATATAGATGTCCAAAACCTTTTCTCCAAGAAAGTTCTATTTATATAGATGTCTATAACCTTTCCTCCAAGAAAGAGGTTAGCCAAATATGGAAAAGAATTATAAAAATAATTATGATTACTTTTACTTTCCTTCCAACAAAAAAATAAACAAACTTAATTTTAGTAAGAAAATCAGGACAAAAAACCCTAACAAGTTGGTGATCAAAATTAATGTCTCCTGATTCCGGGGACTCATTTTAACTGTAACAAAGGCAGATCTTTACCATCTTCCAACTATTCTATTTTATGGGGAAAATTTCTTCGATGGTACCATCTCCCAATTAAGTAGTCATCAAAAGCTCTTTGATTCTCCCTCCATCCCATTTTACCCGTTCCAAATTGGGATGACATAGCTATTAAAAAAACAATAATTGGTAATGTAATTTTATCATTTTGTCCCTCTTAATTGTGTCTTGTTGTTAGTTTCAATATTGATGGATGACTAATAGCAAAGAGTAATCAATTACACTAAGGGTATAATGGAAAAAAAAATTGTCTTATCTGTAAAAAATGACAAGTAAAATGGGACATCAAATTAGAAAATTTGAGACGGGTAAAATGGGACGAAGGGAATAGTAGTTAGTGCTTCCATTAATACGTATGTACGTATTATCTCCTCTATTTACATAATCCACGCATTATAAATGGACTTAGAAATATTACCTTTCACAAGTCGTTCCAAAGGTTAATTATAATGTTTTATTTGAATGTGGATAGCTAATCCTGAAAGTACAATTTGTACACATATTAAGAAAAATTAATTTGTTTGCAAAAGTTAAATTTAGTGCAATTTAAAAATGTATTGTTATACAATTTTTATATTTATCGTTTTAGCGTATAATTTTGTTATAGCTTCTTTCGTGAAAAATTAAGTTAGCTACATATGACCAACACTCATCATGTTTAGAGTCTTTTATAACTTTTTCTTTAATTTTTACGTAACAACTCAAACACAACTTTTTAATATTATGCATCTATGTCTAAATTTGCATGCATGTTGATAAGGGATCCCGTCCATTTATAATTAGCCCATTTCATCAAATTTTCGACTAATATTTAACTCAAATTGATTTGTGAAAAATCTTATCAAAAAAAATATTATTATTTGATTTATTATATACAACTGTACTTAAGAAAAATAATGATTTTGGTAGGCACTAAAGAAAATTATAAAAGAACAAATAAAGTTATTAAAACTTGGTAAGAATTGTACGGATTGAATTTTGAGATATTAATCCATTTATGAAATCAACCCATTTTGGCCAGCTCAAATTGAGCACAATCTTATTTGACTCGACAAACCTAATTATACGTGCAGGTTGCAAATTAGATCACCCCTATCAATTCTATATTGTTTATACGCATTATACATTGTGTATATAACTTATATTTGACGTATACTTGACTTATATTAATATGTATGTATTGTGCATACACATTATACATTGTGTATATAATTTATACTTGAGGTATAAATAGCTTATAATCATTGTTAATATGTTATACACTAATTATAAATTATTCACATATTAATTATACATTGATTAACTAATAATTTTACACCAATTGTGCATTAGAAAAGGGAGGAAAAGGCTTATTTATTGATTTAAATTTAAATTGATTATTAATTTGCTTATTTATTAGTACAATTCATTTCAGCTTTACTCATTTATTCATTCAGTCTATTTTGACTCACCTAAATTTAGCTCAATTCGGCCAGTTAACATATATGACCTAAGAATATCTTTCTTATTTGTCAACCAATAATTCATTATATATACTAAATAATGAATCAGTAATTCTCAATCTGATTCCATAAAGATGTCATTAATTTCTAGAAATTTTAACTGATGAAAAGGGAGGGTAGTTGAGCTAGACCCCATTTTAGATACTCAACCTTAATGCCAAGTGTTTTAATTTGTCAATTTGTCAAACTTTTTGTCCATCAACTTCTAAAGACGATATAGAAAATAAAAAGTTTAGCTCTAACTTGCAAGTTTAAACCAAGACCCTTTCAAGGTAGTTTTTTTACTCATTTGTTCTGCGACAAACATATGTATTATGTACCTACTAGAAGGTTTTAGTTCACTAATTATTTGATGGTTGGTAATCAGTGTGTATCAATGAATTTTATTAGTCGAGCAAAAAAGAATCTCTCATTAGTAGTTTTTTCTTTCGTAAGATAAGTAAAGACCGTTCATTTTATTTTTTTTTATTTTTTTTCTGCTCATCAATAAAAGCGAAAAGATAAGGATATACTTGATGTTTCTTCACCTGATATCTTGATTTTCACCATATATAATATACTTTAATTGTGTGATTTTCTTTTTGAAAATGTAAAAGTATGCATTAATGATACTTTTTAAACGAGGATAAAGAATATATATATATATATATATATATATATATATATATATA
>NC_061118.1:163999592-164014076 GCF_002878395.1 Capsicum annuum
TATATATATATATATACATACATACATATATATACATATGTGTCATTTCTTCGTGTCAAAAATCAACATACAAGGTGCCAAGTAAACTAGATAAATTTATAACAATTATTCACATTATCCAAATCATGCATCTTTCATAAAGAAAAAAATCAATAGGGGGTTATACTATAGAAGAAGAATACAGTTTGGGTGGGGTCCAAATTCACAAGTGTAATGTCAAGAGACCATAACATATGTTGGCTTTGCATGTGAGTATAAGGTGTAACACCCCTTTTTTTTCCCTCCCTATTTTGGCATGTCCACATGAATTAATTTTCCCAAGAATTATTAATTTTTTCTTATAAAAATGACTAGATAATATTATATGACAGGGAAAAAAAAACTCTAAAGAAATATATTGTGGCGGATCTAAAATTTAAATTTTAGAAGTCCTAGTTCTAAAGAACTCTTACCTATAAGGCAACATTAATTATCCTCTAGATACGTAAGAGAGTTAAAAGCGCAAATATGATAGAGAAATAAAGATTCAAATTTTAACAAAGATAAAATCGCAATTAAATTTCTTCTATCTACTTAAACCTAAAATGAACAAAATTCTCCAATCTATACATCAAATACACGCTAGCTGAACTGACCACACAATTTTAATAAATCAATATGATTTGCGAACTAAATTGCTCTATAATTATACTGCATTTAATTAGCGATATAAATTTTATGGTTAAGTTGTATAAATTTGAATGAAAACAGAATATCTCAACTCATCCCGCATTTTATTCTGGATAAATAAAATTGCGATAATTACTTTTATTTTATCGGACAAATAAAAATAGACGGAAGGATTATGTGAAAAAGAAAGACAGGGCATATGACCCGGTCCATTTATAGTAAAGGTATCTGAGCCGGTCCAATATCGATCTCACTGACTGCAAGCACAACAGTAAATGAGGTACTGACTTTGTTTTGTAGATCCGAATAAGAAAGATATAGAGAAGAAGAATTATACGTGTGGAAGGTCTCCTTCAGCTCAACACACACACACACACACAGACTATGTAGCATGTACTTTAACAAGAAAACTCATTGACTAAGCTATATTACCTTCGCCCCTTTTCCCATTTGTTGGGCTGCTGCTACCACTTTGGAAACCAACTTAGCTTCTTTACTGAAGGTATTCTCTTCTTCCCCCCTTTCAAAGGTTTATTATGAACTTCTTTTCTTGCTTATTATGTGGTTTTGCTTAAGTGTTTCACCTCATTTCTTGTTCCACTTTTGTAGATGAATATCAGTCAGATTGATTTTTTATTTTTGGGGGTAAATTGACTATTTGAGCAAATGGGTTTTTGTAATTTAATGAATTTTAAGTGTTTTGGGTGTGGGCTTTCATAGGTATAGGTTGTCTTAATGTAAATTTAATTGGGGTTTAATTCAGTTTGGGAAGTGTTAATTAGTCAGAAAAAGGAGTTGTCCTTATTCTGTTATTACATTTATGGAGGTTGGTTTTATGTTGTTAGGGTTACTATATTAATCAAGATTTGATATTATTTGTTCATTTATCAGTTTCCATAGGTTGAAGTATTTTTTTTTGGGAATAGAAGAAATGCTATGTTGCGCGGACTCTTCAAAAATGACAACGGGTGCATGTCGGATACTCCAAAAGCAGTTTAATTTTGGAGAATCCGATATGGGTGCGATAAAATTTTCGGAGAGTCCGAGCAACATAGGAAGAAATGCAATTCTAATTTCTGTGATTATGGAGTGCTACCTTCTCAAAAACAAAAATTTCTGTGATTATGGAGTGTTTGTACCATATTTGCATCTGGGTCGAGTCAGTTAGACAAGGATTAGCGAAGGATTTAAGTTATATACACCGATAGTGTAAAGATGTTTACTACGATTAGAGACTTTTAACTTGCGATAGCAGGTTAGTTACCAATTTTTACCATATTATTGATTAATGGCTATGAAGGATTTAGCAGTAATTACCTAATAAGTGACCTGATTGTGTAAATCGAAATTATATTGTGAAAGTGATCACTCGGCACTTTGTTTTTTATGTATGGAATTGATCTTTTAGCTAAGCCATTATAGCGTTGTACATGGATATTGAAAAATAGGAACTTTTTGTGCTAATTAAAACCACGTCTTTAGAAGCTGGTAGGATAAAAAATCCCACCCTTTTTCATGAAATTGAAGCACTTCTTGTTTGTGAGCAGAATTTGATCAAGGGCTTCAATTTCCGCTCTCAGTTTTCCTTTTTCCTCTTTATTTTTCTTTAGGAGAACTTCATCATTCTGTTACTGGCATTGTTAAAATTATGAGTAAGTAACATTATTTCCTATTTATCTAATTTAACGTTCTCTTCTTATTTAACCGAACTAGTTGCTGGTTTGATCTGAGATAATATTACTGGTGGATTTTGCAATGCATCTGATGCACTAGTATTTTTATCTTTTGTTGGGATAACAGTGGTTTCCGAGTCAGTTTGTGTACTGGTTGACGTGCACCGAGTATTTTTTCCTTTCAAATTGATCGACGGAACTATTAGTACTGCCAAGACAAACCATCTCGGTTATAATATGAGGCCTCACGTGGAGAAGTTTCTAACTCAAACTTACAACCCCCACCTTCTCTCTGGCCCTGATTTGTTTTCACTTTCCTGCTTGTTGAGGGTGAGATAGGATATTGAGATTACATCCCTAAGTACAGATAGTCTTCTTGCTTAGAAAATTTACCCTGCCTATAACTTGCCATGTATTATAATACCTAGCTGACAGTTGACTTCAGAAGAAATTAGATCAATGTCTGTCAGCCTATATGGTGCCCCATATGAGTCACATGGCAATGGTAATGCAAAGCTATTTGACTTCTTAAAAATTGAAAGCTGGTGCCTATTTTCTATATACTACTTGAAACTAAATGATAATTAATTCCTTAACAAGGTTATGGCTCGGTTGTGGTGGGGAAGATTATATTGGTGATCGTTTTATGATATTGTGAGGAGTCCTATTCTTCTCCTTGGGTTATTAAACAGTTCAACAGCTCTAGGCTCCTCATAATGTTCCAATCAAGCCCTACTAGATCATGCTAGACTTTGGACAACTCGGTTACGAACACTGTATCTTGCTAACCCGGCGGGCTCTTTGCACACATAATAAGGAGGGGGTCTAGTACAAGGAACAAGTAAGGTAAGGGCTCTTCAGTTAACTGACCTGTCCAACTATGGGAACGTTATGGCTCAAAAACTATGATCATATCATGTCCAAGATATAGAGAGATTCAGATTATTGCCATTTTTATAAACTTTTGCCAAAGTCAAGTTTGGGAGGAATAGGGGTCAACTGATCATTTGTCAGCTACAAATAGGTCTTTATAAGGTCTTTAGTTTTTTGCTTTTATTGCATTCAAACAATTGGCCCATACTAAGGGAAAATCTACTCAGTCCAAATCACTCGTCTCCTGTTAGGGATTCTCCTAATCGTTTGAGATAACTTTGTAGCCAAGAGATACATGCGCTATCATAAATTTTAGATGATGTTTTTCAGATTCTCAAATGTGAAAATGGTTTGGCGAGTATGAAAGCAGCATTTTGCTTTCTAAGCAATAAGATATTTATTTTGCTAAAAACAATGTTTCGGGCCAACTTGCATACACCTAAACTATTTCACTGGGTATATGTTATCTCTCACTAATGACCACTAGGTCACACTCTTAGATGCTCAATTAGCAAATCTAAAACTCAATGCACAGATAGCAGCACTAGTTTCTCCAACTCATGTGCTAGTCTAAACCTGCCAAATGCATTTTATAGGATTGATGTGCCATATTATGCTTTGAATATATTTGACAGGTTAAGACAAGATATTTTTTTATTGAATTTGATTGATAATTAAATTGCTTTGAAGTTGTTGAGTTGTGCTTGGACTGATACATAGGCCTGGTTGTTGACAGATTTGAAAACTCTCTCTACAGAACAGGTAGTAAAACTCACCATGTACAAGCAGTCACCTGGTAGAAACCATAGATCCAAAGGGATCAAGGTTAAGAATGTTTTACAAATCTGTCTGTTGCTTGCTGTTTGCTTTTGGCTGATTTACCAGGTCAAGCACTCTCATGATAAAAAGAGAGAATTTGATGAAGATGATACTAAATCTTCAACTAAGACTGAAAGTAGCAATGAACTTCTGAGACTCGGAAGGAAAGATCTACCCAGGATTGAGGAATTGGATACAGTTAATGGGACGCATAAAGAGGAACCAGAAGATGAAACAGAGGAAGAAGAAGAAGGGAATAAGCATGAGGGAGAAGATCAAGAAGAGAAGAATGACGAACACAGAGAAGATGAGGTCGATGATCATGATCAAGAGAAGAATGATGAACACAGAGAAAATGGAGAAGAGGAGGTTGATGATCATGACGAAGAGAAGAACGATGAACACAGTGAAGATGGAGAAGATGAGGTCAATGATAATGATCAAGAGAAGAAGAATGATGAACCCAGAGAAGATGAGGTCGATGAGCATGATCAAGAGAAGTCTGATGTAGAGCTTGATCAACAAGAGAATATTGTTGACGAAGACACAGAAAAAGGAGAAGATAACGAGAAGGAAACTGAAGAGAGAGATGCTGAAGTGAATGAAGAGCATTCACTGGAGGACCATGATCACGATGAGGACTCAAGCAGTTCACATGAGGCACGTGAAGAACATTATAAAGCAGATGATGCCTCAAGTGCAGTGACTCATGATACAGTTGTAACTACAACTGAAAATGAGAGTGGTAAGTTAGAGCAAGAAGCAGAACATGCTGTTGAAGCCAAGAGTGAAGTTGATGTCAATAACATTATGCAGCACAGTGCCGATCAAAACACAACAGTGGCTTTGAAAGTGGAAGATGGTAAAGCAGATGGAGAAGACAGTCCTCCGAACATAACAAACAGTGGAGAGAAGCATGATGACCCAATCTCATCCACTGCCACAGATACTTCAGTTTCAAATTCCACAAGAGCAGAAGGATTGACTGATAATTCTGAATCGAGAACTCATTCGGCAGAAGCGAGCACACAACTGCATGACTTATTTCTACAGAATGGAACCCAGGCAGCAAACCTAGAATATAATGTTACAGTAGGGGATGCAACGTCTGGAGGTTCCAACCTGTCAATTAGTTCTTCACAGCAAAACGGCAACTCTGCAGATACGGTGGATGATAACCGTATCGCTAATTTAACATCTTCTAAAAAAGATGAGTCGAACTCAATCCCGGTCGATTCTTCGATTGTGTCCAGTGATACGGAGCATTCCCTGGCAGAAAAAGTCGTCCAGGGGAATGCAACTGTTGAAGCAGTAGCTAATGTGGGGTTGGCTTTGAAAGATAACAATGCAATTGAGGATGAGAAGGCAGATACTACCAATGAAGAAATCGGAACTACAGATGAAGGCGTGGATGCGGCAAGTGTTGAGAATTTGGCAGAGGTTCAAGATGATCCGATTGATACTTCTGATTCGTCCACCCACTTGGAAGAGAAACATATCCGTACAGATGTGGAAACTCTTCCTGAAATACAAACGGAAGGAAACATGGAAGATGCTGCAGCGGAGTGATACTGTAAAATTAGTGCAGTAGTGTGTTTAGTTTTCTCGATGAGAATTCACACTTCCGTTTACTCTTCAGTTTCACAAATGTGCAACATTCATAAGTTGTAGACCATGTTAATGTTCCAGGCATAATATAGGTAAGAGTGAAGGGTTCCAATTTGTATAATTGTTTCTAGCATATTTACTACTAGAGTATCTTCCTTTTCATTTTAATCTGTTTTCTATCCTGGTACTGATTGTACTTCTGTTACAAAACTTGTGCAGTGTATTAGAGCAGATATGCTATGTTTTGACTTAGTGGCTTGAATTTTGTGAGATGTTTTGATAACTCAGGTATTAGTTAAGGGAGCTTATACTAAACATTATAGAATCCAAGTAAATCATGGTTCTTCTGATATTGTTCAAGATTCTATGAACTTGGTTCCCACAAAAGATAAAGGTCATAGCATTTCAAACATCAACATAATCTCATGTTAAATGTATTTCTTCCAAATTGGAAATGAAAGCCCCAAATTTCGTTCCAGCTCAAACCTATCTGTAACAACATTGTTTATTTGGATATTGTTTAACTGCTATATTGAAATGTTGTTCGGATATGAAAAACATGACTAGCACCTAAGGGTGTGCCTACAGGTTCAATGAAATGAACTGAACACCTTGAGGTCTCAGGTTCAATTTCGAACAGAGACAAACACTAGGTTATTTCTTGTACCTGTTGCTGGTGGGAGGTGACAGGTATTTCGTGAAATAGTCAAGGTATCATAAGCTGGCCCGAACACCACGGTTAGAAAAAAAAAACCCCACATACACACAAACCACAGTATTGGTTTTGGAGAGTCTCAAATTCAAATAATCCAAGATATGGTCCATGCCATGCTGTAACGAGGTCGAACCAAACAAAGAATGGACCCATTGTTTACATGTGAAGCAAAATGAGCAACATAGTAGGTGAATTATAACTGATGTCAACATTTTAGGCACTGTTTATTAATGGGCTAATTATCAATAATGGCTCACCTAATGGATAAGTCTGGTCCCCATTCAGTTTTTTGGGATGGACCTGATGATGTGATAAATCTGAAATCTGTGGACTCTCAAAACTTGTGGATGATCCACTCTGCCCATAGTTACAACTTGCATGCAGCTGTTTCCTAATATTTCATAATAACATGTTTAATCCTTTAATTAACGATAAATTCTTATGATATATAACTAATATATATTTAACCTTCACTTTATTGAAATGTTCAAATTTGATCCTCTTAATTGTGAATATTCACAAATTACTAGAATAACTAATTGTTCTTTTATGTAATTACTTGTGTTACATCCAAATATAACGTGTTTTTCACAAAAACACATCAAACACACACATTATAACTTATTGAAGATTATATTTTGAGCTATATATCACAAGAATTAAAAGCAGAATTTACGAATAAATAAATATACAAAGCCACAAAGGTGCTACAATTCAAAAAAAAAAAAAAATAGAGGATGAAGAGTGGGGATTGGGGGACCAAAAATGACAGTAGTGAGTTGTGACCAACATTTATTATTTATTATTTTTCAATAATAGAGATACAAATATATGATCAAAAAATCTTGCAGTTCATATAACATTTGAGTATTGAAACAGCACATATGAGCAAAGCAAGTGGAAGGTTGGTGCATTAAGCCACAGGGATAGAAGATATTTTGTGTTTTATTTGGGGACTACACGGTTTCTCTTTTGTTGCTATTAATATTGTTAGTGGACACTAATCCACTACAAATATTTCTTATTTCTTCTTCTCTATTTGTTAGGACTACTATTTTTATTTGCTTGAAAAGCTTTAACTTTTCCTTCTTTTCCTATGATTCATCTTTTAATATAAGATTATTCAAGCACATTATTATGTGTAAACTAAAGAAAGAGTCGTTTGTTGTGATGTATAAGGTATAATAATTTCGAAATAAAATATAGGATTGTTTTATCTAGCATTTGGTTGGAGGTATGAGGTTATCTCAAGATTATTTTTCCCACCATTTATATCATAGTGATGGAATAAGTTATTCCATATACATGGCGGGATAACTTATCTAGAAATAACTAACCTCATGATATATTATTCCGAAATAACTTTTTCCCAACCAAACGAACCCTACGAGCATAACCATCTCCATAACTATCACTTCTTGCCCTCCATGATAGTTAAGCGTATGAGTTTTGCACTTTTTCACATGCTCTTGATAAAATTTCTCGCTTCACCAATAAATGTTTGTGTTTTGAAGCGGTATACGGGCTCTTAACCCTATATGCTTCACCAACAGGATCGCTTTGCTAAGAAGTGATATATTTTCAGTATGAAATTTTCCAATGCAATTTAGATATAATCGGACCTCAATAGTGATATCAAATACCAAATGGAGCCTGAATACTCCATCACTTAATTTACCACTTTGAACATCAATCTTATTAATAGTAATTTGTTAAACATGGGTTTTCCTTATGTTGTGTACCCATGTGAGGAATCAAGAAGAAAAGAAGGAAAAATCCAAATAAGACAATCACCCAAAATGGGCTGTACAACACCAAAAAAACACATGAGAAACCAGATAATTGCCACAAATTACAGCCAAGCCAAGTCTTATTATCCTATCAAAGTTGATACACACGTGTATTGCTAAATTATGCAAATAAAATAGACTAGTTTAATTGACATATAGTACTATTCATTTGATTGTTTTTATGCACTACTATTCAAATAAGACATGTATTGCCAGATCTAAAATCACCTGATCCAGCCTAGAAACCATATACATTGGATTCTTATTAGAAAAGTGACAAAAAATTAACCAACTTTGGATTCCCATTTCCAAAACAAAACTCAATTGCTTTGTTAAAAATCTAATTATGCATACCTCTATTTTTGCCAAACAAGGTTAACTTCTACAAGTATGGGGTTATTTTTTTTTTTAGCTTGTTGCCTTTATGATATTTACTATATTTCTAACGTTTTGAATGTATTACGTCTCTCCTTGTCTATTTTTAACTATATATAATTGAATTCACGCCTTGACCTTTGAGATGTTGTAACGAATAAATACTTCCGTAGAATCATAATTGAGAATTTTGTTGAAAAAAGTAATCAACACAGAAGGTAGTTATAAGTACTGGTATAGTAACTAAAATGAAAATAAATTAACTACTCCTTCCGTTCCATTTTACGTGTCAGTCATTTTTTTTGGTCCATCACAAAAAAAAAAAATGTCGCATTTCCTTATTAGATAACTATTTAAAAACACAATTTCACTTTTACCCCTATTGGTTCTACTTAATCAAAAAAACATAGTAGGAGTACTACATTTTTTAATAAAGGACAATTTGGTAAACATCACTAAATCTTTTCTTATTTTTTAAACTCCGTACCCGGTCAAACTATACAACATAAAATGGGAGAGAAGGAGTAGAATAACACCGTTATTTAAAAGCACTCATTACAAGTACCAATAAGTATTCAAGACAACAACATACTCGCGGCCAGTATAACTGCATAAAGTGGGGGTCTGAAGAGGTTAGAATGTACACAGATTACACCACAAAATGAAATCCGAAAAAGTTATATCATACCATTACCTTAGAGATAGAAAGAATGTTTCTGATATAACCTCAGCTCGCAAGCTAGTATTCAATGTATTTTAAAATTTTACACGGAATAATCGTACCAAATCCAAAACGAGAATGTTAAAACAAGTTTGACATTCATTTAACGCAAAGCTCAAAATCACTATATTACTCCAATTCAATCAAATCAATTAATAAATACATTCCGAAAGGTTGAAGGAAGAAAAAAAAAAAAGAAAAAAGAAACTCATGAACAAACAGCTGTCTTATCACTGTACACTGTGAAAAGGCAATAAATAGAAATAGAAATTGAAAAATAAAAAGCCAGCTAAAAACTGCAGTCAGTTAGTTAATTAATTAGCAAAAACTTAAACTGTAACTCGAAGCAACCCATCATCGCTAAACGGTAAACCGACCCGACCCGACCCGACCCGACCCGATCCATTTATCATTCTTGGTCCTGTTGCCTCAACTCTTTACGAAGTTTCTGTGAAAATGAGCGACAAGCATCCATACTGAGATCCATTGCAGCTGCCAATGCCACAAAGGCCGCAGCATCCTCCGCACAGCTCACATGCTGCACCCCTACTTCCACTTCTGGTTTGCTGCATTTTCCCTCTCCTCCCACTGTAGCCGACATCACGAAGCCTCGATACAGCAGCTGCGCCCATGATCCGGATCCGGGTTGTGACCCGAAGTCCGACCCGGATCCGGATCCTGAACCGAGGTCGAAGCTGCTGTTGGGGCTAGTCAACGGGGTAGCCCCGTTGATGATGTCTATACCAATTTTGCCACCCTTTTTGGTGCTGATTGTAGAGTTGACTAGTGTGATGGCGTCTGTGGCTCCATCAGGGATGATCTCGAAGCGGTAGCCGAGCTCGCTGTTGCGAGCTCTCCACGCTTCGAGACGACCCCATGGCTTCCAGGTGTTGTCACCGGGTCGGAGGATGAGCCAGGATCCTGGGTTGGATTTGCTGACTCGATCCGAACCTTGTGATGGGACAAATGGGGTGACCATTGATGCTGCTGCAACGGGTGAACCGGAGAGATCATGGACTGTAATCGACCATCCTTTTCGTTCTTTTACAGATGTCTCTTTATCAGTTGTGCAAGAACTGAAACAGCTCGTTGATGTACTTGGTTCTGATAGTGATGATCTGTAAACATAGCAAATTCAGTACTATTAGATACTCCTTTTCAAGAAGCAAAAAGTAACAACGAAGAATGATAGTAATTAACAAAAATCTGTTGATTAAATCAAGAATTACTCCAAGTTTGTTAATGAGAGTACTAATTAGAGATATTAAAAGACAGAGACTTGGTTGTTGGCCATCAAAATCATTAACTTAATTGAACTAAAACACTACTTCAACATCTAAAAATTGGTCAATAAACATGTAGCGTGCAACAAAAAGATTGTGACAAAGTAAAAATTTTCAATAGTTTGAAAACGGGTAAACGAACCTGGATCTCAAATTCCGGTCAGCGGAGTTTCTGAAACTGAACTTGCAAGTAAAAACAGGTTGCTTAACATTCCCATTAACTTGAAAAACTTGTGGACTACACTCAGGTTCACCATCAAACTGAAAAACAAATCTTGGGTCAGGTTCAGCTCTGACATTCAAATTCAATTCAGCAGTAGACCCTCCGCCACCAACAGAAACCCATCCATTCTGAATCACAACTCCTCTGTGTCCAACATTCTCCAAACCCTTCAAATCCAATGGCACCAAAACACTCCCCAAAAGCTTCTTACCACCACCTTTGAAATACCCAAAGGTACCCACTTTACTACCCCCATATATCTCAATCTTTAAACAACTTGGTTTTCCATTGGATTTCTCAATAAATTTCAGAAGCTCTGACTTACTAAAGTTAAAACAAGCATGTATTTTACCATCCAAGATCGCTTCTTGCTCTTGAAAAAACGCTGGAATACTTGTCGCTTGGGCCGAAAACCCTTTAAGCTTAATCTTACAATCAAGATTTGCAGTGCTAGACTGAAGTTTTGTTTCAGTTGGAAACTTCAAAGCTAAACTCCCAATAACAATACGTACGAAAGGACAAGGATCCATTAGTCCTTTCGTTCTAGTTGTTCTTGTTTTTGTACAAGAAGAATTTGAGGAATTTTAGGGAGGAAAGTGGGAAAAGGGCAAGGGGGTATATATTTAAGTTAAAGCGTGGGTGCATATGCATATGCATAGGCGTGCGTGCGGAATGAGGTGTGGGCACGTACGCATATTACAAGGTGCGCCAGCAAAGAGCATCTCTGTTTTCTCTCTGTCAATTAATTAATCAAGCATTAATAGGGTTATTGTGTGTGTCTCCCTCTAAACTTGTCTTTTTCATAAAGTGTTGCCTTTCTTTTCCCACATTTCTATTGGGTTGTGGGCTGTGCTGATGTTTTCATAGACCCCTTTTTTGCAATTCATACCCCTATAGTATTATTTTCTTTCCTAATGTTTAATTGCTTAATCGACTTATTAGTGTAGAATTATTGAATCAATCGTTGGTGAGTGGATTAGAATTTTGTAGTTAATGACTTATCGATGCTGAGGCGAATTATTTAATTTTCTATCGGACAAACTTGATAACCATTTGATAATTTGTAATTTGTAATCTGATACTGAATCAACTGATATTTTATCGATTGGATGACAGATTAGTACATTTATAGTAGTCGACAATAAGTTGAATAATTAAACATAATTATACGTCGGATGGTCTCGAACACCGCACGTAATGATAACTTTAGTACACCAGACCGTTCTTTTTAGATGTAGCTCTAGTCATACCTTTTGCGTATCTTCTACTTTTAACCTCTTTTCATGTATTTTCATCTCATAGAAGGATCATTAACGTTTAAATTGAACTTAAACTAGTTGTATTGGATGAAATCGTTAAAGAATAAAACCTAGGATGCAACATAAGAAAATGGTACATAATATGAGGGATGTATAATGCAAAAACACCTTGTGATGAGTACATTTTGGATATATTAGGAAGAGAGAAAGACTGAAGATGACTAGTTGGGATTGGGTAATTGGATTACAACTGGAGAACAGCTGTTGGGGGTAGATTTTTAATTTAAGCCAGTAGGAAAATAATGAAATATGGGTACCAGTCTTCACCAACTTGGGACTTAGGTCTAATATGGTCCCATCACCCATTTCATCTAGTAGCTTCTCTCCGTCCTTTTTTGAATTTTTTTTTTTTAAGGTTAAAAATCTCCTAAACTGTCACCGTTCCGCGAATGTCGTATTTAAATTAATGAATTTTACGCAATCCATGACCTTATATTAAAAATTTCTCCTTAAAATATATGACATATTACGTAAACAACATGCTTTAAAAGCTTCTCCAAAGAGTTATAAGTGGCCGTGCACGTGAAAAATATTGACCAAATATGTTAAAATTTACCTACACTGTCATTTTTGTACGAGTTTTTATCTAAACTATTGCTTTTTTACTGAACTACCTAAACTCAATGTATCAGGTGGATTCATTTGTCGACTTTTCATATCCAACGTGTCTCTCAGCATATTATATGAAATTTTAGTTTTTTAATTCGAAAGGAGTCATAGTATAGAAGGGTAAGAAAAGCATTTAATAAAATAGACATGAGACTCGCAAAATAATACTAATAATTTTGGGGGTTTAAGCCTCTTTAATCTTAATTTTTTCTCTCTCTCCTTAGTATGTCCAATTTACCCCGGGTCCTAAATGTTGGTTGTTTTTGTATAATTAACTTTGTTTTAACGATATTTGACGTGTTAGAAAAATTAAGAAATCATTTATCTACTTAGAACTGTTCAAAGGGTAACTAAATAAGATGTTAAGAGAAATATGAATGATTGTTAATGAAAAATACATTTACAAAAAAGGTTTTGAATATTTTCTTTAAGAGTTTTACTAGCATATAATACAGAAAGAAGGGAGAATAAAAGACTTCAATTTCCTCTTATATTGATCCATGATCACTATTTAAGAATATTCATTTTTTTGTCACTTTGTATGATTTGAGTTAATTATTCCAATTTTCATGGTGTATTTGGATGCATACATTTCGCAGATCGAGAGGCCATTGATGAAAAGGGGCGGGGAGAAAGCTTTAATTCAATTCATATATCATATAGTAATGTATATGAGTGCGACTAAAGTTTCTAGTTCTTGAAGCTCAATCTCTTCTCCAGAGTGAGCCACATAAATCGTTACTGATTATTATTTGAAGTGAGCTCGTAATTGCTCATCATCCAAAAAAGAATTTACATTTTTCTCAAAGGTAGTAGTGGTATTACCTTATTTTTTTTATTTTTTTTTTAAAAATACATGGACGGGAAGGAGTAACAAAAGCCCCTCATTTTATATGATTTTAGTTAATTAATTCTTATATAGAAAATAGAAATTAAAAATCTTATATAAGGATAACACTTCTTTCAATTTGTTTAAACAGATATATATTTTCCTACTTTGTCATATATTAGTACTCTTAACTAGTTTGGCACCATTAAATGTTTAATGATTTGATTTATATTAAACTACTAGCAGCTATGAAAGATAGATATATATGTGATTGATAGGTTGGCAGATTTGACAACATATACTTCAAATTGGAATAAGAGATGAGCAATCATTTTACAACAAGATTAATAAATATTTCAATGGTATGAAATAATACAGAAGAAAAGAAAAAGATTCTGGAAACTTAGTTGGCTAATATCAATGGCTCAGCTGGACACAAATATTTAGCAGCAGGGTATCTCAATTAGGACCAATATTGGTGTTTGGCAAGTGGCAACTTAAAATTGGGTCCCTTGCCAACCTGCAACAGCCAAATCAGTATTTTGCTTGTCTTGTTTTGATAATTTCGTCTTGTTTCTTGAATTTGCCAAACAGGTCTTCTTGGACTTCTGTAAACCACTAAACATGTGAGCAAAAAAGCATTTAGAGACAACTTAGGTAGATTATAATTATACAGGGATGGTAAAGTAAAGACTATTATTAATTGAATATTTGGCCTGTTTCAATTATAAAATAAGTAAATAAAATTGTTAACTACTCCTACTAATTAAGCCTCGGGTATGAGTGGTTTTCCTTCCTTTTAATTGTTTAATCCATATATTACTAATATATGTATTGCAATTTCACATTCTACCTTACATAAAATAAAATAATAGAGAGATTATTGTATAGTTTATAAACATGTACGATGGGGGATTCTCTACAGATTTTAATTTTACAATTGCTCTAAATTTATAAAAAAGTTACCATAAATTCTTT
>NC_061118.1:164017076-164049218 GCF_002878395.1 Capsicum annuum
GGGGGTTCAGTAACGAACTTGTGATTCTTAGCCAAAATCGAACAACTGTTTGTTATAATTGAATAATTATTTTTTATGTTGCAAAAGATAGTTATGTGCTTTTGGTACAATAATTTATTTATTTTCGGTAAAAGGTACAATAAAATAAAGGTTATCATAAAATGAATAATTGGGGCAAACACTTTAAAAAGTTAACCAAATTTCTTTCTTAATGTTTTTTCTTCTTGCAAGAACTTTGTATATATGATTATTCTAATTTTGTATGGTAGGATTTGAGTTTAAATTACTCTTCCAGTAACTTTCCCCTGACTTATATTATTTTGCTGTTGTAAAGTTTGTAGGATTTGATATCATCTATGTGTTGTTTACCTTTAATTTATTCAAATCCGTGACCTCCTTAGCTAATCACACGACGATAACTTTTACTGTTGCATCAAGGTTTTCCTTTCAAAATAAAGACAGCTAAAATGATATACCTAAAACAAGTTTTTATTCAAACGCACCATAGTTTTTGAAACCTAAAAAGGAAATCGAACAATTTCTTAAAAAATTAAAATCATTCACCCAAGCTTTTACATCTCGTGATCACAAATAGGGGTGGGCATAGTATGGTATGGTACGGTATTTGAAACTTCGGTATGGTAATTTCGGTATTCGATTTTTAAAAACATTATACAATTACCATACCATATTAATTTGGTATGGTTCGGTATTATGACATTTGGTTTCGGTATTTTGTGGTATGGTAATCGGTAATCATAGTTTGTTCAACTTCGATAATATATATATACTCATATACTAGAGTATTATTACTTCGACTTTTCAAAAGCACGTCTAAATTGCTTCATAAGTACACATTACACATGTAGAAATACTGAAAAAGAAGTACAAACAATTCTTTTTGTTAGTCAACTACACAAAAAAGACATTTCAATCAAGATAGAATAGCAAAAGTTTCAATGTCTAAACATTTTTATACTAATACTAAGTATTCTATTTGTATGTGTGTGTGTGAATATATATATATAAGTTATGTAACTATATATACTTCGGTATGGTATTCGGTATTTCGGTACGTCATTTGTAAATATCGAATACCATACCATTTACCAAAAAAATTTAAAATGTATATCATATACCATACCAAATACCATAATATCAAAACCACGATATCAAAAATTTTGGTTCGGTATGGTAATTAGGTATATACCATACCATCAGAAGTTAAATTGAACAAGAGGACTTGCAGAGATAAAAGAAAAGACCTATTCAAAAAAGAAGTGTGAAAGACGGCAGCAATAATAAAAGCAAAAAACTACCTGGAGTCCTAAGGAACATAGAAGATTACATCAACTGAAGGACTCCATGAGATGTTGGCTTAAATACAAGAAACGAAATCAAAAGCTTTCACTCATGCACTGATAAGATAATCAACAATCAGCAAAGTAGTTCACTTACTTGAAGAAAAACCTAGTTCCTTACTTAGCAAATCTTAGACTGTTTGTAGTAGGAAGGTTCTTTGAGTTGTATTGAAGTCATTGTTATAGTCTTAGTGATCTATAAACTGAGTTAGGAGTTGTGTCTTAAAGTTAGGGTACTCGAAGACTTGGGAACACTTATCTTGGGAAGATTTGTGTTTTTGTAGTAATAAGAGTTAGAAGTTTTAATTCCCAGTTTAAAAAAAATCTTGTAATTTTGTTGATTATTGAGGCTCAAGAGTTATAGTGAAGTTGAGGTTAAATCAGGTAGAGGTACATGTCGTGGTCTTTTACACCTTTCTTGAGCCGGGTGTTTTTTACGTAAAAATACTGTGTTCAGTTTTTACTTTTGTGAACCACGTTTACTTACTTGTTCCATAGATAGACAATCAGTAGAGTTTAATATTAAAAGTAGTAGGGCTTGTACTCTAACAAGTAGTATCAAAGTCAGTTGTCTTAAATAAGGCTAGCACCTAAGAAACGATCAACATGATGAATTCTGCACCTCCTACTGGTCACAATGAAGGTCATTCAACTACTAGACCTTCACTTTTTGATGGCTCTCACTTTATCTGGTGGAAAGCAAGGATGGAGATGTTCATCCAAGGTGAAGACTATGAATTATGGGACAGGATTACTGATGGTCCCACTATTCCAATGAAGTTGGTTGATGGTGAACAAGTCAAGAAAGTAAGGAGTGAATTTACTCCTGATGACTTGTTGACCTTGAAGAAAAATGCAAAGGCTAAGAATATCTTGGTTTGTGGATTAGGACTAGCTGAATATAACAGGGTATCAACCTGCACTACTGCTAAGCAAATTTGAGATGCACTGGTGAATGCTCGTGAAGGTACCTATCAAGTAAGAAAATTCAGGATCTCTCTCCTTTTCACTGAGTATGAGACATTCAAAATAAAGGAACAAATCCTGCATGAGATGATGACAAGGTTTACTACCTTAACAAATGAGCTCACTTCCTTAGGAAAAGTCATTTCTGAGGAGGAATAAGTTAAAAAGGTACTGAGGGTATTACCTAAATCAAAATGGAACATTAAGGTAACTATAGTTAGAGAGGCAAATAAGAATTTTTCAGGTATGATCCTGGATGAACTAGTAGGGAACTTAAGGACTTATGAAATGGAAGTAGATGGAATCAAAGAACAAACAGCTCTTGAGAAAGTCTTGGCATTAAAAGCCTCTGATAGTGATGATAAATTTGAACTTGATAAGGAGCAAGTTGCCTTCATAACTAAAAATTTCAGCAAATTCTTTAAGAAGAAGAATGGAACAAGTACTAAGAAACGTTCCAATGACAATCCAAATAGCTGCTACAAGTGTGGAAAAATTGATCATTAGATCAGAGACTATCCAGTCTGAGAAATAGAATGGAATAAGGAAAAGGCTGAAAAGGAACTTAAGGCAAAAAGAAAGAAGGAACATGCAATGATAGCATCTTGGGGATCTGATTCAGATGAAGATGAAGTTGATGAAACTGCATTCATGGCTCTTGGAGATTCAGACTTAGATGAAGAAAATGATGGTTCTGAGGTAAGTATACTTGAACTCAAAGAAAAACTAGAATTATTTTCAAAACCTAAACTTATTTCCTTGATAAGTGCATTGATTGATGATTTCCAAGAATTAACCTCTGATAGGGATGAATTGTTCAACAGTCTTGCAAGCCTCAAATTTGATCTCATTGATTTAAAGGCTTGCACATGTACAGTTAGATTGGAAAATTACACTCTCAAGAATCAGGTTGCAGAACTTGAGATTTCAAATAATGATCTTAAGTCTGAAATTCTCAAATTAACTCTCACTAAAAATGGGGAAAAGGCCATGAGTAAAGAACAAGAAAATACTAAACTTGAGCTAGTTAAATATAAATAAGAAAGTCATGGTTTAATTGAAAACATGAATAAGCTAATACTTGATCTTGAAAGGGAAAATAGGTGGACAAACTCCTCAAGAATTGTTCACAAAATGAGTGAAAGAAATTAGAATGAAAAGGCAGGTTTGGGATTTCACAAAGGTGTTGATGATCCAAAATATTTACGCTACATCTGTGGGAACCTTGGACATCCCACTACTGAATGTCCTGTGGCTGCTAGAACCAGATCAAACAGTCAAAACCTGGCTAACAGATTTTCTCAGACCAAAAAGAAAAGGTCTAGTTCTGGTTAGAGCAACGGGTTGCACTACATGTTGCCTGCATGGACCAGAAGAAACTTGATTCATCTTTTCACTCATAAAACAAGACCCAAGCTTGTCTGGGTTCCTAAGTCTAACCACTGATTTCTTTTGCAGAAGAAGGTGAAAGGAAGCAAAAGGCACTGGTACTTAGATAGTGCTTGCTCAAGGCATATGACTGGTGATAAGAAAAAGTTCCTTTCACCCTCAAAAATAGATGGAGAAGGAGTTTCTTTTGGTGATGGAAAAAAGAGAATCATTACTGGATTTGGAAAAATTGGCTCATCTGAGTCAAAAGCATTGGAGGATGTATATCTTGTATAAGGATTAAAGCATAACCTGCTGAGCATCTCACAACTGTGTGACAAAGGTAACAAAGTTGCTTTTAAAGCTGCAGGAGTCAAAGTCAAAAGGATGGACACCAAAGAGATTGTACTCACTGCAATAAGATACAAAAATGTATACAAAGTTGACATCATGGCACTACCCGGACCTGAGTTAACTTATCTAAGTGTCATAAAAAATGATCCCCTCCTTTGGCACAAGAGACTTGGTCATGCAAGTTGAAACAAATAAACATACTTTCCTCCAAAAACATGGTATTGGGATTACCCCAAACCAAGTTCAAGAAAGAAAATTTATGTAGTGCATGTGTAAGGGGGAAGCAGGTAAGATCTTTTTTTAAGTCAAAGAACCATGTTAGCACTACCAAGTGGGTTGACCTGATTCATATGGACTTGTGTGGACCCATGAGACTTCAAAGCAGAGGTGAAAAAAGGTATATTTTTGTGATTGTTGATGATTATTCCAGGTTCACCTGGAGCTTATTTCTAGCCTCTAAAGAAGATGCCTTTGATGTATTTGAAATTTTCATTAAGAAAATTAAAAATAAACTGGGCACTTTATTAGTTTCCATGAGGTCTGACCATGGTACATAATTTGAGAATGTAAAGTTCTTGGAATTCTGTTCAGCAAATGGTATAGATTATAACTTCTCAGCTCCTAGAACAACATACTAAAATAGAGTGGTGGTGAGGAAAAATAGAACTTTGGAAGAAATGGCTAGAACAATGATGCTTGCAGCAAATGTTGCAAAAAACTTGTAGGCTGAGGCAATAAGTACTACAACATATATCATAAATAGATGCATGATTAGACCTATGTTAGAGAAGACTCCCTATGAATTACTAAAAGGAAGAAAGCCTAACATTTCTCACTTTAGAACCTTTGGTTGTAAATGTTTCATACACAATAATGGAAAGGATAATCTAGGAAAATTTGATGCTAAAAGTGATGAGGGAATCTTCTTAGGTTATTCACTTCATAGTAAGGCTTATAGGTTTTAAACAATAGAACTAACTGTGTTGAAGAAAGCATGCATGTGATCTTTGATGAATTCTGTGTTAAGACTAACCTGCAGGAAGGAAGTGACTCTGAGGAACAGGTTACACAACCTGGTTCATCTACTGAAACTACCAAACATGGAGGCACTTAACAGGGGTAACTGAAGCTGAAGGCAGAATGACAGGGGGAACTGAGCCACCAACTACCCCAGCTCAGAACATCAGCAGTGATCCTAGTAGCTCACTAGGCTTGATCCAAGAGGATACAAGTATCAAGGATCACACCCTATTGATAATGTTCTTACTGATCTCACATCTGGGATCACCACAAGATCTGGACTGAGGAGTATGTGTGCCTTCAAGGCATTCCTGTCTGAGATTAAGACAAAGAAGGTAACTGAAGCATTGCTTGATGCTGAATGGATCATAGCCATGCACGAAGAGTTAGATCAGTTTGAGAGAAGCAAAGTATGACACTTAGTTCCTCTCCAAAAATATAGATCAATAATTGGGACTAAGTGGGTGTACAGGAATAAAGTGGATGAGCATGGAACAGTTACAAGAAACAAGGAAAGATTGGTGGTTCAAGGATACAACTAAGAAGAAGGAATTGATTTTGATGAGACTTTTGCTCCTGTAGCAAGACTTGAAGCTATAATATTACTAGTTGCCTTTGCTACTTATATGGAGTTTATTCTCTATCAGATGGATGTGAAGAGTGCATTCCTAAATGGCATTCTCAAGGAAGAAGTTTATGTTAAGCAACCTCCAGGATTTGAAAGTATGGAGTTTCCTGATCATATGTATAAAGTGGATAAGGACTTGTATGGGTTGAAACAAGCACCAAGAGCCTGGTATGAGAGATTATCAAAATTTCTACTGGAGCATGGGCATACCAGAGGTAAAATTGACAATACCCTTTTCTTAAAAATTAATGGAAAGGATTTGTTAGTTGTGTAGGTTTGTGTGGATGACATTATATTTGGCTCAACCAACATGAATATGACTCATGAGTTTGTCAAACTCATGAGTTATGAATTTAAGATGAGCATGATGGGGGAGTTGAATTACTTCTTGGGTTTGCAAATAAAACAGTCTGCATCAGGAACAATGATCCATCAACAAAAGTATGCCAAAGAGCTTCTCGAAAGATTCTCTATGGAAGAGTCTAAAGAAATCAGTACTCCCATTGCCACTGCCACAAAGCTTGATCCGGATGAACTAGGTCCAGATGTGGAGCAAAAGATGTATAGAGGTATGATAGGCTCATTATTATACCTCACAGCTAGTAGGCCTGACATTGTGTTCAATATAAGGCTATGTTCTAGGTTTTAAGCAAAACTCAAAGAATCACATCTAAAATATGTGAAGAGAATCTTTAGATACTTGAAAGGAACCAATGATCTTGGCTTATGGTATCCCAAAGGTAGTAACTTTAATCTGATAAGTTACTCTGATGCTAATTATGCAAGATATTTGGTAGACAGGAAAAGCACTACAGACATGGCTCACTTCCTTGGATCATGTTTGATTACCTAGTCCACTAAGAAACAAAATTCAGTAGCCTTATCTACTGCTAAAGCTGAATATGTTGCTTCAAGTTCTTGTTGTGCTCAATTGGTATGGATTAAGCAACAACTTATGGATTTTGGTATAGAAGTTGGTTGTGTTCCCATTTTTTGTGATAATACAAGTTCTATTAACATAGCTAAAAATCATGTTCAACATAAAAGGACCAAGCATATTGATATTAGACATCACTTTCTTAGAGATAATGTTGAAAAGGGTCACATATCAATTATGTTTTGTTCAATTGAGGAACAAATTACTGACATATTTACTACGAGTTTGAGTAGAGAACACTTTGAAAGGAACAGGTTAGCCTTGGGGATGATTAACATTGTATAAATCTCCCTCAATTATTGATTAGAAAACATTGTACTTAAGTGATTGTTGATTAATTTAGTCTTACACATTTAATTGTGTATCCCAATTCCAAGGTTTTAGAGTAAATTAACTCAGCTATGTGTTGATTTTGCAGATAGGCTGAACCATCAAGGCTAATTTTTTCCATCGTCTTTCCACAGTTTAGGTATGATTTTCACTTGTTCATGATAGCATAAGTGAGAAAAAAGTTGTTCACTTGGTCCTTTTCGTTACACTTAGACTGCTAAAAATAAAAAATCCATCTCCTTCAAAAAGCTGCCAGCACTTTCCCATCAGTTCAGACCCTTCATCATTACGTTTCTATCAAATTCATTCCTCACACGATTCATCTTTCCTCAATCCTTTTTAAATACACATCCTCCTTCTCTTCTCTTTCTTATTCCTTCTAAACCCTCTCTACAACAAATCATTAACTTCCTGTTTACCTCGCCATGGATTCCTCGTCATCTTCTTTATCCTCTTCACCTGACTCTGCCACCAACACCTTCACCTCCATTGTCATTCACCCAAATATAACCTTACCTCCATTAATCCCTTCTCACATCTCCAGAAAATTCTCTGATTTTGCTGTGTTCAGACACTTCCCAAACCCTTTTACCCAATTTTCTTTCACTGCCTCATCCCAGCCCAACCCTTCACTTCCTTCACCAACCCCACTTCAAATTATTGACCCCAATGATGAACTCATTGCAAATCTCATCCCTCGAAGGTCAAGATCTACTCTAAAATGAAAATCCTCTTCTGTGGCCATTGATGTAGATGAAGCTGCTTCAGTTAAGCCTTCCCCTATAGTCACTTCTCCTCGAATTCCACTTACTCGAGGAAATAAGCAATGGCAAAATGCTTCTTTGGAAGAAGCGCTTCGTGCAAATAAAAAGAAATGGGTTGGTCCTTCTGCTTCTCCACCTCCCAGTGCTCCCTCTCCTGACATTCTCCTTCATTCCAAAAGAAAACTGAAGCACATTATTGCCAAGACCCCAAAATCCTTGTTCACTCCTACCTCCACATCTCAACCCATTTCCAAATCTTCCCCATCCTCAAAATCTATTAACAAAGCCTCTACTGTTAAAGCCTTCCCTTTCACCAGAGATTCTTCGAAGTCCTCTTTCCGTATAAAGAAACAAGTATCCTAACCTATTTCTTCTGCTTCATCTGACTCAGATTCTGATTTTTTTCCTGATACTCCTCCTGCTCCCTCTACTCACCCTGATCCAGATATTGACAATGATATTGCTTTTGATACTCCTGGTGACATAGCTTCTCAGTTAGCTTATGTTCTCCACTTCAAAAAACATAAGTTGGCTTGGGTTAGAGTTGTCACTAGTTTTGGAGAACCTGATATGGATGTGTTACTCACCAAACTGAGAGCTTAGGGGTGGTCACACCTATTTCTTCAAGGTGATAATCAAAGAAAATTTGGGAAAGATGAAGTGTATGAATTTTATACAAATGGTGTTGCTATCGGAGAGATATTCTCTACCACTATCCATGGTAAAACCATTAATCTTTATCCTACTGATCTGAGTTGAATTTTACATGTTCCTACTGGGGGTTGTGCTGCTATGTTTGTCATCATCAAAAAGGGAGAATTTGTTTGGGAACGTGGAGTTTTGATGATAGACATGTGAATGAAACATGTCGTGAAAGTTGGTCCATCCAAGTGAACAAAGCTTAGCTGCAGACAAGTTATTGATAAGATAACTCTGCGTGCAAAAAGGAGTGGATAACACTCATCACATCAGGAGTTGAGTTGAACAAGAAGTCTTACAGGAGTGGATAACACTCATCACATCAGAAGTTAAATTGAACAAGAGGTCTTGCACATATAAAAAAAGAGTCCTATTAAAAAAAGAAGCGTTTGAGGTGGCAACAATAATAAAAGTAAAAAACTACCTGGAGTCTTAAGGGACATAGAAAATTACATCAACTGAAGGACTCCATGAGATTTTGGCTTAAATACAAGAAACAAAATCAAAAGCTTTCACTCATGCACTGATAAGATAATCAACAATCAGCAAAGCAGTTCACTTACTTGAAGAAAAACCTGGTTCCTTACTTAGCAAGTCTTAGACTGTTTGTAGTAGGAAGGTTCTTTGAGTTGTATTGAGTCATTGTTCTAATCTCAGTGATCTATAAACTGAGTTAGGAGTTGTGTCATCAAGTTAGGGAACTCAAAGACTTGGGAACACTTATCTTGGGAAGATTTGTGTTTTTGTAGTTATAGGAGTTAGAAGTTTTAATTCCTAATTTACAAGAAGTCTTGTAATTTTGTTGATTGTTGAGGCTTAAGAGTTATGGTGAAGTTGGGATTAAATCCTGTAGAGATACAGGTCGTGGTTTTTTACACCTTTCTTGAGCCGGGTGTTTTCTATGTAAAAACACTGTGTTCAGTTTTTACTTCTGTGAACCACGTTTACTTACTTGTTCCACAGATAGACAATCAGTAGAATTTAATATTAAAAGTAGTAGGGCTCGTACTCTAACAAAAACAATCATATTATAACTACAATTAGTTTCGTACATTTTCTAGCTACTGTAAAGTTTAATGTATGCATGGATAACTTTCATTTTTAACAATGGTTACACAATCACGTTACTAATTATGTATAACGTAATTGTAGGCTAATTTCTTGATAAAAATTGCTTGGTGATGGATGACATTTCACTACAAGAAAAACAGCCTATAGGGAAGGGAAATATGGTCCCAGAAAGTTCAAATCTTGTCCCAGTTGGTCTTTTGGGACCAGAAAACTATTATTATTCGGCAAACCAGAGAATGATATGTAAACCTCAACTTTTCTCAAGACTTGTTATCTTGAACATCGGATTATGGGAATGGTATAGGAAAAATCATAATCTAAGTGAATCGAAATAGGCCAACAACAATGCTAGTGAATCGAAATAGGCCACTCACGGCTTCACTAGACTTTAGAGTTAATTTTGAGCAAGAAGATGAACACAACAACAACAATGCTAGTGAATCGAAAGAGCGCCACACGGCTTCACCAGACTTCAAAATATAAATAGGCCACTCACGGCTTCACTAGACTTTAGAGTTAATTTTGAGCAAGAAGATGAACACAACAACAACAATGCTAGTGAATCGAAAGAGCCCCACACGGCTTCACTAGACTTTAAAATATACCTTTTTCAACATTTTGAGAGTGTTGCTTCACTTGATCAACAGATGGAGGCAATGAAATATTGGCTTGAAAATCCTCTTGCTCAAGAGTCAAGGAATCTTCATTAATATTTCAAATTTCTTGATTAGAAGGCTTGGTAGAACTTGAACTTGTGATTTTAGATGGAGTTCACACATGTCTCTTGTTTAAAGATTCCACCTTTTTTCCAGCAATCCTTAAAGAGGAGCTTAAAGATCGAGGTCTTTGCTCTAGTCCCTTTCCTATAGCACCTGAAAGCAAAAAACATATACATATAATTAAAGTTCGTCAAGTACATAGTTGATTTGGAATAAACACAAGATACTTGAACAAATACTTACTTGTTTCACATTCATGAGTGCATTTCTTACCAATGCTTTCCATTCCTTCATTAACAGACATGGTGGAGTATTTATGCCCTTGTCCGCGACCAATCCCTATAGAACCTTGACAAACAAATCATATTGGAAGCATTTAAATTCAATAGCAAGCTAATTTCAATCGGTATATAAAATATCTTACCTGTTTCAATGTCTTGTAGGTATTGCTTGACAACATTACTAGATTGAATAAATAAACTCTTAGTTGGCATATTATCTTTCAGTTACAATGATCTTTCTGCCCTTACCTTCTTCATTTGAAAGTAGCAGAGTAGCTGCATCTTCATCTTTTCTATTTTCTCCCTAAAGTTTGAACTGCACAGTTCAATCCACAGAAAACATATTTTCTGGAAGTTTGAACTGCTCCCAAGAAAAACTCATCACATTTGAACTTTATCAATTCAAATTCAGGAATTCACCTAATTTTAAGTAAATATTCTATCCTTATATAGAGAGGACTTCACAACATGATTTCAGTCTCAATTAATATCTAAGATGAGTGGCTTAGAGAGACGAGGGGTGGGAGCTCTTATTAACAGAGTAATTTGAGATACAAGTTCAGTTTACTAATAAATGCAAAGACCCATAATTAAGACGAGGAGCATATTGGTGACAAATAACAATCAAAAGTGTCATTTGCACATTACTGTTAGATGTTGAAACAAAAGCAAAGACAGAAAAATGATAGCAAATGAAATTCGAGATGTATAACAACAACAACATATCCAGTAAGAGATAGTAATTACCTCTGGAACGTTTAACTAAAGGCGAAATTTAGGGTTGTCGTAATGGTGAAGGACTGGAGTAAATGAAACCTCTTTCAGTGGCTCATAGACTTTCCACTACACAAACTTTCCTTTACACGAACCTGTAAGCGAGAAAAGATAAGTTAACGTCCCCAAAAACGATGAACCAAAAGCAACTCTAATCATGTTGTTAAAGTGCGTGACTATCTCGTCTAACGTCTTAGTAGAAAAAATCATACTTTTATTTACTATGTTATGTCTGGAAACGTGTTACAATTTATATTGATTATTCATCTTCAACTAGAATCAACCACACAAGGAAAAAAAAAAAAGATAGTAGGTTAGTCCAATATGACGACGACAACTATATCTCAACAGTTAGCAAGTTAGACGGACTATATAAATCCTCACTGACCATGTTGCTCCACTTAAGCAACACTCAAACAAATATCATCAACACAAGAGATTAGTGCTTCAAATAAGCAAATCTTTGAAGCTCAACGCACACACGAAAAGAATAAACCTTACACTTTTTATCTAGAAAAACTAAAAAACTTCAATTCTAAGCATATGTTTTTCTATCTACGATTGAAAGAACAAATTCAAAACCAATTCAAATAAAAACATACCTGCAGAGTACAATTAAATTATGCAAGTAACAAGGAAAACACAAATAATGAACCAAGAGATTCTATTACATAAAGAAAAAACTTAAGGACCGTGTACTATTAAGGACCGCAATTTTATCTCGTCTTAATAAGTATACTTTTAGAGACCAATTTATTGAATCGTCCCTAAAAGTCGATCATAAATAAACCTTTTTCTTGTAGTGTTTATTGATACTTTAGAAAATCTTCACACTATTTTAGTATTAATACACTTTCAATTTGGAATTTAACTTAAATACATTGATTGTTTTACATTGTCAGATTAGCGATCTTTACATGTTGAAGGCGTAACCGACCTCTTTTCAAGATCATACATCCAATTCTTATGGAGGATTATATTTTTGAGTGACAAATTATTATTCTGATTATATACAAATTATTGAATTATTTTGTGTCATAAGAGAAAACTCTAGTATTATAGTACTAAAGGGGTTAAAAAAGTTGAGGCCACAAATTTGTCTCAACTTTGTACATTCTAGTATTTAATTTGACTTTTTAATATAAATTTTTGACTTCACTATTGAATTCACTGTGAATATTTTCACCCCAATAAGTTTTTCAAGAACTACGTTGAAGGTTTACGACGACAGATACAAATTATATAGTTTCTTCTTCTCTTTTATTCTATAAAGATTTTAATTTTACAATTGCTCCAAATTTATACGAAGTTACCATAAATTCTTTTACTGCTTATTTAATAACCACATTATACTATCAATACTTTCCCAAATTAATATTCAATTTCTTTCTTACACCTACATCTTGAATGTAAGAAATCTTTGATTTATAAATCAATCAACCTCCTTATAAATTATAAATTAACAAACTCCCCAATTTACTAAGCCATAATAATTAAACTACTCTTCTCTTCCATCATCACCATGAACGTTAACACTAACACAACTGTTAAGAAAACTCAAGGGCTAAGGAAAATTGCAATCAAGCCAATTTACAATCAAAACAGCAGACATGTTACATTCTCAAAACATCATTTAGGTCTTTTCAAAAGAGCTAGTGAACTTTGCATATTAACTGGTGCAGAAATTGTTATTCTGATTCAGTCGTTAAAGCCACAAAGTCTTTTCACTTTCGGTCATCCTAATGCTGATGCTGTCATTGATTGTTACCTCACTGGAAAATACTCTTCATCATTGTCATCATCAAGCACTGATAAATTCAACTTGCAACAAAATAACCAGTATTATTCTCAGATGTGTAAGGATTTGGAAGCGGAGAAGAAGAAAGAGAATTATGAAGATGTGAAGATGGTGAATATTGATAATAATATCTATCTATAATTAATAAATTAAAAGTGATTTAAACTTTTTTTCCTTCATTAAAAGATTCTTTTGACGAAATTATTTTTCACTATTTATTTATTATTTAATTATTATTATTATTATATTAACTAGACTTCTAAAATATATGGAACGAGAATCAATTAATATTTTCATTTCTACTGATCAACTATAAAATAATTATAAAATAGGACTCTATTAAGAAAATACTTCTATAAATATTGAGATGCACGTTAAATTAGAGAAGAAAATCGGTTTACTTATTGTGAAAATATGATTGATACTCATCTAACTTGATTTGGTTGCATGTCGAGATTGATGGATGCTTAATTTTCTACCCTCAACTTCTTCACTATTTTTGTCAAGATATATATATATATCTTCTTTGTTTTCATTCAAGCCATTCTTTAGTGTCAAAATTTTTACTCAAGAATTATTTTCATTAAAACTGAAGCTTTGTGATCACTATTGTGTTATATGTTGTAGTTTACAGGTCGTAGATGAATTTACAGGTAGCAGATAAATGTCGGTCATCTCTGAGGAATTTTTTTTAGGTAATGGTTAGGTTTAATTGTATCGTTTTATATCTCTGTTTTGTGAATTTTTTGTGTGTAAAGGTAAAGTTTAGTTGTATTATTTTGATATCTCTATTGTCGTATTATTTTGTTATAGTTTACAAATGGTAGATGAGTGTCAGATGACTTTGAGGAAATTCATATGTAAAGATTAGATTTAATTATATTGGTTTGATGTCTCTATCATCGTATTATCTTGTTGCAATTTATAGGTGGTGTCGATCCGCTTTGAGAAGTTTTTTTGGTAAATGTTAGGTTTAATTAAATAAATTCTCCAAAAGATGTTGAATTTAATTATTGTATTTATCTATATTATTTAAATAAATATCCTATTTAGTGTAATGTTTGAATTTAATAAAGTGAGATACACGCACGAGGCGGGTACACCTAAATTAGTAGTAATAATGATGTGTGATTTTGGTTTGATGAACCTATTGATACTAAGAGTATTGATGAACTTGAAGAATTTATGATTGCATTGGAAAAATCGAAGAAGAACGTAACAACAACAACAACAAACCCAGTGTATTCCCACATCGTGAGGTATGTGGAGGGTAAGATGTACGCAGTCCATACCACTACCTCCGGAGAAGTAGCAAGGCTATTTCCGATAGACCCCGGCTCAAGATAAGGAATAGTAATGAAATCCGTACAAAAGGCATGGAACCAGATAACAAGGCAATAAATACGTCACGTATAGGGAATAGTGAACAAAGAATAGTAAGCAATCGTAACACAACATGCAACAAAGTATCATAACAAGAATAATATACCCACCAAGTAATGCCCTACCCTACCGACCCAAACTGGCACTAACCTTCTACCCTAATACGCGTCCTTCAGATCTTCCTATCTAGGGTCATGTCCTCAGTAAGCTGAAACTAGAACGTAACAACAAGGGCTGATGAATTGAGTCTGTTACATGGATCATCTTCGTCGAATTCAACGATGAAAATAGCAAGGATCAATTTTTGAATCAGGCTGCAATGGATTATCATTTTACAATTGCTCTAAATTTATAAAAAAGTTACCATAAATTCTTTATCTGCTTATTTAATAACCACATTATACTATCAATACTTCCGAAAATAATACTCAATTTCTTTCTTACACGTATAACTAAAATTGGTAAAAAAATATTTTCTGATTCTTGAATGTAAGAAATCTTTGATTTATAAATCAATCAACCTCCTTATAAATTATACATTACCAAACTCCCCAATTTACTAAGCCATAATAATTAAACTACTCTTCTCCTTCCATCATCACCATGAACGTTAACACTAACACCGTTAAGAAAACTCAAGGGTGGAGGAAAATTGCAATCAAGCCAATTGACAATCAAAACAGTAGACATGTTACTTTCTCAAAACGTCGTTCAGGACTTTTCAAAAAAGCTAGTGAACTTTGCATATTAACTGGTGCAGAAATTGTTATTCTGGTTCAGTCGTTAAAGCGCCAACGTCTTTTCACTTTTGGTCATCCTAGTGCTGATGCTGTTATTGACCGTTACCTTACTGGAAAATCATCTTCGTCGTTGTCATCATCGACTAATAATGAATTCAACTTGCAAAAAAATAACCAGTATTTTTTTCAGGTGTGTAAAGATTTGGAAGCGGAGAAGAAGAAGAAAGAGAATATTGAAGAAGCCAAGATGGTGAATATTGATAGTAATAATAGTGATAATGTGGGATGTTGGTGGTATGAACCAATTGAAACTAAGGATATTGATGAACTTGAACAATTTATGGTTGCATTGGAAAAATTGAAGAAGAACGTAACAACAAGGGCTGATGAATTGAGTCTGTTAAATGGATCATCTTCTCTGAATTCAACGATGAAAAGAGCAAGATTTGGGCTGAGGATCAATTTTTGAATCATGCTGCAATGGATTATCGTTCTTCAATTGTTCCTTATGATTTCAATAACCCAGGAGATGGCCAATTCTGAAGCAATTGGTAGTTAGTACTAATATTAAAGCATTATTAGCTACTAAGTAAGCATGTTTTTATTTTTATTTTCTTTTTCTTGTTCATGAAGTAGTAGCATGTGTTTTTTTTGGAGGGTCAAAAATGTTATTGAACTATTAAGAATAGAATGAACTGCTTTTTGTTTTGATCCAATTACGCTACCTAGGTATATATTTGTTATCTAATTATTTTACCTTGGTGCAACTTCTTTTGGATTTCTTCATTTGTTTCTTAAAGGGTTAATCTATTATGCATTAATTTGGTTTAATTAATTAAGTTTATTATCGTAATAACAACAGTACTCTGCTCAAGTATTTTGTTTACAAAAACATATATGCATCATTCTTTTGGAATAGTCAGTTTACACTTGTTGATTCTTGATAGTGCCATGATAACAGCAAATTAAAAACAACTTATTAAGAAAAAAAATCTCATATTGATTCATTTGTTGTTGCTTATTAGCAATAAATACACAAATTGAGAACTTGAAAAACTTAGAGTGAGGTACTCAATGGACCATTAAATGTTGTGATGGGGAGATGGTTATAGTTCACTATCTTTATCAGGGCATGGAATTGCATATCGATGAAAATCTTAATTAGTCGGGCTCCAAATTAGTATCAAGACTCCGAATAAAAGTCCAAAAAAAGGGGTGGAGAGAAAAAAAAAAAGAATTAAAAAAATGTAGCTAAATCAAAACCAAGGTTATGGCTGTGAAGATCATTTAAAGTAAGCATGGTTCTAGGTGGCTTGATATAATAGTTGTCAAAGATCCCATTACCATTATCACCAAAATAAGTAGAAGAATTAGCAGTCTCATTAACCATAAACTTGCTTGCCTGATTATTAGTCACATATTTTTTCAAAACTTCCACTGAATCCTTTAATTGTTCAAGTTCTTGCAAATCAAGTTGACTTATGGGAGCTTCCCACCAACATTGGCTCTGACTATTTTTCCTCATTTGATCAAGTGATTCACCTCTTTTCTTCTCTATTTCAACCTTTCCAAGAATTTGAGTGAGTTGCAAATTGAGCCCACGAACACTAGCATTTCGATGGGCCTCAACAAGTTGAAGTGAATTATTCGCGATTGGATTATTATAAGTATTATTTCTCAAGAGGAACCTATCAATAAGGGACTCAACATTAGGATGGCCAAAGGAAAAGACTTTATGACCAGGAGAAAAAACTATAATGGCTATTTCAACACCACAAAGTGTGCACAATTCACTAGCTTTCTTGAAAAGACCAGAACGACGTTTTGAGAAGGTAACTTGGAGGTGATTCTTGACCTCTATCTTGGCAATTTTGATCTTTTGACGACCCATGCTAGGTTTCTTTGCCATGGTTGATCAAATTAGTTAAGAAGAAAAAAAGAATGAGAGATAATATATTCTTGTGATTTTGAGTTGAGAGTGAAAAATATGAACTATTTAAAGGTTGTACATGTTAAACTCTCAAACAATTGATTTTATTATTTCTATGTAATATGTTGATTTGGGGGTTAGAAAATCTTATCCTATTAATGAATAAATAATGTTGATTTGGGGGTTAGAAAATCTTATCCTATTAATGGATAAATAATGGTGATGGATAAATAATGTTGATTTGGGGGTAGAAAATCTCATCCTATTAATGGATAAATAATGGTTATTACTCAATGCACCTTAGTTGGCATTATAAGTTAATTTGTTAATTTCTTAATAAATGGAGTAATGGGTTAATTGTTAATTAGTGAAAAATTGTCAACGCTTCTATCTATTTGTTTTTTGTTTTTTTTTTTAAATTAAGAGAGAATAATTATTTATTTTAAAAAATAAATGGTGGTGAATAAGAAAAGGAGAAATATATTTCATCATTAGATACTAATTTTTATTTTTGACTTGTAACCTAAATTAAAGACAATCATGTTTTACATTTAACTCTTGAGTTGTAACCTAATTAAGGAGAAGTCAATTATGATAATAGTTGGATAATAATTAATAGTGTCTTAGCTTGAGAAATCAGGTGGTAATAAGTTAAGATACTGATGAGTTATGAATCATAAAAGTTAAATAACATATATAGATTGTAAGATATGAAAATGCCAAAAAAATGTGTAGGAATATGGGAATTTTCTTGAAATAAATTGTGTAATTGAAACATATAATAAAATTACATAAGAATTAAACAGAAAAATCTGACACATTTCTTAAGATAGATATTTCTAGCATACAGTGTATATATATATTTATATTCAAGAAATAAATATGCAAAGTAAATAAGAATACTGTTACCAAAATGAAATGATATAAAATCTAAACTCCAAGAGAATGAATGAGTTTTTCTATTTGTGCTTTTTAATTCACTTAATGATTTTGTGTTAATTTTAGTTAAAAATTATTGATGCCAATTCTAGCTTGAATACATCTTTATCAAAAATTTAAGTTGATATCAAGAAAGACAATCATATTATAACTACAATTAGTTTCGTACATTTTCTAGCTGCTGTAAAGTTTAATGTATGCATGGATAACTTTCATTTTTCACAATGGTTACACAATCACGTTACTAATTATGTATAATGTAAGTATGTAACTATAGGCTAATTTCTTGATAAAAATTGATTGTAATGGGTGATCTGATAAAACTTGTAATTGACGTGTCATCGTTGGCTAAAATTTATTGATAGTTTAGAAAATCTTCACACTATTTTAGTATTTACACTTTCAATTTAGAATTTAACTTAATTACATTGATGTTTACATTGTCAGATTAGTCATCTTTACACCTTCAAGGTGTAACCGACCTCTTTTCAAAATTATTAATCCAATTTTTATGGAGGATTATCATTTTTGAGTGACAAATAATGTAAAAATTTATTGACAACGTAAAAATATAAATTGAGCTTTTAAATTTAACACATATAGTAAAGATGATACGTAATTCAATTATGCATAAAGGTGGCATTGTCTTTATATATATTTTTAGGTCGGCCAACGTTGACAAACAAATAAAGAACGAATGTTGTTGTTCATCAAACTAAGGGCCTGGGGCGGAGCTAGTAACGAACTATGGAGTTCAATTTAATCTCTTTCGTCAAAAATTATATTGTGCAAAATGTGGTAAAAATGATATATAAAACAAAAAAGCGAAGAAAATGATACTCTTAATTACTATATATAAATTATTGAATTATTTTGTGTCAGAAGAGAAAATTCTAGTATTATAGTATTAATGGGGTTAAAAATTATGTTAAGGTCACAAATTTGTCTCAACTATATATTTTAATTTGGATGATAAGAACTCCAAACCACGGTAATATCCTAAAATTAATATGCATTTTGTTTATTCATTTAGTCGTACAAATTGCATAGTATCATAAGCACACATCAGAATATATTATAAGACCAATAAACTAGAATTTTAAATTTTGATATGATCAACCTCTTGAACTAAAATTGTAATCTTTCTTGATTAAAAACTCATGGAAAACTTGTAGGCCCATTGGTGGCCATTGAAAGCCCAAGCCCCTTGATATTTTTGGCATCAACTTGCCCTCTATTAGAAGAAGATCCTCCAAGAAAAAATGCAGGAGTATTTGAAGCCTCAAAAATAATTTTCTGCATTTGTTTGGTAACATTTTTTTTTAAATCTTCCATTCCCAATTTCAATTGTTCCAATTCACCAAGTCCAAGTTCATTCACAGGACCTTCCCACCAATTCTTCCCTATTTTAGCCTTCTTAATTTTCTCAATTTCAACTTCGCGTTTTTTCTCAAACTCCAATTGATTGAGAATCCCCGTGAGTTGTGTGTTCAATTCGCGAACATTCGCGTTTCTATGAGCTTCAACAAGTTGACATGTGGTAGACGAAGAACTAGTAGGATTACGAGTGAGAAAGCGATTGATGATGGATTCAACATTAGGATGGCCAAAAGAGAAGACTTTATGACCAGGAGAAAAAACAATAATCACTATTTCAACACCACAAAGTGTACAAAGCTCACTAGCTTTCTTGAAAAGACCAGAACGACGTTTTGAGAAGGTAACAAGAAGGTTGCTTTCTTTTGACATTTTGGTCATTTGTATCTTTTGTCTACCTTTGCTAGTCTTTCTTGCCATGGCTAGCTAAAAATCAAAACTTAATTCCTTCCTCCTATCCTATGTGTGGAAGAGAAACTTATATATAGTGTATGTTTGTTTGTTTGTTTTGTCCATATCAGGGAAATTGTTGAAGAATAAATTTTTTGGATTTTGTTAGATAATGTGGTTTTTGTTTCCATTTGAATCCATGATTTGAGTTCACAAATTGGGAAACAAAGAATTCATGGTTCTTTTCAATGTGTTTAGCCATTCATGTACATGTTAAAATTCTCTGAATTTCTACCAACTTGTACGTGTAAAAAAAATAAATGCAGAGTTCCAATTGTTACAAAAGAGGAAGTAAATAGCTTACTATGTTTGTTGAAAGTGGCTTAGTGCAAGGCTATCAAGCTATCATTCTCTGAATTTTGAGTAGCAATTCTTTTGGAAAGAAAAAAGGAGTTAAGGATATGACTTGCTAATACATAATAAATAATTCAAGTGAATAAGGTTTCAACCTAAGTTGTTCGGGTTCTTGACTTTCGGTGCTGCGCCCATGTCGGCGTGACGTGAATGTGGACAATATGGTCAATCAATTTTGAATATTTTGACCAGAATCGACACAGAAATTTCAGACAAATACAGTGATTTCGGTAATCAAAACAAAAGCTACGCCTAGTTGAAGAAATGAAATGTATATCGAAATTTCTACGTTAGTCTTTTTTCCTTATATCACCTTGTGGAGTTTTCCCCTTGATCAACATTTCTCTTCAGAATACCTTGTGAGTTTTTCACATAATGTCTCAATATTTCGATATATAACCTTTAGATATTTAAATTATTTTTAGTGGAATCTCCGCACCATATCCAAATCCCATATCTTAATATTAAAATCATGAAAAATCTACACCCGTATCGAGCATCTACACCCAAACTATGTGCTGTGTGCACTGCGACTTATACTGGTAGGTAGAGGGATCATTCAGGCAGTCAAACTTGAACATTTTGGAGATGCTATATATTATCAAAGTATCACTAAATTTATTATATTATTATACTTATAACTAAAAGGTTATTTCATTTTACCTAGAATAACAAAAAGGTCATTAGGAGAAAATAACAACATACTCAGTATAGGATAGAATGTATATGGTCCGTATCATTACCTCAGAATCGAGGTAGAGATGTTGTTTAACATAGACTGCGTGACATTTTAATTGATACTTGGAAAAAATTGAATGACTTCTTTATGCCAAAAAAAAAGGGGGGTTCAGTAACGAATAATTGATACTTGGAAAAAATTGAATGACTTCTTTATGCCAAAAAAAAGGGGGGGTTCAGTAACGAACTTGTGATTCTTAGCCAAAATCGAACAACTTTTTGTTACAATAATTTATTTATTTTCGGTAAAAGGTACAATAAAATAAAGGTGGTCATAAAATGAATAATTGGGGCAAACACTTTAAAAAGTTAACCAAATTTCTTTCTTAATGTTTTTTCTTCTTGCAAGAACTTTGTATATATGATTATTCTTATTTTGTATGGTAGGATTTGAGTTTAAATTACTCTTCCAGTAACTTTCCCCTGACTTATATTATTTTGCTGTTGTAAAGTTTGTAGGATTTGATATCATCTGTGTTGTTTACCTTGAATTTATTCAAATCCGTGACCTCCTTAGCTAATCACATGACGATAACTTTTACTGTTGCATCAAGGTTTTCCTTTCAAAATAAAGACAGCTAAAATGATATACCTAAAACAAGTTTTTATTCAAACGCACCATAGTTTTTGAAACCTAAAAAGGAAATCGAACAATTTCTTAAAAAATTAAAATCATTCACCCAAGCTTTTACATCTCGTGATCACAAATAGGGGTGGGCATAGTATGGTATGGTACGGTATTTGAAACTTCGGTATGGTAATTTCGGTATTCGGTTTTTAAAAACATTATACCATTACCATACCATATTAATTCGGTATGGTTCGGTATTATGACATTTGATTTCGGTATTTTGCGGTATGATAATCGGTAATCATAGTTTGTACAACTTCGACAATATATATATACTGATATACTAGAGTGGAATCAAAACCACGGTATCAAAAAATTCGGTTCGGTATGGTAATTCGGTATATACCATACCATGCCCACCCCTAATCACAAAGACCATGAATTGACTCAATGAACTTTTGGTATTTTTTTTTTGTAATGCATTAAAGCAGAGGCGGATCCAGGATCCCGACTCTCTGGGTGCCAAGTAAACTCATCGACAGCGGTGGAGTCACCTTCGATTAAGGGTGGTCAGATGCACACCGTACCCTTCATCGAAAAATTATGTGGTGAATAGAGGTTAAATGTTAATCATAATGAGTGTATATTTAATTTTGCACACTTTTAACATAGCTGAGAATAAAATTTGCACATCCTTCGCTGAATTTTTGATTCTGCCACTGCTTATCGATTAAATTAATCAAATTATTCATTTTTTCATATATAGGACAATTAACCAACTAATTAATTAAAATAATAATAATAAAATGACAAAACTTGATCTTTCAATAATATTACTAATATCATAATATAATATTCATAATTCATTTAAATGGTAGAATGCTAACCTGGATCGAATACTAGTCAATAATGCTTCACAGAAAATAATTTTAAAAAACAAATGCTGCAAATCGGGATCAAACACCCAACCTATGGGCAACAAAAGTGCTGCTTTGCCACTTTCACTAGATAGTGTTTTGATATTGTTTGTCGCAAAAATTTAATATTTGACTATATCAGTATTAGTGTTTTGATATTGTGGGTGACAGATTTAATATTTGACTATATCAGTATTAAAAAAATAAATGTTGTAGACTGGAATCAAACACACGATCTATGGGCAACAAAAGTGAGAATTTTTTGATTCCTACCCACTTTCAAAACTTTTTTTGAGCTATAAACACCAAATTTTTTTTTGATTTATTTTTTAGGGTTGGGTTTAAAAAGTGGGTCAGGGTTGTGGGGTCATGGGTTCATTTAACATTTTTAAAACTTGGAAAAAAATACAATTTTTTAAAAACTACCACATGGTCCTTTTGTATATATTTTCATTTTCAAAATATTTTTTAAAATCAATTAATATTTTCAACTACACATTTCTCTCTCCTCAAAACCTTCCCTCTCCCGTTTTGGTTCCGATTTTTTCGAACAGAAAAATACGGTTGATTCTTGCTTCCTAAGGCGAAATTTTTTAATTTCTCTTGCTCAGGTAAATGTAATTTTCTTCCCCAATCAGTTCTAGATCCATTTTACTAATTTTTTCGATGACGCTTTGTGTTGGGTTTCTTTGATTTTGACAAAAATTACACTATTTTTGGTTGAATTGGTTGAAATTTGGGTGTTTTTAGTTAACATTGTCGATTTTGCATGTTTAATCGGGTTTTACTGTGGATAATGATTAAATTTTTTTTCAATTTTGGTAGTTATATTGCGTTTGATTTTGAATTTTTTGTACTGAATTGAACCCATTTTCATGGTGTTCTTGTTGTTATGAATTGCACTGCTAATGTTGGAACTTGAATTGCATGTTTGATGTGAGGCATTTTCCTGTTTTTCTTAATAGACCAGTGGTCGATATGTCGACCACTGCAGATTTGTCTTTGCTGCATTTGTTCATTTTTTTAATAGACCAGTGGTTGATAGATCGATCACTGCAGATTTGTTTTTGCTGCATTTGTTCATTTTTTTAATAGATTAGTGGTCGATAAATCGACCACTACAAATTCATTTTTTGCTGTAGATCATAAATGGTGAGAAGAGTTCATAGAGCAGTTAAAAGTCCTGCTTCCACTGCTTCTACCAGTAGGAAGCGAAAATCCAAAGAAGTTTTGAAAACTTTCAAGAGAAAAAAATCCGTAGTCGATGAATCGGAGTCGGAAACCGAATCAAGAATCCTTGCCGATATTTCTGAATATGACGAAAGTAGTGCACACGAGAGTGAGGATGTTGAGGATAGCGTAGGTAAAAGCTAGGGAAAAAGCAAAGAAGAAAGCGAAAATGATAGCGGGGACGGTGAGGATACGAGAGATAGCGGAGACAGGGAGAAGGATCCCCTGTCCATGCCAATTTGTGCGAGAGATATCTCCATTGAGTCGTATGGCCTAACAACCTGGATGGATGATCTTGGCTCTTTTCCTGCAAAGATTTTTGTGAGAGTAAGAATGGTGGTGTATCGAGAGTTTAGACGGGTTCTTGTTGAACAAAAGTTGTATTGTGATTTTAAGAAGACATATTTTGGACACTTGAGACATATTTCAAAACATTTGAAGTTTGATGGACAGATGATTCATTATATGTTGCTGCGACGTATAAAAAATAAAAAAACTGCATAAGATTTGGTTTTGTGTGAACGGTAAGTCAACTTGTTTCAACTTAAAGGAATTTGCTTTGATTACGGGGCTGAATTGTTCAGCGTATCCCCGTGAATAAAAAATGAACAAAGTCCTCCAAAATGTAGAAAGCTTTCATTTTAAGGTGACGAAGAACAAGAGCATTACTGCTGCAAAGTTGATTAGCCTGATGAAAGGTAATAGACTGACTAATCAACAAAAGTTGAAGGGTGTTTTGGTTTGGTTTGTGCACGCGATGCTGCTGGTAAAGGACCCGTCAAAGAAGGTGGATTCGGACCACATCAAGATGGCGACTGATTTAGAATTCTTCGGGGGTATCCATGGGGAAAAGAGTCCTTTGAGCTGACCTTGAGCTATCTTCAAAAGAAAACTGATCTGACCAAGTAGAAAGAAGCTTTCGTCATGAGGAATAATGCATCGTACACGTTATTTGGATTTCCCTGGGCCTTTCTGGTACTTTTAATCAACCAACCTATTGATTTATTATAGACTCCTACATATTTATGCAGTAATACATAGACACTATAGACTTACTTGTGCTTCTATTGATTGCAGGTTTGGATATATGAGGCGTTTCCTCATCTGGGAAGGTACGCCGACAAGTCGTTGGATTCTCCCCTGCCCATTCCCCATCTTCTTTGATGGAACAAGTCAAAGTGCGATAACATAATGGAAGGCGACTCGTTTAAGTACAAAGGAAACAACACAAAGGTAAAATTATACTTAATTTGATATGATACTAATATTATTATATTAGCAAATGTGTTGTAATTTATTTTTATCTTTTTGTAGATTGTGCACCCGTATCTTACCCCTACTATTTGTGAGATAGAGCAGAGATATATGAAAACTTATAAGCCATACACGGACGAAGTTAAGGATACGTCCATCGATGCGTTGAAGGCGTAGCTAAAAGGCATGACTATCCTGACTTCATCAGCGGAGGTAGCAGCCGAAAATGAAGATTTGGGTGGCCACCATTATGTTTCAAGTCCACCACGCACTTGTGACCATGTTGGTTCAAGTGGACTCAAAACTTCACCAGATGCTTCCAATGACAATGACCTGCACGAGCGCGTTGCGTTGCTCGAGAAAAGTCTACTGGATATTGTTTCTTTTGTTAGAGATGAGAGATTGAGGAGAATTGAGAAAAATAAGAAGAAGCAACAAGAAGAAGGTAAATTAATTTATTTTTTGCTCTTCCAATTTAGTTTTGTTGCATATGTTTAGTAATCCTTTCAAAACAGTACAGTGCACCTCGACAGGCCCCCTCTTAGCCGGCATCAAGTAAACCTCGAAGAACTTGTAGTCGCAGTGACGGACATGGCTGCAACAGATGAAAAAGGTGAAGAAGAGAAGAAAGAAGAAGAAACAGAAGAGGGGAATGTAGCAGATGAAGAAGAAGAAGTAAAAGATAAGGAGATGACAACTGAAGTAGAAGAAGAAAATGAGGAGAAAAGAAAAGAAGATGGTGAAAAGAAATCAAAAGAAGAAGAAGACAAAATCGAGAAGACAGTTGAAGAAGAATTAGTGGTCGAACAGGAGGTTGAAAACATTGGAGAAGAGAAGAAATCAATAGAAGAAAAAGAGAAGGAAAATGAGCAGAAAGAAGTTGAAGAAGAGTAGAAAAAATAGGAAGAAAAAGAAGTGGATGTAATGGGCATTGTTGCGGAACTCAATCGAGAAAACTAGTTTTGTGGATTTGGAACAAATAATTTTTTTACTGATTTTTGTTTAGTGATTTGCTTTATGGATAATTGAATTACATATGTTTGACATGTTTTTTTAGTGATTTGTTCTTTATGGATGAATTACATATATTTTACATGTCAATGATGGCATTTACTGATGAAATAATGTTCAGTTATTCCATTGTCTCGTTAGATTAAACAGCTGACTGAATTGCGTTACCAGTTCAGTTATTGTCCTAATTTATAGTGGTTGATTGGAAACATAATAGAAGTTATTCACTATAATTTATAGATTAACATACTATCGATTGAGTAATTCATATATTTACTTACCTTAACTATCATGGTTTATAGAGGTCGATGCTAAAAGACGTAGACGTAATTATCTATTAATTATAGATTACACCCAGGATTGATTTAAGAAACCTTACATCTATTTATTCAGTTTCCTGTATCCCTATTACACCTTTCCAGAAAGCCAACAACAATAACAAACCATACAATAAACTTTTTAGGCCTTTCTCTTTTTCCTCGGCCAAAATCAGCCTTTTCTTTACTTGATCCCTCTCCATTTTGACTTCTTTTAGTGATCCTTTCAAGTAATCCCTTTGATCTTTGGCTTCTTTTAGCAATTTCATGAGTAGATCTCTATTTTCTTCGAATTCCCGAAGCCTTTGGAGTATATGAAACTTGGAAGAAGCGCCTCGAAAATTTGATATCGATGGGTTGCTCGTCGGTGAGTCTTCATCAAGACACTTAAAAAAAGAGCATCCCCCATTATCCTTTCCAATAGCACAGTTAAAGAATTTTCGACTTGAATTTCAATTGGTGCGTGACGTCCTAAAAACAGCTGGATTGCCACAATGACATATGTAGGACACTTTTGCATTTGATTTTTGGGTTGGTTGAGACATGATAGTTGTTTACAAAAATTAAAGCCAAAAAATATGAGATTGCTAACACAAAAATAACCTTCCTTTTATAGAAGAAAAAGTGAGATATTACCGTTGGGTGTTGATTTGACGTGTACTTTATTGCCATTGTAAAAATCTGACATTTTGATTGTTTTTTACTGTTGGTCATATTTCATAGACCTTATTAATAATCAATGCCTTCTCAGGCTTATGATAGATGATTTACAGAATAAATAGATAGTATAGCATATACTAAGAGCTAATTCCTTAATAACCTCACTAGACGATGCTGCATATTCATAGACCTTAACTAGCATATATTTGGAGAAGATTTATTTAATTAACAAAATAATAAATAATTAAATTTTATGCAATTAAAGGAGCTTGAACAAGTCATGTGATCGTATAAGAGTCCACGTAAATTGGATAAGGTGATCAATGAGGTGTGAGGATGGGTAGTGGATGAACAACAAACATGCATGGGGCAATGTTTACCCAAAGCACAATTGTGTTATAGAGAATTCATTTGTTCAACCACAACTCATCACCTCACGTCATTGATCACCACTTTCTATTTATGTGGACTATCATACGATCACATGACTTATTTAGGCTCATTCGATTGCATAAAATTCAATTATTGATTATTCTATTAATTAATTAATCCTTCTCAAAATATGTGCTAGTTATGGTCTATGAATAAATATCATAGTCTAGTTATTTATTTGTGGAGGTAGTTACGAGTCTATGATAGACTATATTAGGTCAAGTACAAAACTAATCCTAGTCTAGCATAGATTTAGTACAACTTCATTAATACATGAACTAGACTATGACGCACATTTATAGACCATGACTAGCATATATTTTGAAAAGGATTATTTAATTAATAAAATAATAAGTAATTGAATTTTATGCAATCGAACGAGCCTAAACAAGTCATGTGATCGTATGAGAGTCCACATAAACTGAAAGTGCTGAAACAAGATGTAAGGTGATGAGTTGTGGTTGAATAACCAACATCCTTAGGGCAATGTTTAACAAAAGAGAAGTATATTGTGAGGAATTCATTTGTTCATCCACTATCCATTCTCACACATCATTGATCACCTCATCCAATTTATTCAGACTCTCATACTATCACATTACTTGTTCAAGCTCCTTTAATTGCATCAAATCTAATTATTTATTATTTATTGATTAATTGTTTCTTTTTTATTCTTTCAAATATGCTACTAATGGCAATAAACCAATACTGTATATCATTGACAAGACTTACAGTCTATGACATTTACTGAATACAATCGATAGACTGGTATTATTTAACGCATCGATTATGTATTAGGTCAAGCATAGACAATGAGATAAGTATCGAATAAACTTCATCGACCATACATTTAATTTTGTATGAATTAACATAATCGTGGATAGACCAGATTAACTTTCCATTGACGTATATGAATTAACCTAAACATTTGACAACTGTCCCGTTCATTTTCTACCTTGATCTCACACAAAAATTTTAAAAAGGACAAAAATGGTAAAATTACAGTGCAAAAAATGCAGGAAACAAGAATTAAACCAGAAACAAAAACTAAACAAGAATTAAAGGAAGACAAGAATTAAACAAAAACTAAACAAGAATTATAGTGCCACAAAATGTAGGAAACAAAACTTAATTTTCCATTAATTCAGAACTGTTTGATTCATGTTCTAACAGAGGAAATTGTAGACCCATATTTACAGCAAACCCCCCCCCCCCCCCCCCCAAAATGCAAAAATACAGAAGCTTTCATCTAACATAAACCTAAACATAAAAGCTTCCCATTGCAATGACATTAAAACAAACCAAAAAAAGAAATAAAAACTTAAAACTAAGGGGATGGTGGGGGGATGATCATCTCCTCCAGCTCCATTTTAAGCCGCTCCACAATCGCCCGTAAAAAAATAGGCAATCCGCTGGAGTTCACGGTGGATATGCTCCCTGTAGTACCTCAGTCCATAGAAGAGGCGGTTGAAGTCGTTACGAAGGAGGATAAGGTCGTAGTTACGGTTGATCCTCCTTCTGGGTCTTAAAGAAATTCCTGGTATCTTGTCGTTGATTTAATCTGATTTTAAGTTGATGAAGATGAATTTTAGGTGCCGTAGATGGATGTTTATATAGACCAAAACAGAATCCTTTGGTCTTCCCACCCTTTGATTGGTAGACGTGTGAATGGTGGAAATCGAAGAGAGGTAGCGTATACCCAATCGACGCAAAGTCTGATTGGACGTTCAATAGCTTTTTTGATGTGTAATAAATGCTCAACTACTCGCATCTGTCCTTTTGAATATTTAGGGTTTTTAATAGACCTTATATAGGATCGATAATAAACCATGTGTTAAATAAAGAATAAAATAAATAGACTGGAAACACAATATATGCAATACTTTAAGAAGATCAATAATAGACTAAGAGTCCAGTCGATAAGTCTGGCATTAATCAGACAACTGAAGGGTTGTCAAAATACATACACTGCCATGACTTACAAAACCACCAATTCATACAAGACTAACTACGATTTGTTGTTGTTATTAGTGGTTCTCTTGTTCTCGGGTCTCTTGCACAGTGAACACTTGTTCCTCCTCTTTGACTTGAAAGTCTCGCCCATGCCCTTATCGCGTTTTTTTTTCTTCCTTCCGAGCTTGGTGACCACGAGAGGTTGGAATAATGTTCACGTCTAGCAATTCTTGTGGCACGCGCCATTCAGACTCCAAAGGGACAACATTAATTGATTTCGAATACGTAAGGAGGTACTCTTCCACTTTATACAGGGGCGAAGAGTAATCATAGACTCTCAAACCATAATCTTCACCATGCTTCGATCGCAAAGCGGCCATCACGTGAACACATGGTATTTTGATCAGGTCAAACTTCCTGCAAGAACACGACCTTTCCAGTAGGTCGACTTTTGCCGTAAAGCCACTTCCAAACACAGTGTATTGCCTTTCGTCCCCACTTATGTTCTCCACATAGAAGGAGTCATCCTCGCTCATATTGTCTCTTAAGATCTTTTAGGCAGCCAAAATAAATTTTTTATCCTTACATTTGAGGCCGTAGGCACGCCTCTCCCTGAATATTTCATCAAACCTCTTGGCAATCGAATTGAATATGGATGCCACGGGTACTCCCTTTCGTTAATCAACATAGCATTCACCGACTCGGCAATATTTGTGGTCATCATGTCAAAACTATTGTCGGGAAAATATGCCCTGCTCCATTTCTCAAAACCAAGCTCATGCTCGAGAAAAAAGGTTACCTCAGGACAGTAGTTCTTGAATTCTACAAAATGGTCGCTAAACTCCTCGGGAGAATATTCCTTTGCCGCATTGTAGAATAGATAGAGGTGTTCTCCGCAGTGGTTATTTACCCAGAGATTTTCACCTAGATGCCTCATGCAGTACCCGTGATGAGCATGGTTGTATGCCTTCGTGATGCCGTTGGCGATACTCTTGTGCCATCGGATATAAAGCATAAATATGGTCCATCGACCACAATAGACTTTAGCTTCTCAAAGAAAAACATCCAAGATGCATTATTCTCCTTGTCAATGACGCAAAAGGCAATGGGATAAATATGGTTCTCCGTATCTTGTGCAACCACTCTTAGCAGCACACCCTCGTACTTGCCGTATAAATAAGTGTTGTCGACCGCAATAACCTTCCTCATGTGGGCGAATCCCCTAATGCAAGGGCCCAACGATAAAAATTAGTACATAAACCTACAATTGACCTTGTTCACAATGATGGAATAGGTAGTGCCAACATTAAGAGCGTCGATCATATACAAAAAAATGGGCAGGAAGGAATATCCGTGCTCCGCTGTCCCTCGAAGCATTTCCTTGGCAATCACACACCCCAGCCAATATTTCCAATAGCTTGGTCTACTTTTCAATTTCTTGAAAACGATCCTTCGAATCTCGCTAGTGTCCGGACCCTTTCCTTCGCGATACATGTTCACACACAGCGATGCAATGACTTTAGATGTGATTTTCCTATGGCAGTGGGTGGCGTATTCGACGCCGCAACTGTCATCGGCGACATATTTATAGATGATGAACCTTTCCGTGCATTCATACTTCTTCGCTCGAAACATCCACCCGCAGCTAGGACAAACGCATTTCACCTTGAGAAATTTGCTACAGCTCTTCAACGTAGCATAATCGAAAGAATTTCTCACAGCTGCTACGTCCAGCAACAATTTCAGCTCCTTTTTACTGCTAAATATTTGATTTACCTGAAAAGTAGTTTCATCAGAGAAGGTGTGGTTGGTTTGTGCTACCAATTTGCACTCTTCTCCCCCTTCTTCAGAGAGAATTGGATCGTCCAATTCCATTGAATCATCTGCCGAATCCATTGGATGAGCATCCAAACTCTCATCTTCAAATGAATCATGTTCGTCAATTGTTGGCTGTGGTGAAGGGATTGTCGAAGACCCCAGAAAGATATTTATTCTCAATAATGGCCTAGATCCATCGGTAGCGACATCCAACATGTATAACGACACATGACGATCATTATTTATGAACGTGGAATGTATTTTACCCCGTCCATTCATTACATAGCTAATCACAATGTTCTTTGGCTCGCATTCTAATTCTCTGCTCTTAATTATGCTTCGAACCATGTCGTCGTATGATCCCTTGCGACGCAGCGAGATAGGCACTGTCTCCTTTGTAGCTGATTTTCACCTCAACTGTTGGGACCCTCCTCCTACACACCCATATAATTACCACCCACGACAACTACCTCTGCTACTGCCATAATAGACCACACAAATCGATAATAGACCAAAGTTTAAGTCTATTGATGGTCGATGATTGGTCGATCACTGGCATGAATACGTCAGTACAACGACGTGAATCGACTGATTTTTGGATATAATCGTTACCCACCTAGCTCTGGGATGGAAAAATGTATGTCTAGGACTTCTAAACTACTGAAATATATCTAATGACGAGGTATTGAGCGGATTTGGAAAGCTTTTCGAGCTAGTAGAAATGGTGAAAAAAAAATTTTGGACTTTTTTTTTCAAAAAGGATGGAACAACAATGGAGGCAATGATGAAGAACGGAGATTTTCAGTTGTGATGAACAATTTTTCGTCGGAAAAGTGGCCGAAATCGGAAATGATTGGTGAAAAAGGAAGCTTCTATTGGTGCCTTCTTGGACAATTTTCTAAATTAAAATAGGAAATATGAAAAAATGGTTGAAATATAAAAAAAAGGTGAGAAATATTAAATATTAAATGGATGAGGTAGGGGACTAAAGTGTAAAG